>NC_081190.1:42944173-43284173 GCF_902713425.1 Acipenser ruthenus | reverse complement strand
GACAGTGGCTGTCAGGAGCTGTACCATGACACCTGGCTACCGATGAACACACTCTTCTTTTGTTACTCATTCTTAACAACCAGGAGAAACTGAAAGTTTTTTTTTTTATCCTTAAAGGAATCACTAGCTTTTTAAACAGACAGCAGTTTGTCTGTAATTAGCCCTTTCCCAGCAATTAGTTTAAAGTATTATGTAGGGAAAATAGCACACACAGCATAATATCAACAAAGAAATGTTTAACACAATCACATCAATTCATAACTGTAATAACTATGTTTTTAATGATATAGGCTATCAGAGAATCGAGATAAAATACTTTTTTTTCAGCTTTTTGGAGTACAAACCCATAATAAATCTACAATCTCTGCACTTAACACAGGAAGAAAAAAAAAACAGCCAAATGCCAGCTATCCGTAAAATATGTAGGCCCCTACGCTTATTTTACTGTCTAATTTTATTTTGTAAACCCAGAACTCAATGTTTTTTCCATATATATGGCAATGTAATTTATAGGCATGTGTATGTTAATGGAATGGCTTACAGTTAAAAAAAATATATCTTTAATTGTATCAAATAGCAAGGTTTCATTTTAGATTTTAAATACAAATGCTATACTGATATCTTGTTATATCTCTATACAGACATGGAGCTTTTTGTCTGTTTTGTCCCCATAGCATTTCCTAACACTGCGTGTTATAGTGTGTTGCAATTGCAAATGTGTGTTTCGGGCAGTATAAGCAAATGTGGCCTATTCTCCCTTCCCTTGGACAAACGCTTTAATTAAGTCGGTGTCCACTGGTAACATTTGGACTGTAATGTTGCCTAATTAATTAAATCCATGATGATGCGAACATAAAGTCAAAGGTTAAGCTTTATTTATCACAGTTTTAGATATTCAGAATAAGTATTTACACTGTACAGAAACTACTACTCAACAGATATTTCATTGTAAAAGGTACTGAAAAAGGGGTACTGTTTTAAACATTTTGTATATGTAGCTTATTGGAAATGATAAAGTTGAATTGTATGAAATAATAGGCTAGACTTCCATTGCAAAAGAAAAAATGGGCAACCTATTAGGGCTATACAAGGATAACAACCGATTCAACACAATAACCATGATGAATATATTATTCACACAGAAAAACAAAACATATTAGTTAGCGATGAGGATGAGGGATGGAAGGCAGGTTGTTGGAATAATGTGGCATGCATATCTGTATAAATATTATTTCCATTAGGCCCACAGTTTTGTTTTTTTGCATTTGTTATTCCCAGTTAATTTTGTACTTAGTATTTCATGAGTTCGTGTAAACTGTTCTGTGTTATTTACGTTAGAAACGTCACGCTAACTAGTATGTAAGCTACAATTTTCAAGCAAAATGAATAGCCTACAATATACATCTATTGTGATACTAATAACAGACTTGTAAATGTATTTCAAGTTGTAATAAAACATGATTTAAATCTGGCAAACAAGCTGGAATAGAAAGGAGTAGTGGTGAAAACAATATAAAATGATTCCACAGCAACTGACTTCTCTTGAAAAACAAATACAAATTATGAATTACTTTGCGTAAAAAAACCAAAAATATTCATGTGTGTTGTAAGTCGAGTAACTGTGTCCCCCAGCACATTTCGAACATTTGGGAAAGTCATATTGACATTCAAATGCATTTTCTCAACAGGTAAGAATTTATTTATTTATATTTTTTTTTCAAAAACGTATTACTTTGAAATAAAGTAGTTATAATACAAGCTCTGTAAACATTTTATGGAAACAATAGGCTAAGCATAGTCACTCGCTCCGCGCAGGGTTTCCTCGCATATGCCTCTCTCTACAGAAGATTAAACCATTTATTATTATTATTATTATTATTATTATTATTATTATTATTATTATTATTATTATTATTATTATTATTTCCAATAGCAACTACAAAATGCATCAATGTAAATGTGTTACAAATCACGATAGATTATTGGCGCACAAAATAGCTTTTAATTCAGTCTTTAATCACTGTATGTGCTAGAATATTATCCATATTTGACCTATTAAACATCATAATTCCAAGGAACACAATAAATACAATTATGTTTCAACACATGGATTTCAACAAGGAACAACCAATACACTGCATGGAGACAATACATGTTTAGCTGCATGCACATATATTGCGCTGCACTTTATTTATTTATTTATTTATTTATTTATTTATTTATTTATTTATGTGTTTACCAGAATTAACCAAGCCAGCATTATACGGACCACTACGCCCAACTATTCTGTTTACCTACAGATTTTATTTTTTTAAAATAGTTGAAGTTATCATAAAAGAAAACAAATATGTACTTTCATATACTCATAAACCAGTGTTTACTGCAAGTCATCAAACATGGATTTTCTTCATCTAGTTTAAAGTCAACGTCCTACAAATCACAAAACATGAACTTTAGAGAAAGGTGAAAAAAGTGTCAATTGGACGTAAAGATTTGTACATTAAATACAGAAACGTGTAAAACCCGTAGAAAAATAAGTATTCCACAAAGGTTTTCAGTAGTTATAGTTTGTTATTCGTTTCTATCTGTGTTTTTGTTTAAGAGCACATTTAAACTGGTAGCTGGTCTTTGAAACGCCTAAAAGATGTCTCGTATATACAACAACAAAATTATAGGACAACAAATGTACAGGTCATTAAAGAATGAAAACGTTTAGTATATTCTGAAATGAAGCACGTAAATCAAATACTAATAATAGAATAATAATAATAATAATAAAATAATAGACGAATAGAGTTAAGGTAAGTTAATTAGTTGAGTTAGGATATATTTTTATGCAAAACGTAATACAGATACAAACCCTATTCTTTTTTATTTTTATTAATTTCATAAAAAGACAAGTCGATTAAATTATTAAAAGTAAACTGTGTACGTATCTTGCATTCCTTATTTTATTACATAGAAATATATACAAATAAATAATGTTTAATAAATAAGTGTAATATATTATTTACACAACCGAACACAATTTTATAAAAACGCAAAGTGTAACAGACAGGAATAATAACTGTATGTGTTAAACTGCATACCTTCCCATTAAAGTCCATCTATCGAGAAGGATACAATTCAGACCCCACACTGTGTTCAAAATCCCGTCACATTTCCTATTGGTCTTCATGTGTTTCCTAAATAGGTGTTAATCTCCCCCCCCCCCCCCCCCCCCCCCGAACCCCCAGCCCTCCACCCCCATTCTTCCTCGATTTGTCCCAAAGCGATTGTCATGTGATAATAAAGAGGGACCTGCAGGGGTCTCAGCATCTCTGAGATCATAACAAAACCAGGCTGGATACGAGAGAGGGCGCACTGAAACACACAAGTACGAAACATTGCAAACAGCAGCCAGTTAACCTGCGCCTTCCCTAAATCGCTGATTTAGAATCCAATCAAGGACACCTTTCCTCGGTACTGCACTTGGATTGTTAGCTGCTTGCTTTCTTTCACGGACAGTTTTTTCTGTCTTCTCTGGGAGTCGTTTCTGTGAACAGAAGTGGAACTTTTTATAGTTGTCAGTTTGTTATTATTGTACATTTGACAAGGACAATACACGTGTACATTACATAATAGGAGACATTTTTATTTTTAAAGTGGGAGTATTGCACAAAGATTTACTTTGATCGTGAAGATATTAGGCTATAGAACTGTACTTCAAGAAACGTTGCTGTTTTTTCTCTAATGGTAAGAGATTGTTTTTTATAGACGCGCGAGTAAGTGATCATACAGTACGTGTAAAGACTTGAACAAGTTAAAAATGCCTCGACCGGGGAAAAACTCGTACAGTGACCAGAAACCTCCTTATTCTTACATATCCCTTACTGCAATGGCTATCCAAAGCTCCCAAGAAAAGATGCTCCCGTTGAGTGACATTTATAAATTTATAATGGACAGGTTTCCTTATTACAGGGAAAATACGCAGAGATGGCAAAACTCCTTGAGGCACAACCTATCATTTAATGACTGCTTCATCAAGATCCCAAGAAGGCCAGATCAGCCCGGTAAGGGGAGTTTCTGGGCTCTGCACCCAAACTGCGGGGACATGTTTGAGAACGGCAGTTTCTTGAGAAGACGAAAGAGGTTCAAACTTATCAGAGCTGAGCACCTGGCGTCCAAAAACTCTCAGATGCTCCACTATTTCCACCATCACCACCACCAGAACAAACTGGGCATCGGGCCACCTGAGGCTGCTGCAGGTGTTGGGAGACTGCCCCAGTTCCAAACTTACAGCATTAACGGAGGACAGTCGACTGGATTTAAACATCCCTTTGCTATTGAAAACATCATAGGAAGGGACTACAAAGGTATGATGGCTGGTGGACTTCCTATAGCGTCAGTGATGCATCACCTTGGGTACCCAGTCCCCAGTCAAATAAGCAACATGGTGAATTCAATGTGGCCTCACGTTGGCATGCTAGAGTCTATGGCCCCGATGCCAATCTCTCCAGATTATGGACACTTTGGGGTACCCATGAAGACACTCTGCCACCCAGCCAGCCAAACGATGCCAGCTGTCCCGGTTCCAATAAAGCCGACCCCTTCTCTGGCAGCGGTCTCTGCAATGTCTAATCTCGCTAGGAGTCCGACACAACTCTGCTCATCATCAACTTCTTCCCTGCTTGGTCAAACTCTTTCAGACTCCACAGAAGGAAAAAATAACTTATTGCACCCACCTGTCGTCCATTCTTAAGAACGATCTGGGACTGGGACTGTCACTTACAGACAAATACATTCAAAGTATATGCTTTTCGAACAAACAATTTAAAAAAAAACAGTTCTGTGTTGAAAGGTAAACAGCAGGTAAGGTATTTAGTTATGGCAATTCGATGCTAAATTTGATGTTTTTAATTTAAAAACAATACAAATAGCATTGTCCCCAAATATAAATTAATTCCTAATTATAATGTATTTAGTCATGAATGAAACACATGGGTTGCTCATTCCGGGTTACCTTGTATCCAATATAGACCCTCTGTTGTATTATCTATCTGCAACACAGGATATACGAAGTTGATTTTATGGCTATTTACTGGGCATCTTAGTATTGTTTTCTACAAGTTTTAAAATAAAGTCTAGTTGACAGAAAAATAATAAAACAGGTTTTAATGCATTTAAGGGAGTAGTTTCTGTATCTTACTAAGAACGTTTAATTGTTTAGGATATTTATGTTTGCTTTTAGTGGATTTTTCTTCATGAAATTATACTTGAAATTTGTCAAATTTTTGTAAATGTATTTTCGCCATAACTAATATACTTTGTTAAAACTGCAATTTTTTAAACAAATGTGAAGTTTAGTCATATAAGATTTTTTATAAGATGTTTATTAAGAGGTTTCGCTCTCTTGCAACTATAAAACATGAATAAACTATTTTGTCGTCAGTACCTAAACAAAGGAAAAGGAAATCCAAGTTGTATTATAATAGCCTAAATAAATAATTTTACTATTGTGAGATTTTAAAAAGCACTTTAATGTCTACCTGCCAGTCGCAATTGTATTTTTTCAAAATATGTTTTATAATTTGATTTTCTGGCAAATGTTCCTGATGCCGTGTTTGCTATAGTATTCGTGAATATTATTAAGCCTTTTGTGTGTATTATATTGGAAATCAATACTTTTTATTAAAATGTATAAAACTTTACTGGTTGAAAGTGTGTCCGTATGTATTCTAACAATCCACGTCAAGTTATATATATATGCAGCTTCCAATACAGATATTTATTTGGTTTCGGTTAAATTAGGTCATATACATGATTGTTCGAAGCCGATGTTTTATTTTGTTTTATTTTTGTATTTGTTTTTAAGATTGTATTATTCATTCAAATAGGATTTCCATGTTATCGACACTGCCAATATATTATTTAATTTAATGCAACACTTGTTGCATTAGGAATAGATGAATTTTTCAGATCTTGCTATTGTTCAAATGTTATTTGCAATTAGATATTATGGAAATCAATTTACATTAATTTCATTGGTATAGTATATATCAAACATTTACATAATCTGGCACATACCTTTGTTAATGATAAATGCCGCTTTCACTGACAGGAAAACAGTCAAAGAGGAAATTCTATTTTTTTCCAGTAGCCTATAATCCTTCAAATTAAAATTCGCAATTGTGTATAAAATAAACGGTGCATTTGATATATGCAATAATTATGTAAAAAATACATACGTATACATTTAGTGGACGACATTCTGAGGTTAACATTTTGCCAGAGTGATTGTTCTTAGTGTTGCTCATAGTAATATGCGCATCATGAAGTTACCGACTTGCATAGCTTTCCATTAAAACAAAACAAAACAAAAAAAAAAACATTACACTGTGCAGTTGTACAGTGAACGTATCTTGTATGGCAATTGTTTTTGAACAATATTATTAGTAATGGAAAAACGTTCAACGTGGTATTACTTTACATTTTTATTTGGATCAAATGCTTTTTTTAAATATAGGCATAATGACGATCGCGTTGGCTTAGAAGAAGAAGAAGAAGAAGAAGAAGAAGAAGAAGAAGAAGAATCAACACCGGACTGAGCACATTTCATATACAATATAACTATTTATTTATATGGATTGCTATACTTGTTTTTCTTTCACAATCTTATTTGATAAGTATTAAGTGAATGGGGGGGGGGGGGAGTTATAACTTATATTGCAGTTAGTGAAAGTATCATACAAAAACGTTGGCAGATTTAAAGACATTGACGTTTACTGACATTACAGTCCTCATTTTATCCATGAATACTACTACAAATCAAAACAATTTGGAAAACAAAACAATTTATAAGAATTGTGTGATTCTAAATGTAGTGTTATTAAATGCACCCTAAATTAAGAAAAACAAAAAATTATTTCCAGAAAAAAAGTTTAGTCCACTTTCTTGATGTCAGAGTTTATAGGTCATTATAGGAACTTGTAATATTCATCAGCCAGCTAAACACAAAACACCACTGACAGGAACAACATTGTTGTTTTTTATAATTTAATTTAAAATGTTTATCTCCAGGATAGATCTATGCAGTACAAGAGGTTGGAGTCAATTTTAATAATCCAAACCACAGCAAATGTAAATACCACCATGCCTTTAACACTATATAAATCCTGCTGGTGATGTATGGACTCCCAAAAGAACGTTGATGAGTTTTTTGCATTATTCAGGTCCACCTGAATAATGCAAAAACCGGGTTAGATAATTTAAATAGGTTGTCCCATAGGCAGCAGATGTCCTAATAAAGTTGTATACAACTATTAATCACCCTTTAAATAAACTAATTATTTATCCAACAATTCTGTTTTCTATCTTAAAACCACAGGTATGTGATTTGTTCATAGTATCTAACATCAATGTGATCTAGGTCAGTGGTAGACAACCACTGCATTTCCTGATCTTTGTACATTATAAATGGAACCAATGAATCCTCTGTCCAGATTGTAAACCACTGAATTATTTTACCTATCCGATCTGTAATGGAACAACATACTAAAATCAGATCTAATCAGTGGTGGATCTTAATAGAGGCTCTCACTATAAATGATTTTGTTGCATGCATTGCTCTCAGTGATTAGAGTGTGGCTGGTTAGCTGCAAAAATAGTGAATGTAAGTTTTTTACAAGTGAATATTCCAAGATACCCACCACAAATATATAATAAACAACTTCAACCAGGGAAAATACTTTTACATTTGACTCTGCTCACACACACACATGCACACACACACATACATACATACACACACATACAACCTGCATGTTGTGTTCCAGTATTTATAAACAGCACTCTTATGTTAATGAGTTGAGTGTATCAACAAAATACTTTTTTTCAAAAACAGTTCACAAACAAGACATTTGAACTGTGAAGAGTCTATTTGTTTTTTTTCCATATAGGTCATAAGGGTAGTATATGCCTCAAGTTTCACATTTATACCACTTATAAGGAAGTACCATACTAAGAAAAGGTATTTATTCCCAGAAAGCCCAATTTTAAAAGGAGGACGCACAAACAGTGGTATGGGAGCATCGGTAGTCATGATAGTGCTTACTGTTTGTCATATTATGAACTACAATCCAAAATAAGGTTAATTGAGACCTAAAGAAAAAAAAAATATTTAGAGTATACCTTGATAATACTGGATATTGTGGTTACAGTTTAAAAAATGCAGTGCAGCAGATTAGTTCACTAGCCTTTGATGGTCTTACATTTGTTCACATCACAATTACATATTTCAGGACACTTTGCATTTAAAGCTCGAGAGACGTCCAGAACTGAGGATTGAGGTGAGCCCTCAGAGCTGTGGTGGAATTTCTCTACACAATGTTTTTTTTTTAATACTAAAGTACTACTGATGGAGTGTTGGATTAAAAAAATGTTGTAGAAGGTCATGCTTACATTACAAGGGAGGAGCAATGCTAGTGTTAAGTTAAGAAACAGAATGTGGTAGTTGGCCAGACGTCCCCCTCTGTCCCAGTAGGAGCTGCCCTCAGGTAGGTGAGGCCCACAGCTACTGAGTCCACAAAGCAGGATGGTGAGAGCTACCAGCCCACAGAGAGAGATTGTTGCTGTGGTGGTGGAGGGGGGAGAAGGAAAATCAAGGATTCAGTCTTTTTAGAAAAGGGTCAGTGGATCTAAATACCACCATGCCTTTACTCTATATAAATCCTGCTGGGGATTAATTGACTTCCAAATGAGCAGATTTATGATTTTTCTTTGCATTATTTAGATACATTAAGGTTTCGATCATTTTAACAGACCCCAATAGGTTCAAAGGGTGTCCTATAGGCATACGTGTCCCAATCAAATATTATATAGTCATTAAATATACCTTACTATTAAAATAATAGTATTCATTATAATCCAACCATTTTCTTTAATATTGGGTCCCAAATATGAAGCATTGAAACCCCTTTGGGCAACACCTAATGCCCACAAGAATGCATTTTTTTAAAAAAAATTGAATTGTCTGCTTTTTGCACATGTTTGTTATTTATGTAGGCTGCAGAGATCTGGAGGCGGTAATTTGTATATGTTCCAGTTATGAATCCAAAATAATTATAAACATTGTGACACGCAGGCACAAGCTGCTGTAGCTCTTGTCAAGATTATGATTATTCTGTAATGGGTGGTGCCTTTCAGATTTATGAGCTGCTTTTCCTTGGAACAAGCTTAAAATAATGTAATATCAGTCAGTGCCACTGTTGTGATTTTATCAGTTAGGTATATCTATTTTATAAAACCCCATTTGTTTTAAAACTTTTACTAAATTATACAAATTAAATTATGCATTTTATTGACTGGCTGAACTAAGAATTCCAAAATAAACAGCCCCAAAAATACTGAAGTACCAGTAACTGTTATGGGTGTCTTGCCTTGATTCTGTTTTCCCAGTACAGTATGTGCAATAGTCTTAAAATACCTTTTACATAAAAAAATATATATATATTGGAGATGCTCTAAACTATTATCCACATTTATAATTTGTATAACAGTAAACTGGGAAATTTGGTATCAGCATGTGAAACTACTGAATAATACCAAGAGAAGCTGTGACTTTTATTTCAGTACATCCATACATTTGTTTTAGTACTGTTTAAAGGTTATGCATTATGTATTGGGAGATACAAAATTAAGTTAGTGTACTGTTGAAATTCCAATCTTGTATCCCACAATATTACCCCCTGATATTTACCCAGAAATTTGGGGAATTATTATCTCCATTGATTTTCACCCATTTAAAATATTGGTCAGCACCATTTCTATCAAAACAGGGCAGACATTGCACAAAACATTTTATTGTTGTTGTTTTTTTCTGTAATTAAAATAAAGAACTTAGCAATTCGATGTAGACATTTGTAAAATGAGGGTTTTCTCTTTTATTTTAACTGTGCTGCTGAGCTGTTTTCTTCCTAGCACACGAAGAGAGAGAGAGAAAAACTCTTGAATTACTAGCTAAATTTATAACGACAGAGTAGCTTTACAAAAAATATATAAAACAAAAAGATTAGCATCCTATAAACAAAATAAGTACTGGCACTTTTATTTTTTGGTAAATACGGAACACACACACACATCCTGAATGGGGAAAATATACAATAACAAATCATTCATTATGTCACATTTATTTAAAAGAAAAAAAAAATGTCAGCACTAATTACCACAAAATCCCACTTGTCTCGTAAAATCATGGTATATTTATTGAAAAAAAAACATTTGTATGTAAATAAAATCGTCACTGATACCAATTATTTCATGTTATCGCAACATTCATTCAGATAGTTTACAGTAATCCACAATTTCAAATAATATACAGTAGTTGTGAATGCACAACTCGATTAATAGTCCACATACTGTTTGGTGATAATTCTGCTCTTGTGCACCTTGTCATACCTGTCTCTTGATACATTTAGTATTGTAAACTTGAATTTGTAATATTTTTGCGGGGGTCAGAGATTGGGAAGTCTAGACTTGTTGGGATGTCAGGCCTTTAGGGCTCACTGAAGCACAAGAGGTTGAACTATTTTCCTCCATAACCTAGCAGGACTGCAATGTTGAGTACAATGTGATACTTTTTATAAATGTATCTTATGATTTAAAAAAATGTTTTATCTATAATCTTTTCTGTCTATAATCCTTGTCTACAGTAGGACAGGTAGAGACTGTCAAGGGAGAAATCCTTGCAGTACTTGCAAACACCTATATTTAATTTAAGGGCAGCAGTGTGGATTAGTGGTTAGGGCTCTGGACTCTTGACCGGAGGGTCGTTGGCTCAATCCCAGGTGGAGGACACTGCTGCTGTACCCTTGAGCAAGGTACTTTATCTAGATTGCTCCAGTAAAAACCCAACTGTATAAATGGGTAATTGTATGTAAAAATAATGTGATATCTTGTAACAATTGTAAGTTGCCCTGGATAAGGGCGTCTGCTAAGAAATAAATAATAATAATGGAGACATATTCAGTTCAGCCTTAACTCATATGTGTAGTGTTGTATTGTTCTATGACTGTGAGGTCTGGCATAGTGCCTCACCAGAATACAGTAGTGTTAAGAGGGTGCAAGTGTGTGTATTCTGGGTTTTCTGCCATAAGTGAACTCTACAGTTGTGAGAGAATGCTGACCTGTCAGAGTTTGGCTGGGTGGAAAGTGAAGATATTGCTATCCCTTACTCAGATGTATGTGGTGGATATGCCTGTTATCTGTATACTTTACTCTTGACTGCTTGAGCCTAGTTCATTGGTTCAAGAATCAACAATCCTAGTTCAAGAATCAACAATCCAACCTTCAGTTTAAAATCTCTTTTTTTATTGGATATACAATTATTTTTTAAGGTTAAATTAGAAAAACAACATCTATAAACTGAACATATTTGGGAGCATGTGTGAACATAACAAGGTATTTACACTTTTGTTATCAATGGCATACATACAAATGGCATGATACAGTACTGTAGAATTACTAGAGTATCTATTGCTTTTTAGCCACCATTATATGTTAAACAAGACAGAATTTATTTTCAGTACAAAACTTAATCCAAGTTGAAGTTAATCATAGAAGAGTCTTTTGTAAAAGACAAGATTAAAGGAGTGTATTAGTACTTCAAAGGGAAAACAATAGATTTAAGACAACCATCTGTTGTGTTGAATTCTGGGCAAGTTGAGAATATAAAATGTCCCTAAGACAGCTGCTAATTATAAAAAAAGTGTATTATTTATTTCTTAGCAGACACCCTTATCCAGGGAGACTTACAATTGTTACAAGATATCACATTATACAGATATCACATTGTTTTTTACATACAATTTATACAGTTGGGTTTTTAGTGGAGCAATCTCGGTAAAGTACCTTGCTCAAGAGTACAGCAGCAGTGTCCCCCACCTGGGATTGAACCCACAACCCTCCAGGCAAGAATCCAGAGCCCTAACCACTACTCCACAGGGGGTGCTGCTGTCTTTGAATGATGAAGACAATTTCACAACTTGAAAAATTACTCGTGGCAAGACTAGCAAATTCAGTGGCAGTTTGTGTATTTGAAATAATTGTGTACAAAAAATTGTGCTACTGTGGCCCAAAAAAAAAAAAAAAAAAAAAGGATTCTGGCAAAACACACATCTGCTCAGGCCAATTTAATCTTGAAGGCTAGACCATTGTATGATATTATTTATTTATTTGTTTTTGTACTTTTATACCTATCATTACCACAAGTCAAGTACACCCATTACACTTCCCCAGTTTATTATGTGTAAGTTAAGGTTCACAGTGATGCTTGAAGAATAAATCTTGATTGTTTACTTGACTAGCAAATAAACTGTTATTGACTACTAAGAAAAGGAAAGATAGTTACGGAAAGGAAACTTGCCAGTAATTATTTCAAAAGAGAGGAAGCCCCAATCAGGCTCATGCTGTGAAAAACAATGGCTGAATGTCTCAATGCAGCACAAATGACCACATTGCTATGATCCCCACTTTAGCACAACAAATGACTGAGCCCCAGTGACATTATTGTGATGCAGACACAATTAATGCAGGTGTCCTCACTTTCTATTTCCTCTTGTTCCATAAAACACGAATCTACAAATTCTACAACAATAGAGATGCTTCAGATCTTCACACAGCTGCTAATTAGAAATTTATGACACATAGCATATAAACAACCTTTTAGACAATCACTTTCAAGTGTCATATCAATGGCGTCATCAACAAAATGAAGATCTTCCACTCCTTATCTGAAAAAAAACATAAAGCATGTATTAGCTGCTTTGAATCTAAAATATGTTTGTGACTATGGTGTTAAATTAGTATTTTTTTTAAGTCGCAATTGTTTTCAAGATTTCCAATTTATTTTCTATGGGTGTTGTTATGCGTTTCCACTTGAAGGTCCCCAGAGACAGTGGATGAGACCTGTATAAATATTCTGAACAATTAAAGATGGTATTTTAAAAAGCCAGCCTGGACCCACAGTTTTTGATTTGGTTGCTTTTTTTAACAGGTACAAATGTCCTACATCCGATCGGCAGAGAGATTGTGTTGAATAAATAAAGGTACAATAGGTAAAAAAAAACTTGTGTTTTATATTTTAAAAATAATTCTAGAAGTCTAAGCAAGATTACAAACTATGACCATTTAAAAATATGTAGTGCACACTTTATTTATACAATGTTTTCAGTCAATAACTGCTGTTTCCCTGCATTTTCCACCCAAAAGTAGTATAGATATTCCATTGGAATACATATTTTTAGATATTTATTTTTTAGTATAATATTCTTATTGTCCTATACGTAAACACTAATAAACTTGTTATAGGCTTTCTCTTTTCTCTTAACGATGGCCACCATTACATTTTTATTATGGGGCCAAATCTCTCTTACAATTCTTATTTCCCTTAGAAAATACAAAGCTATTGAAATAAACAGCTTTGTTTTTGCGTCTAAATATCTGTTGGGACTATTAAAATAATTTAAAGTCAAGTGACTAATTGCATGGAAACAAGCCTACAAGCTATTAATTATGATTTAAAAAAGGGCAAAAGGAACAAGTCATTTTTAGTATTGGCATCAAATCCCCTTCTGTATAATCTGTATAAATACAATTATTAGTATTAGACTAAAAAATAAAAAAGCACAATGGATAAAAAGCATAGAACAGATGGAAAACAAAAAGTTATTTGTAAAAACTAAATAAATATAAAGAGACAAAATGTTTTTTTTTTTTTTTTTTTACAAAATGACCCCATTACTTAAAATCAGAATATAGATGTTGAATTCCTAATCAGTTATTTAAGATTGCATACAATCCAGGACTTGTTTGGTGGCTGAAAGCAAATAATTTCACTTATCCATTGTTAAATAGCTGGAGGATTTCCATTGCAAGAACTCTTAATTACAAGTGGGACATTCCCATGAAATGACCATAAAGGCATAAAGGCATACTAAGAATACTGATCTAATGCTTTGTTATTCCAACAAACCTTGTCTAAAATGATATATAATAATAATCAGTGGATTTTTTATTTTTTTTTGTTTAACCCTAATGTGTTTACAACATGTATTAAACAATCTTGGAGAAAAAAAGCTGTGAGAAATCTCATCAAAGAGATCTTAACTACATGCATAATAATCTTTTCATGTTGTAAACACAGACTTAACAAATTGATTTGCAGAACAAAGCAGCCAAGCCAGCTACTGGTCTTTTACACTTTTTGGGGGAGATTACTTGTGTCTTAATATACTAATCTTGGTTTCCTTTCACCCACATACCCCAGTACTCCCCGTCAGGCACCCTGCACCTGGGTTTGAGCTCTTTTTTTGTTGTAGTACAAGTAGGGAGGGCTATTCTGCATGGGAGAGGAACATTTCATGACTTCAAACGCAGACATTAGAAGTTTTTCTCTTTTTTACATAATCCTGTCTTTGATGTCAGCAAGCTGAAGCCTCTTGGAATAGAAAAGGAAAGCTGTATAAAGAGGCCCGGTTAATTGATAAATGTGTAAGTGTTCTAATTCGCCCATATAACATTTGCATTGTCTTCTGCTTTGCATACTAAAAGCAGGCTTATACCAGGCAATTATAAATAGATCCTCTGAACAAATAATTGAAATGCACAAGTTGTGGGGTATGGAGGTGTAAGGTCATTAATATTGTTAATGTCATTATTTAGGGGAGAGGGGTCTCTCTCTCACTCCTTCTCTGCTGTCCTGGTTGGGAAGTATCTGCATTACATTTACTTCAGTTCAGCTGAAGGAAATCAGGTAACTGTTCTGGATTTTGGAAACACGTTTGGAGGGGGTAGACCTGTGCCAGTTTGGCACGATTAGTATTGTTCCATGGATAAAAATGTGTCAAATTCAAGGGACAAATTGAAGAATCGTCATCTTACTGAAACTGAAGTACACCTCCTTATCTCTTGAAATCCCTTTGCAAATATCCTGTTAAGAAATGCTTAGCACATAAAACAATGAAGCAATATAAAAAGCCAATGAAGCAATATAAAAAAGTGCTTTCCCCCCAATTATCAAAAGTACATTGTTAGTAATTTCACAACAGACTTCTCTGAATAATCTCAAAACATGTTCATTTGTTTTTATTGTATATGTTTTATAAATATGAATTACAAATATAGTATAGTGGAGATATACACACCTCCAGACTATTAATAAACCATGGAAATGTCAGCAGCAAGCTGACCCCTTCGTGCAGTTCAATCAATACAGCTTTAACTTGTGGTTCTAAAGATCTTAGCATCAAATCTTTCCATTGGAAAGTATTAATACAAAATACTTCTCTTATAATAATTATAGTAGCTATAGCCTTTCTTTAAACATGAATTGATTTGGAGTTAAGAATTGTTTTACCAGACACATTTTGTTTCATGAAGTTCATATTACAGTGTAGTTATACTGATGGCCGCATTACTGAGTAACCATAAAACAAAGCACATATTAATAGTACGTGGTTAAAAAAAAAAATACAATTCTCCTCCTGATCGCAGGAATCACCCTGCATTTCATATTTCATATTGGCTGTACTAAAACTGTGTGGCTTACATGAACACCCATTACCAATGAAAAGGTAGTTCATATTTTGCTTGCTTAACATGATACTGATTACCATTACTACTTAGGCAACTTTTAATGTTTTGTTCTATTGTTCATATACCAGGACTAGTGTTTCTACTTTACCTTTATATTAACTGTTTTTATTACCTGTAACTAAAATTATATACACTATGACATAAAACCAATTGTGACAGGCAAACTGGGAAATAATTACGTCTCCATTTTTAGCCATGTATATCTAAGTATGTATTTTTTAAATATTACAAATACTTAACCATAACACGTCAATAGTTTGTAGGTCCACCACTAGTAGCCAGGATGATTTGATTTGAATGGCCCTACGGAGTCATCCCTTTTACAACTGCTCCTTATAAAAAGTCTGTACTTTGTGATGTATAAGAATCTACACTATTTATAGCCTTTATATATTACAATATATATCAGGGATGTCATTAGCATAAAAAAAATACCTGAGAAAAATATTAGTAGCATACTGTATTACATGTGTTTATTTTGCAGGCATTCATTTTGGACTAACCCCTGTATATGGTGTCACAGAACATTTGGTAACTTAAGTTGTTTAGACCTAATTTAAGAATGATGCTTTGTTAACATGTTAATGTAATTAAAACAACACACATAACTCCTGCAAATGAAGAAACACAGAGAGACTTCAAATGGTGTTGATGAAGAAAATAAACTTACAAGCTCAGCAAAACTGAGACTTATTATATAAAGTAAAAGCCTTTGGAAATTATGCATGCAAATCCCTGACAGTATAAAGCTGTGCTTCAATGAAAAAGATGTTTTTCAGAAGCGGCATCCTTCTTCTATCACAGCCCTCCCAGCTGTCAGCCATGATGGATGACGCTGTCACTGTGGGTCTGGCTAAGGTATAATGATGGTGCACAATTAAACCTCTTTTACATTTATACCTCACATTAACATATTTATAATTACCTCTCAAACTCAGAGCTTCAAACTTGTACGCAATCCATAATGTATAATTGCCCCAGTTATAAGTACTGTTTTCCTTGATGTACTATAAATTATATTTATATTTTGTTAATGTTATATTTTTTTCTATAATATAGTGGGATCAATAAATAAAATAATGTTTGCACAAGTTTAAGGGAAATTTAATTTGGTGACTTTGACTTTTGTAATATTATTGTAATTGTATCTTTACTGACAATGACCCAAGTTCTATGATAAAGAACAGAATTACTTTTAGAAAGAGATAGAAATTATGGGTCGATAAGTGTGTATTAACTTTGAGATCACAATATAAATGGACAGCATAGCTTTCAAATGTCTAGCTTAGAGTATACAATTATGTTCCAACCCGACTCATTTTGCATTAAATGAGATAAGCAATTGAATGGAGTTAAGGATGGGCTTCACACGTAATAAAATGAGTTTAATGCTTTTATTTTATGGGGAACTGGCTATCAGCTAATTACATTGATAAATGAATGATTTGTTAGCACTCAGGGGAGTTTTTCTCCTCCAGATTAGCATACACTTGGCATGTGTTGGACCACTTACTATAAATTCCTGATGTTCTTGCTGTTGAAGCATTCATCATCAGCCCTGCAAATACATAAAGCAAGGCTGGCATCAGGGACTCTCTGGCTTTTCCCTGCAGAAGACTTCGCCCCACAGGAATCTGAGAAACATGGTCTTCAGTTTGATAAATGA
Organism: Acipenser ruthenus; assembly: GCF_902713425.1. NCBI lineage: Eukaryota > Metazoa > Chordata > Actinopteri > Acipenseriformes > Acipenseridae > Acipenser > Acipenser ruthenus. Next base: position 43,266,877 of record NC_081190.1, on the reverse strand, counting down.
TCTGTTTGCTGCTTTTTCAATTGTTTCTTTTTACAAATACTGATTGCCTTGATTTTCATAATAGCAGAGGTGAGACTAAAGGTTGAGACATGTTCAGCAAACACATGAAGCAGATGAAAGTAGGCCATTAGTTTACTGTTTAAAAGTCATTTTAAGACAATCCTTCACTCACAAGCAGTGCTCACATTATTATTCAAACGTGCTGAGCTTGTGTGGGAAGGCTTTCAAATATCTGTAAAAACCATGCAATGTAAATGGCTGTAGTATACTGTACTAGAATAATAAACAGCTCAAGTTTCCGTGTGAACATTATATGTTGTATATTTTAAATTGTATTAGAGCAGTAGAAAAATCATTACATCCTATTATTGTTGTTTAATGTATAGCTACAGAAATATAGGTACCGTATAATCAATTTGGGTACCACACCATATTATTTTTAATTCAATAATTATAAAGTAACCGTCTTGTAACCGCGTCCATACACAGACCAGCTCACTATTAAGACCACTCTGTCAGTCCCTTTCAATTTGAAGACAAAATAATGATTAGATCTCTATTGAAATACCATAAAGTGTCTGCATATATGTGAACAAGATGGCTTTGGTGGTGACGTCAGGCCAGGAAATGAATGGAGACAACAACAGACTGGGGTAATGAAAAGCGCTGTGGCACATTTAATTCAAAATAAAAGATTTAAATAAAACCAAAACACTGACACAAAACTAAAGGGCACGTTGGCCAAACAAACAAACAGCAAACAGTAACAAGTATTGTGCTCCAGTAGCCCCTCCAGTAGCCCCGCTTGCTGCGGAAAAGCTGAAAGCGGGGGCCCACACTCTGGCAGCGGAAATGCTGCTATAGGCAATGCAGTCAGCAGATGTCCTGACAGCTCTAAGGTTAGCTCTTCCAGCTGAGGCGATCCTGGCAGCGGTGATGCTACAAGTGGCAGTGCTGTCAGCAAAAAAGCTGACAGTGCACAGACTGATTCCTCTAGCCTGGGCCATCCTGGCAGAGTAAATGCTGCCAACGTAGCGAGGTCCTCCTCCTTTGGAAATGCTGTCAGCGGAAATGCTGACAGCAGGACGAGTTCCTCCTTCCGTGGTACCCCTGGCAGCGGACATGCTGCGATAGGCAATGCGTTCAGTAACGTGCTGACAGCGCCAAAGCTGGAGCCACCAGTTGGGATGATCCTGGCAGCACCAATGCTGCCATGGGCAATGTTGGCAGCTCCATGGCTGGCTCCTCCAACCCCAGCAAACCGCCGGAGGTCAGCAGCAAACGACCTCCAGGACATGCATCTCCGAGCAATAGCACACAGGCATCCCCAGGAGATGGCGAACAGGCATCCCCAAGCAATGGCGAACAGGCATCCCCAGGCGATGGCGAACAGGCATCCCCAGGCAATGGTGAACAGGCATCCCCAGGCAATGGTGAACAGGCATCCCCAGGCGATGGTGAACAGGCATCCCCAGGCGATGGCGAACAGGCATCCCCAGGCGATGGCGAATAGGCATCCCCAGGCGATGGCGAATAGGCATCCCCAGGCGATGGCGAACAGGCATCCCCAGGCGATGCAGGCTCAGCAGCCCTAGGCGGTGCAGGCTCGGCAGCCCTAGGCAGTGCGGGACAGACAAGCCCAGGCGGTGCGGGACTGGCAGCGCCAGGCGGTGCGGGACAGGCAACCCCAGGCAGTGCAGGAGGGAGCGACAGGTAGTCCTCCCATGGCGATGGAGGTGGGAGCAGCAGGTAGTCCTCCCATGGTGGTGGAGGTGGGAGCTGCAAGTAGTCTCCCTCTTGCGGTAGAGGTAGGAGATGCAGGTAGTCTCCCTCTGGTGGTGGACACAACAGGCCGTCTCCCTCAGTCGGACTCAAATCCGGCCAGTTGTCTCCTTTGTGTGGCGAAGACGGACAGCATAGTTCATCTCCTTCGGCAACCCCGGGAGATCCATCCTTGGGATCCCCGGGTGATCCGTCTTCACTCCATGGGTGGTCTCCCTCAATCGGAGTCCAGACCAGTCCATGACTTCTTTCTGGTGGTGGAGGTGGGAACTGCATGTAGTCTCCCCCTAGCAGTGGAGGCGGGAGTGGCAGGTAGTCCTCCCATAGTGGTGGAAGTGGGAGCGGCAGGCAGTCTCCCTCCAACTCTGAGGGTGCAGGTAGGTGTGGCTCCTCCCGCTTGGAATTGAACCTGTTGGGGCAGTCCCATATCGGCAGCCAAGTAGTTGATCACCACGGCTGCTGGGTTTGCAAAGGACACTGGGTAGTAGTGTTGTTCCCAGCGTTCCCAATGTTACCCATCTCTGGCCCACAGCAGGTCAACCACCATCGGGAGGTCCTCCCAGTTCCACTCCGGGTCCGTCACCCAGTCCAGCATCTCCTTAGAGGTTGGGAAAGGCTCTATCTCCTCCTCCTCCCTCCTGGTTGCTGGATGCTCAGGCTCCACCCTTCTGGGCTGTGGATGCTTCGGCTTCCCCCTCCTGGGCGCTGGACACACTGGGACGTCTCTCCACCCCTCCTCCTCATAATGGCGGAAGGGACAGTTGGTGAAATGATGCTTTTGTTTGCAGAGGGGGCACACCAGTGATGGCTGACAATATCACCCTGGACTTCTGGCCTTCAAGCAGTCCTCCTCCTCCATGTCCTTCACCTCCTGGTCTTCCATCCATCCCATTCTTTTTTTTTCTTCAAAAAAACACACAGCAGGGCGAGTTCTTCCTCCCGTGGCACCCCTGGCAGCAAACATGCTGCTATGGGCAATGCGGTCAGCAGATGTGCTGACAGCGCCAAGGCTGACTCCTCCAGCTGGGATGATCCATGCTGCCATGGGCAATGTTGGCAGTGGCAATGCTGACAACGGCAATGCTGTCAGCAGACATGCTGACAGCTCCAAGGCTGGCTCCTCCAACCCCAGCATATCCCCGGAGGTCAGCAGCAAACGACCTCCAGGGAATGCATCTTCTGGCAATAGCGCATGGAAATACCTCAGCGATGGCAAAAAAACTCTTCGAAAATTAATAAAAAAAACACAGTCCTTCCTTGGTCTGACTCATGGAGGCACTGTTGTCCCGGTTCTGACACTTTATGTGAACAAGATGGCTTTAGTGGTGACGTCAGGCCAGGAAATGAATGGAGACAACAACAGACTGGGGTAATGAAAAGCGCTGTGGCACATTTAATTCAAAATAAAAGAGTTAAACAAAACAAAAACACTGACACAAAACAAAAGGGCACGTTGATCAAACAAACAAACAACAAACAGTAACAAGTATCGTGCTGGTTTACAAGCCAGCACGCGTAGCAGTTGTTTTCTTAGTTTTAAATTTGTACCTCCTCTCTACACCCGTTCTCCACTCTCGAACACACAACCCAGTGACTTGTGAGTGACTTGTGCATCTATATATACAGTTGTGCCGGGATTCAATTACTAATTAATCATTCATTTGAATCCCAGCACGTGAACTAATTTGTGCAATCCCCGTGCCCACATACAAATACACACTTTACTCTGCATGTGGAGTGATTGTGCCATCCTCGTGTCTAAATACAAATGTACGTTTTAAATCACTTGTGCTACATAAGCCCACATTATATCCCGTGCACCAATATATACACCAACAATAACACGCCACATACAACATAAAACACAAAAATACACACAAGGGTGGGACACCCTGCCACAATATATAACAACAATATATAACAAAAGTTTCATGAAAATCAAACTTCATTGTATTCACAAAACAAGGATGCACAATGTCAAGCATGAGTGGAGTAATCACAGCACTATATAAGAAGTGAAAGTGTATGTGACCTATGGATTTTGGAAACAGACTTTTTTTTGCATTTGCAGCATTTTGCATGCTCAGTCTCAATGTGCTACTGACCCATCGTCTATCCAGGTCCACCCTCAGGACAGGGAGCCTACCTGCCTCTGGGTATTTAGACAGACTGGGCTGTGTCTGCTCTGGTTATGAATGGAGACCTTGACCTCTCAGTCTAACCAGTGCTATTTTATCTTGGTAACATAAAGCCAGGTTGAAGACAACAGTATTGAAAAAAAGAGATTGAGGGATTTTATTTTTAATGCAATAGTTTTATTTTCCAGCACTGAGAGAACTAAGTGAGATTAATCATTTTGTTTAAAAGGGTGTCCTCCAATCACTTTATTTCATTTAGGGGGGCAGCAGTGTGGAGTAGTGGGGCAGCAGTGTGGAGTAGTGGTTAGGGCTCTGGACTCTTGACTGGAGGGAGGGTTGTTGGTTCAGTCCCAGGTGTGGGACAGTGCTGCTGTACCCTTGAGCAAGGTACTTTACTTAGATTGCTCCAGTAAAAACCCAACTGTATGAATGGGTAATTGTATGTAAAAAATAATGTGTAAAAAAATAATGTAATTGTATGTAAAATAATGTGATATCTTGTAGCAATTGTAAGTCGCCCTGGATAAGGGTGTCTGCTAAGAAATAAATAATACATTTAACCCTTGTTTTACATAGAACATAAATTAAAAACATTTATTCACTTTGTTAGAACAGAAAGTTGGATATGTAAAATAACAAAACACAGCTGCTCCTGTTTCTACCTGTTGTAAAGGGTTCCCAGTTTTCTAATTTAAATGCACTGTAAACTACAGCAAAATGTAATTTTTTTTAGCTAATAATGTTTCAAAACCAACCATAAACAACCCAGAAGCTTAATTCAGGCACTCCAAAGTGTGCCTAAGTTGTTTTTTTTTTATAGCTTTATGACACACTATTAAATGTGTTATTTCCTTTTTGAAATTACGGTAGATATTAAACAGCTTATAAAATCAGCATTTAAGTCTTCAAGAAATGGAAACAAAGAAGTTTTGTTTTCTGAATAAATCTGTTAAATATGAATGTGATAATGAATAAAATATGAGTTCATGAACTGATCACAGCGTACTTCTGAACCCTGAACACATAATATAAGTTGCATTTGCTCCAGAGATGTGAATGAAGACTGAATCAGAGATGAGATATTAATCATAATTAGAATGAGTATGACAGGTCTAGGGTAACAAATTCTACAGGCTTCTTAACGACCAGCAAGAGCACGCCTTCATAATGAACTGCTTAATTAATTAATTCCCCCATTACAGAAAGGTCTACCATAACAAGTTTAATAAAAAAGTTAGTATAATATTGTATTCTATGGCCTAGGTTTATAAATGCAGTCCTGATTGGTAACATTATTGTAAAAAAAGATCTTAATTGTTTAAAACACATAATTACATTGATATATTCATAGTGTAATTCCCTGGGCTGTGGGACTCGTAAGCTTGCATATTACTTAGGCATGCCCTTGGACTTCATGTTTAGTGAGTATTAGCCTTTACAAGAAAACAGGGGGAAGTCACATGGTTTGTGCTTTTGAACCAGACCTTTTTAAAAATGAATGTAGAAAAAATAGGCCAGTGCATGTTATACTTAAAAACATCTTTAACACTTTCAAGCGTTAAAATAATTCACTTTATAGTAGTAAGTGTATAACAAGTTTGTTTTCATGTCATATCATAATTAGAAACACTGTAAACAGTGGAGGCCAATATGTCCTCATTTCAGCATCATCCAGATATCTCTTGAACTGCCATCATGTCTTTCTGGAGAGACATACAACATCTAAATGAAACCCTGTTGACAATAAATACAACTTCCCATGCAACATATCTGATATATTATGATATTTCGATGAGATACAAAACTCAGATGAACTCAAATTAACTCACAATTACCAATAGAACGTTGTATACTAGTGTAGCTTTGTAATGGAAATCAACTGGTAACCAAGGATGTCCACATACTGCATTTAGACATCTGCATTTAAAAAATAATCACCCAGCTCCTTCAGAAACCTAAGCACACATGAATCTGTCAGGTATTTCCAGTAAATTGGAGGTCACTTCAGAAGAGTGGAAGATAATAAATCTAACTCTCAAGCATATGCTCTACTGCCCAGAGGGGGGCTCTTCTTAGATCGTTTATCTCCTGTTCATTGTCTTGTCTGGGTTATTATTCACTGGCCTGGTTCATGCTCAGTGTGCTTCAAACAGCTCTGCCCAGCTCACCTTAAAGTTATTTAAGTTAAGCAGGCAGAAATGGCGTAAGGTATAAGCCACGACGGGCCATGTGGTTCCCATGCAATAACCACCCATGCCTGGTTGGTTATTAGGCCCGCACCAAAACCAAGGACCTTTAACCACCCAGAAGTGTGTATATTTCATGGGAACCTCACTGCCTGAAGTGGTTTATACCGCTTACAAAATTCATTTTAAAGTTAATTGTCATTTGGTGAGAAAAAAAAACAAAACATTAAAACACTTTTTAAATTTAAAAAAAAATAAATAAAATACACATGTATTATGTGTACATCCACAGTGTTATATAGCAAGGGTCGGCAACTGGCGGGCCTATATGCAGGCAATTTTGTTTGTTTTAATCTGTTAAGAGAAATTTTTTAATTTATTTTTTTACCCTTGCTGGGAGCAAAACGTACAATTTAATAACCACATGTAATGTTAAATGGGAATAGCTAGCTAGATGGAAAAGGCACTACTGTTTTGATTTACGTCTGTATGGAAGTATTTTTTTACAGTTGGTGAATAGCTTTTGATGATTGCGCAAGTGTCTAAAACTTAAACCTGCATTTGTGTGCTATGGCTGCTTTTGGTGGGAATCCACGTAGCTTCAAAATACTATTTGCGCACGTATTTTTCGTTGAAGTTTTTTTTTTTTGAGAGTGAGACAGAAATAATAGGCAGCTAGTAAATGTAAAATAAAAAACACAATTTAAATAGTTATTTGTCTTTGGTGTTGCACAGATTAGTGTTAAGCACTGTTTGAATTCTATGTGGTTTTACATTGGCTATGTTTCCATTAATATATCGAAGCGAATAACGTCTTACGCGCATTTGAAATTCGGCAAAAGTAACGCGCATAATCAACCTAAAATTGGCCGACGTGATGACGTTGTAGGCGGAGCTAAAGTTATTCGCGTCGAAAACTGAAATACGCTAGAAAAATAGTGCGACAGACCGTTTCCACTCTTTACCATGATTTTCCTTTACAAATGTATGTGATTATACTTATACGATGACGTATCACATCTAGCGAATAACCCGAGTTTACTAAACAGCAGTCTACTGTCCTTCACTTCCCACCAGTTTATATTCACAAAAAAAAAATTAATCTTAGTATTGAAGCGTGCACGGGGGAAGGCAGCAGTAGGGTTGGTAGGTGACGTAATCACACACAAAGACATAAGCCCGATATACGCTACTTGCAAGAGAGCCAGCTTTTTTGTACAGTGGTATCGGCGCTATGCTTTAGTGCGAGTGGTACCGTGTTCGCGCCCGCCCTCCGCTGTGTGTGGATTGCCTGCGGGGAACCAAGATTGCTACAGTATTCTCGGGTGAAAATCCAACCATAATATTTGACCGGTGTACTTGAATACTATACTTTTTGTATTGTAAAATTCAGTATGTTAGACCCACAGCTTGATTTGTTTTACCCCATAAGAATCTTAATTAACTGATATTTTGGTTATAGCCTACTATAAGGATAAGCCTACTATTTTCTCATAAATTACAGGAGCATTTTCACCTTTTCTTGTAATTTATGAGAAATGTTAAACGTTTAATAAGCACACACTTTTCATATTATGTTTTTCTTTCTTTTCCCCCCTCTTGTTTTGATACAATGATATACATGGTAAATGTACTGAATTTTCTTTGTAATTAATTACATTTATTACTGAATTTTATTTATATATTTACAATAAAATATTCATTAAAATGTATGAGTTTATCAGTCATTTTTATATTAATAAAATTCATGCCATAAAAGCAAGGAATGTATTTGTACAGGAAAGATTGGTGTTCACGACGTGTGACGTATAGATATTAAAATAGGTTACATTATTCTGTTCAAACTGGAGAATTAAAGCCATTGCGCACGTGTTCGAACTGTGCACTAAACTTGACCCGTATATTGCTCCAGAACAGTTGAGCCCAAGATCACCTATACCAACAGAAAAGAGAATCGCTATCGCTCTGTATAAACTTGCTAGCTGTGCAGAATATGCAGTCTCCCAGTTGCACCTGTTACTGTTAGTCGCCATTTTTTCCTCCCAGTAAGGAACTTCCTTAGGAGCTGTAGTGCACTTTGAGGGATTCGCTTATTTTATGCGAATAAAATTGTTTCCATTTAAATTTATACGCATTAAGGCACATTAATTCGCATTTTCTGAAAATATCGACTTTCCTAAAACCCTAAGGTCTAGGGTTTTTAAAAGTTCGAATAAATGTACACGTTTTTGCGAATTATACCCATTTCCATTGAGCTTGTCGCATATTTTTTTTAATCCGTAAACTTTTAGCAAATAAATCCACTGCAATGGAAACATAGCCATTGTGAATTAAGTGTGGTTTTATATTGTTGACTGAAAAGACGATAGAAACGGTAATGTCTTTGTTCAAAGATTTCTTTTTTTCTTTTTTTTTTTTTAAATAAATACAGTATAATTGTACTCCATGCTTTGCCCAATGTGTTTCTGTAAGTTTGTTGGTATTGTGTAGGTATTACAACCTTAAATGGTTCAGTTTTGTAGTGGTGGCTTACAAGCCGTTGAGGTTGCCAACCCCTGTTATATCGCCCCAAAGGACAAACATTTCATTTGTATTCAAGAATTCATTTTAAGTTTACTTGTTAAAAATAAACTGCACATTTCCATTTATTGTGAATTTCTGCATTGAAAGCGGCATCTCATAAGCAGAGGGTGCAGTACAAGCTGATGAATGGTTGGTCTGGGTGGAGTTTCAAATGAAACTAAAAGAGGTGGCACAGCTACAATGGAGGCTGGAGTTGGATTTAGAGGCGAGTTTGAGTATAAAATTGAACTTCACTCTTTTCTGTTTTGCAGTGTTGGAGTCCAGTAGCTTAGCAAACTGCTTTCAGATTGATGTCCGGTTACAAATATTATTTCCCTTGATGCAGCCCGTCTTCTGAATGTAGGTGCACCGCACTTCTCAAGCAGCGGTTTGTATTCCCATTGGTTCATGGGAGTACCAGTAGGGTCTAGTGTTCAGGATTTACTGAGGACCTCTGAGTGGGTGTAGGTAAAAGGCTGTTACATCAGGAGAGCATTTTGACAGATATTTTTCAAAGCTCTGCATCGGACAACCGAGGTCACCAGGCCTGGCTAACATGAAACCCTGTAGCTTTTTACTGTCAGGATCAGTCAGTTTTTTATGATTCAATTTCTTTGTGTCCTGTTCTTGTTATTATTATTATTATTATTAATTTCTTAGCAGACACCCTTATCCAGGGCGACTTACAATTGTTACAAGATATCACATTATTTTTACATACAATTGCACATTAATACAGTTGGGTTTTTACTGGAGCAATCTAGGTAAAGTACCTTGCTCAAGGGTACAGCAGCAGTGTCCCCTACCAGGGATTGAACCCACAGCCCTCCGGTCAAGAGTCCAGAGCCCTAACCACTACTCCACACTGCTACCCGTTATATCTGAGGCACACATATTTAAGTCTGTTTGCATCTTTTCGGATCTCACGCCCAGGTTAAGCTGAAGATCAAACTAGACCTTGCGTACCAAATCGACCGTGGTGTCCGATGAAAGTGCTTCAGATTCCCGTAGGCGCTTTAAATCCAGGTTGGTAATGTTGGGGTGGTGTTTGGCTTTGTCTTTACTGGTGTTTCTGAAAGTTTTCTTGACTGACAGGAAGACATTATTGCTGATCTTAAACTCGCTTTCAACAGAGATGTTAAAACGTCTAAAAAAATGAGTCCAGCTCAGCATTAAAAAACTAGAGACTGAATTATACTGTTCAGCAGCACTGGCATACAGTTCCTTCAATGCTGTTGAGGTTTTCTGGACTTAATTATTTAAAATTAATATCTATATTTTTTCTTTAAGAGTCTTTAAATACATTAACGGCCCATGTTGTAGTCTTTTTTAGTTTTTTTCATCTTTGTTTTCTTCTATTTTATTTAGCTGTGTCTCATTTAATCTTATGTGTCTACTGTTGACAGTTTCTGTAGCACTTTTTTTTTGTACCAGTTCTCTGGAGTTTCATCCCCAAATATATTAAAGAAAATGGGTGAATGTCACTCATTTTGTGTTAGTGGTTTTATAGCTAATAAATAAAATGTCAGTTTGTCATGGGATTTTTATAATGTTGTGTGTATTGATTTATACAGTGTGAAACTGCTCATTAGTATGTGAGCCATGCATGTGTGTATATATATATATATATATATACACACACTGATGTTATTTTTCCAAGCCATTTTATAAAAGAGAAGACACTGTTAATATATCTGTAATAAAATAGTAAACTCTCTATCACCTGCAACGTAATAATTAAATGCTCCTTTTCAGTAACTTTTTTTAAATAGACAAGCACTATTGCAGACCGAGGTAAGGATATATGGACGTTAGAGTGACTTTCTCAATAATAATAATACATACAGCCACAATGCTGAGCTTATTCGTGGCTGTCTTATTTTATGATTATGGCCGATATGCATAAAACTTACTGTCTCGTTTATCGTGCCAGTAATAGTGTTACCATGACAGTATTTCACAGGTTGATTCATTCAAGTCATTTACTGTCAAAAACATCACTTATCGCGACATTACAATAATGTGCCCTTGGAGACCAATTTTCTCATTAACATATTATTCGTCTGATTCATAAAGCTGTATGGTGCTGTTAATTGACCCTTGCTGGCATCATAATTACCACGTACTTCAGACCAAGCGCAGAATAAGATGTGTTTTATCAGTCTAATTTCCTAGCATAATGTATGTGTTTAGGAACATGTATTTAAGCCAATAGTAATAATAAAAAAGTCTATGTTTTATTATCCGGTAATTAAGAAATTTAAGGTTTTTTTTGTTATTTGTAATACATACATTAAATTGCATTGTTAACTCATCTGACCAGGACAGGCAATTACTTCTTTTAATACTGCGAGTTCCTGGGGAGTGAATTTAGGTTTTCTTAACCTCACACTCACATCCAGCACCTTTTTAGTACAGTAGTCCCTCGCTAATGCAGACACCATTATGCTGTACATTCTGATATGCCTGTGTGAACGAATCTAAGCTGTAAATCTCCTTCCTGACCAGAGAAGGCACTGCGTGAGGGGAACAATACCCTATTCACAGGATGTGCTGAACGTCAACCCCAGAGCGAACCGCAAGTCAGCCAGCTTGGTGAGGAGCAAAGCTGTAGTACAGCTGAATCCCATCTGTGGAATCAGCACTGTTGTATTCGCCGATTGGATAGAACGTGACGACGTGCTGATTGTGTGGGTGGAATTTAGTTGTATAGAGGCTCTCCCCTTACTGTTGGAGCCTGTGTTAGGCCAGGCAACGCTAAGTTTTGTTCTTGTTTGTTGAAGGATATTAGCATTGCCAGAGTATGAGAGGACTGGAGCTGAGACCTGCACTGAAAACAGCTGTTATACCGATACCAAAGACTGGATAGAGACAGATAGAGGCTTGCTGGTCCAGTGGTTAAAGACAAGGGCTTGATACCAAGAGGTTCCCGTGGTTCAAATCCCGGCTCAGCCACTGACTCGCTGTGTGTGACCCTGAGCAAGTCACTTAACCTCCTTGTGCTCCGTCCTTTGGATGAGACATAAAACCAAGGTCATATTGTAAGTCGCTTTGGATAAAAGCGTCTGCTAAATGACTAATTCATAATTCATGAAAATAAACCTTAGGACCAGAAGCCTACTAAATCGCTAAAATTAAGAACATGAAAAATGGTGCATATACACTCATACTATACAATGAACTGCGATCTAATGGTTGGAAAAGGGCAAGAAGCTTTCAGAAATACAGACTCCAGTGGTTCGAAATGCAAAATGCAAATAAAAGAAAGTTTGACTCATACTAGCAGAAAACAAATGTAGCAGGTAGGCTATGGGTTTTACTTGCAGCCACCTGTACACATGTAAATTAAATGTATTGTAGCATTCGTCAGGTTTGTGTGAAGCAGGACTCAGGACACAAGGTGGGGTTACAAATAATACCAGTTTATTATTCTGGTTGAAACTGATAAAAACAACAAATCCCTGTTCGGGCCGGGATTCACGCCAAAATAAAAATAAAAGGAATCTAATCTAGCTGCCTCACCTCTCTCAAAACCCTACCTTGCCCTATCACCCAACTCTGCCGATCTCGTTCCCACTCCCAAGACTCACCTCAGGATCCTCCCAACTCGCTTCACAGCACAGGCCCCTTTCTTTCAGTCTGTCACTATGTCTCTCATGGTTTCTTAGCATCCTGTCAGATTCAAGTCTGCGCGGTCTGCCCCTGCAGGTGCATGACCCTATATAACCTTGGTTGGGGTCCCGTCTACCACCTAGACCGACCAGTCAGATCCATTCCTGCGACCCTCCAGCTCCCACCAGTTCTGGAGAAGGACTCTGGCTGATGCATCCCTCAGCAGTAGATGAGACCCCACCCCACATACTCTCTCCCCTTCCCTATTCTAATGGTGTGACCCGTTGCCTCACAATACATGTAACAGATAGGACAAGACAAACAAACGAGACAGACAAAGAGTCCTGCAACGATGCCATTGCCCAGGTCGTTTGATGCGTTTGCCCAGGTCGTGCCAGTATTTATTTCTGTAAAGTGGGTAAAGTATATGTAAGGTACTGTATAGTATCATAACGTGTCAGTGTGGCACCGTGATCTATTTTGTGTTAATTGTATACTAGGCTATGGTTAAAAAAGAAAAAAAAGAAAAGAAAAAAATGCACAAAAATGTTGTTTCAATGTGACATTTTATTAGTTCTGCATTGTACAGTAATGTGTCCAATTTGTGTTAGCGGTAGCCTATAGGGTAAAGTAAAAATAAATGTAATTTTACACTGTACTGTATATGCCTACTGTACAGAATTATATTTTTACATAATGTATTGTGTAAGAGAATATATTGATGTTATTTCAGCGCAATGACTTATAATCAGGCTGTAGTTTTATGAATCGCATGTTAAATACCGCCCAGTATTTTTGTTTGCAATTAACAATTCTTTGCTTTCACTCTTTCCATTAAAAATAGGTCACATGGCAATTTCCATAGTGCTATTGTACTTCAGCTGATAGACAGGGTCATATTCAACCACGCAGTCGTGCCTTACAAAACAAAAAGCAAGCAAACTAATGATAGACAATTTACTTACAACCGTGATGGCCAAAGCTAGAAACAAAAGGTGTTTGAACTACAAATCTGATTTATGAAAGTGTTTCAGAATTAATAAAGGTCTTGTACAGTAAAATAAATCATATTTTTGGGTTTCATGGCCTTAAAATATATACTTTTTTTGTGATAACGTAGTTTTTACCTGGTTTTGTATATCAAAATGATCCTGCTTGATTGTTCTTAAAGGAATGACTGTTGCCTAGCACTTCAACATTCTTTCCTTACCAAACATTGCACACGTACAGACATATTGGACATTGTTAAAGTATAACACTGTTCTTGGTATTTTCTGCTGGTTTTTAATTTTTTTGTTTTACTTTGTATGTGGTGGGTTTCCACAGTGGAAGTTGACAGCACACCTCCTTTCTAAAACATGCTCCTCTTTCTAAATAATGTTTTAATTAAATGTGTTTGATCCTGCAGGTAGAACTGTTGTAATAGATTTGTAAATTTACAAAAAAAGGAGCACTTATGAACAATGTTGTAGGTGCACCTTAATTTCATATTGAAATAAAACAGTAAACGCAGTGTATTTCAGGGTGTAATAACATAACACAGAATTTCTTAATGAAGTGTAATTAAAGACCTTCTATATGGAATCCAATAGATCTGTTTAGATGTTTGCAAGTGTTCCATAGCTCTTAGTTTGTTAGCCCTCTGGCACCATGGGATTTCTGGATCAATTGATGTCAACGGCCTCAGATCTGTGTTGGCATATGCAATATTAACAATATATTGTTAGTGTGGAGTACAGACTTCTCAGTTCCATACACAAAACGCAGCTAAAGGCAAAAGGGATTATATAGCATTGATTTTAAGATGACATGAAATTTGATGATGATAGGCAGTTAGGATCATGGGAGCATACGCACTATTTGACAGCTTGTTAAAATAAATGGTTAAGTCACCACAGCGCATCATTATGAAGGTAATATTTACTTGTCAAATTAACAAGGGATTTTTCAGCTTACCTATTGTCACCATAATAAACAGCACTCCTCATGAGAACTCTTCCAATCAGTGATGCCTCTGGCAGAGTGTGGTGTCATGTGTCCTTGTCGGAGAAGACCAGACAGGACCCATTATTAATGCAGCTATAATGAACACAGTCATGAAGGAGTTATCAGCATTATAAATAGCAGATCTTGACATTCATTCTAAATTCGCAAGTTTGGGTTTCTCCTTTGTGCACAAAAAAAGCTGCAAAATGAAAACAGACGCAGCCCCTCATTACAGTGTCGGTAAGGTAATTCACGTCTTCAGAATCCCAGGGTCAGGGAACAAATACTGTACATCTGGCATCAGCTACAGGCTAGTAAATAGCCCTGTTCATGCATCTTTTCATGAAAGAAAACTATTTGTATTGCAGCAATAAGTGTTTAAACTGAAACACAACTTGACCTGTACAAACTCAAATGCAGTACAGTAGCTGGCAGTCATTTAGGCAGGTTTAGCATTTTTACTGTATCTCCTGCATGTTACTGCCAAATACCAAACACAGTCCTATATGCTGGAATTGTACACTAGCCCCTTAAGATATATTGACAGCAAATGGGATTGCTCAGATTCAAACACTATTAGTTTGGACTAAAAATACAAAATGTACCAGAAAGACAAGATGGCTATTAAAATGAGCCTGTCAAATTCCATCTCATTTATGAGCTGCACTGGAAAAAAAAAAAAAAAAATCCTCCCTTGTATTAGTAAAAAATCTATATGATTTTACCCGTCACATTACATTTTTGTTTGTATTTGTATTTGTGACAGGATGGCGTGTGTGGTGACGTCAAGCCAGAAGCAGGAACTGAAACAGATACTGCAGGTAGGGTGCAATGGCTTTTGCGTCGTCTTTATTTTAAATACAAAAATAAAGTAAAATATTTAAACAAAAATACTGTGCTCACAGAGCGAAAACAAATATTTTAAATAAAACAAATCACGAACACAAAATGAACAGCCAGTACAGGTCAGGCTGGGCAAATGCCTTCACTGATCCTGTATATGGTGGTTGGTTGGTTGGTTGGTTGTTGGGTTTTTTTTGGGGGGGGGGGGGGGGGTTAAATTTCTGCTCTCGATCTCGCTCCTCCTCTGAACATCCAACCCCCTCTGAGCCGAGAGTGGGTCTTTTATATTCGTGGCTGGAGCCTTAATTACCTATTAATAAATGACTTTATTGAGGCTCCAGACACATTCCCACAGGAGTTATAGGTATGGGGTTTTAACCCCATCCCCACGACTACACATTACAAGACCGGCTCTTTCGCCGGTCTCAAACAGCAAATAATAAAAGACGGACGGTGCTCGACCGCCCGGGTGTACTCCGTCACAATTGTGCATATTTCCTTTCCACCTTGTCGCTAGGTAGTCACATTTTTTACTCATTACAGTAAATCTTGAAAAACATGATTATAGCATTTGTAAGCACCTTTAAATAAGCTAAACCCCCAAAACAACCACATGCACTACACATATTGAAACCAAAAGATAAACGCCACATTGCATCACAGAGATCCAGCATTTGAATGTTTCAAAAGGAAATGTTGCTAGAACAAATATAGCCCATTGCTAAAATAGGATTGCTGTTGATTTGTGCTAGTTGACAAAAAAAAAAAACACCATATTATCCAAATGGTTTAAATGTGAATGTTAAATACAGATGTTGGCCTTCGTATTTATACAGTAGTAACTATTCAGTGTAAGGTTATTTATTTAATAGTCAATGTTTATGCATAGCCTATTCAGTACACACATTAGTGTTATACACATTAGTATTGTAGTCATTTATTTTAAACTCATTTGAAGTGCTTCTTGTTTTAGGCTAGCTGATTGGTTGAATGAATTAAATGAATGACTGACAAAATTACATGTAATAATTAACCCTTTACTGCCCAGGGTATGTTCCCATACCTATATAATGCATATTTCCTCTGTCAAATAAATTAGACACTGGGCAACAAAAGTTTTCTAATACAGCCTACTAAATGTTTTTTGGACCAACGAGGCTTAGCCTACGTGTCATTGAGGGTCTTTTAGTGCCCCCTTGTGGTATAATATGGTAATGTTTACAGTCTTATATTATGGGCACTACTTGAGGTTTTTCAGTAAGAAGCAGATCTTCACTGGCTGTTCGTTTACTTCTTCACAACTCACTGTGTTGCTGAGTAATAAAGCATTCATAGTTTAATTAAAAAATGAACATTGTGTGTCTCTCCTGAAGATAATAACACATAATTTAAGTTGGTGCAGAGAGTAGAAATGACCCAAAAAGAAGAGGACATCATGACCTTTATTAACATTACTGCACCTGGTTACCTTGGTTTATTTTCACTGGACTAGACCCGCAATGGAACTACAGGTGTGATAAGGAACTTCACTGAGAAAATCTTAAAATAGAGCTGTACGAATAACTCAAAGTCTACTGTCTCTATGCAACAGAACCCTAAACAGTCAAAAGTCAGTGTCCTGGTCACCAACACATTTAGCATTCAGTGTTTATATAACCTCAAATGGTTTCCCTTAACATGGCATTGGGTTAGTCATTTTACAGGATTGCCACAAAAGAGTTAAAATGAAGTCTCAAATGGTAGGAAAGATATTATAACAGCTGAAACAGTAGCAGTAGTGGTGGTGGATTTACAAAAAAGAAAACACACACATTGCATAACTGTCACCAGCCACTAGAGGGAGACGCTGCTACACATTTTCATTCTACAGCCATAACTTCAAAAAACATTCCACCATTCTAGTTAAAACTTAAGAAATCCAATTCAAGTAGGCAGATATTAGCCAGGCGTCTGCATGACTTAGTTTCTTTTAAATTGTAATTTATTTTTTATTCTCTAGACTCAAATATTTGTATTAAGTGTTTTATTAATGATTTAAAGCAATAATAATTTGTCACTAGATGTCACTACCTAACCCTGCTGCCATTTATTTATTTATTTAATAACATTGATCCACTTTCCTTATAAAACAATATATATTTTATAATATCAAATCTGATTTCCTGTGCACAGAAATATCATTTTACAAAATGACAGCAAATTAAATGAAACTAAAACATAATATCTAGTTGTCAAACTTAGCCTTCTGTGCATTCTACTTTAACACTGTGCACCCCAGTTTATTTACATTCCCACATGATAAATTATTATATCCTGAAGCTCCTCTTGATAAGGCAAGCAGCACAGAAATAAAATAAAAGTTAATCACCTTTTTCCAATGGTGTGATTGTTATTCTGATAACATTTTATAAAATTTAACTAGTTGCATATTTTATTCAAAGTCTGGCCTTTGATTGACCTTTGAAGTCTTGAGTTGTGCAAATGTTAGCTCAGCCACTCTTGCTAGAGTGAAAAACTAAATTAGCCTGTCAACTACAAGAGAATGATATGCTCATAGTTAGTATTGCAGTTGTAAGGTCAGGTTTTAGGTTTAGACATTAATATTCTTTTTCCTTCGAACAATCTGGTAAACCCGAAGGCCCAACTGAGCTGGGCTCTCTAGGGGAAACTGACTTCCTTTAAACAAATGCTGCAGTTGCTTTCTTTCAAGGCTTGCTCATACTATTACCAAAGAATGCAGTTCAGCTACCGCTGTCAATCTGTCATTGGCTGTCTTGCTTGGCTTGCGTAACCCGCTCCAAACTGAATGACGTGGCCCAGTCTAAATTGACAAGTCCAGACCTTTCTGTTCACTCTTTAAAGTTATAAATATTTTCTGTTGCCAAAGCATGTCAGGTAACAAGACCGGGAATGTAAGAATTCAGAAAGTCCTGGAGGTAGGAGGGGCCAAGACCACCTTGTATAGCTTAATTTAATTTAAACTGTGAATTGTGATTTTAAAGTGGCTGAGATCATGCTATACTGGCTTACAATCGCGTTCTATATTACATGCTTTGAACTGCAGGTTTCATTGCATGCTCAGTGCTGGTTCTATACAGTATTCTCAGTGGATGCTCACCTATACCGACATCACAACAACTAATTAAGGTAATAGCTTACAGACCAATAGCTTATAAAACCAGCCTGTACTAGAACCTTCAAATACAGATTAAACAGGCAATACCCTAGGCTTATCATATAAAACAACAAAATAACACTGGAGGCTACTACTGGCACATTTGTGTTTACTGTTCTCCAGTTCATGGAGCAGTTCATTTCTGCTGTTATTGGATTTGAACAGTTTACACCACAGCAGAGCATTTGTCCAATAGCAGAAGCAACCAATCAATTTTATACCATATTAAAAAATAAGCCATAATAAACACCCAATTTGGGCCATTTACAAAAAGCATGAACATTTCTAAAAATAATCACTGAAAAAGAGAAAGAAAACACATTAAAACAGAAGCTCAAATTATAATTGTGGAATATTTTAAGAACAATTAAAGAAAATAATTAAATTATTCATGATTATTAAGCACATTATGAAACCTCCTTTGAACAGCAGTACTACCCTCTTAAGAAAACATGTCACAGAACAGGAAATGCGATGCTAGATAAGCAATTGAGCAGTTAGGCTCGTCCAGCGCTGAGCTGACTGGGAGGACCGGATTGGCTGGGGGGGGGGGGTTGTGCCTGGGAGCCTGCATTCAGCTCAAAAAGTGTCTGTGCCACAGGTTGAGGCTGCTGCACGGCCAAAACCATACAGACGGGCGCTGAGCGAAAGCTTGCTGTGTTGACATCGAGGAGAACACCGTCCACTCCATAGAGAGAACTACTACATGAAACCCTTCCGCTCCAAGACGGTGCTCCTGAAGGCTTTGCTCAGCCAAAGCCGCTTGAAGAGGCCGGAGTCGCTGTGAGGATGCCGGGACTCCAGGAGCCCAGAAGTAGATCAGTTTAGGAGATGTTGATCCCAACTGTATAGAGAGGGTATGCATAGTGTAGTAAGTTCCAGGACCAGGACTTCCTTTTAGTGAGACCAGCACTCGCCTTGTATGGCAAACTTTTATTTTTAGCTTTGTTTTGTTTTCTTTATTAAATCTGACACTAGGGTTACCATTGCTGGTACCCTAGTGGTGGCACCTGTGTTTAATTTGCGTGCCTGTGCAGCGGGTCAACACCCAATGCTCTGTGTTTGTCTCAGTATTATTCAGGGACAACCCACACATAAAAAATCCCTGTTACAGTCATATAGCAACATTATTTCTTAATGCATCCCCAATGGACATTGCAAAGAAGCAGGATGTCATGCCAATTAAAAAACTTTGCTTGTATGGTCACAAAAGAATAGCACTTTTTTTATTTTAACAAGTTCATGAATAGATTATTGTGTGAATTAAATCAAGGTAAAATAGACTTACTTCCTGTATGCTTTTTGGAAAATACATACGGAAAATGTGCCCATTTCCTACCAAATGTGATTTCCAGGGAAGTGTGCATTGTCATTCATTTACAAAAGGACTTCTCTGTGGAATATTTTATCAGCCTTCTAGTTGGCTCCCGAATTGGTCAGATGAGTGACGTGCAGCAGATAGCAGGTGTATAAAACACATCAGTGCTTAGTGATCCTACACCTACAACAGTTTGATGCTACACTCACATCACCTGTCAGTCACATCTGTATAGTTCCTACAAAAAGTAAGTACATGTTTATTTGTGATTTTTCTACTTTACTGTAGACTAGATAATCTGAATTTTAATCTATTTTATTTCTGGCACAGATAACTCTTATAAAAGGCATTTGACTTCATAGATCCCTTATATATATATATATATATATATATATATATATATATATAGTTTGTATATTTATAATAGTAGAAGGTATGTTGAATATATGAATTTAAATATATCTATTACATAAAAAAAATGTTGCTTTATTTTTAACCACATAGTACATGGTGCATTTTATTTCTAGAATCATTTTAGAACCAAGGATGGATTATTTTGAAAAAGCATTTTTTTTATCAAAATACTGTTTAAAAAGTAGATTGCATTTGTTTCTTGTTTTTGTAAAAATGAATTCATACTTTAACATTTATATATTATAATACATTCTTGTAACTTTCGCTTAAGACGATTTGCATATTTTGCTTCCATGGCATATTCTAAATGTCAAAGGAATACCTTTGCCTTTGACATTTTGAAACAAGTTTGAATATCATAATAATGCAATCTAATACAATAATCTTGAATTACAGTAGATTCTTACTAATCTGAAATGCAGTAGTAGGGCTGACCTATTCTCTGAATCACATACTATTCGTAGTTTCCACACAGGTGAATTTAAACACTACTGCAGACAGTGACATGTATTGTACAGTACAGGGGTTCATTTGAAAGCAAACATTCTAAGAGCACATGAAAGTAAAATAAGTTAGGAGAGCATGAAAACAGTCAGACAAAAGTATTGACACCCTACACTTAATATAAGAATTCAAACAAGTGTTAACAGGTGTACAGTAGCCAGTAATTAATATGACAGACTTAAATACAATTACTTGTAGTCCAACAAACAATCTAAAAAAAATGGTTTTAAAAAAAGCACTTAACTGTCAAATATTTGTTCATGACAAAAGTATTGGCACCTTTCCATTAAAAGTTTGTAAAAGTTGAATAACTAATTAAACATAACCATTGATTGAAAACCATTACACAGTAATTAAGCTGAATTATAGAAGTCAATAGCCAGAAAATGTCCAACATCTGTTTAAGTATTAAAGAAATATGAAATACCAAAATGCACAAAGCAATAATCAAGTAGTATCACAGAACAAATTCAAGTGAAATGCGTGAAAGAAAAAGTGATTTAGAAGAATCAGGCATAATAGTGCACGAAAGAACTGTACAAAGGCACCTGAACACAGAAGAGTTGTGTGCACATAGACCTCGCTGCAAACCACTTTTAAAGAAAATTCATAAAACAAACCGTTTAAACATTTGCCAAGAAATATGAACAGGAATCTGAAGCATTCAACAAAATTCTCTGGTTTCATTGAGACTAAAATATTTTCACCAAAAATTGACCACAGTATGTTTAGAGAAAAAAAAGGGAAAGCTTTAAATGAGGAAAACTTTGTACCTACAGTTAAACACAGAGGTGATTCGATCATGATATTATTTGTTTATTTAGCAGATGCCTTTATCCAAGGCAACTTACAGAGACTAGGGTGTGTGAACTATGCATCAGCTGCACAGTCTCTTACAACTACGTCTCACCCGAAAGACGGAGCACAAGGAGGTGAAGTGACTTGCTCAGGGTCACACAATGAGTCAGTGGCTGAGGTGGGATTTGAACCGGAGACCTGCTGGTTACAAGTCCTTTTCTTTAACCACTGGACCACACAACCTCCTATGGGGGATATGGGGGAGTTATAGCAGTTCAGGGACTAGACATTCATGTGATTGAAGATCGAATTTATTATTATTATTATTATTATTATTATTATTATTATTATTATTATTATTATTATTTATTTCTTAGCAGACGCCCTTATCCAGGGCGACTTACAATCGTAAGCAAATACATTTCAAGTGTTACAATACAAGTAATACAATAAGAGCAAGAAATACAATAACTTTTGTTCAAGCAAAGTACAAGTGTGACAAACCACAATTCAATAATACAGCAGATAATAGTGATAGTTACATCAGGATATGATTAAATAGTGATAGTTACATCAGGATATGATTAAATACAAAGTACTACAGGTTAAACACTTGGCAGATTACAGTATTCTGAAGTACAGGATTAAATGCAGTAAAATAGGGGGCAGATAAGAGTAAAATAAAGCGCATTTAAATGAAGGGTGATAGTGTCCCAGGATACAAACAGAGGAGTTCTACAGGTGCTGTTTGAAGAGGTGAGTCTTAAGGAGGCGCCGGAATGTGGTCAGGGACTGGGCAGTCCTGACATCTGTAGGAAGGTCATTCCACCACTGCGGAGCAAGGGTGGAGAAGGAGCGGGCTCTGGAGGCAGGGGAGTAGCGGAGGTAGAGCCAGTCTTCTAGTGCAGGCGGAGCGGAGAGGTCGAGTGGGGGTGTAGGGAGAGATGAGGGTCTGGAGGTAGATGGGTGCAGTCTGGTCAAGGCATCTGTAGGCTAGTATAAGAGTCTTGAACTGGATGCGAGCAGTGATCGGGAGCCAGTGGAGTGAGCGGAGTAGTGGAGTAGCGTGGGCAAAGCGAGGCAGAGAGAACACCAGGCAGGCAGCAGAGTTCTGGATGAGCTGGAGCGGACGGGTGGCGGACGCAGGGAGGCCAGCCAGGAGGGAGTTGCAGTAGTCTAGGCGGGAGAGTACCAGGGCCTGGACCAGGAGCTGGGTAGCATAGTTGGTGAGGAAGGGTCGGATTCTTCGGATGTTGCTCAGGAAGAATCGGCAAGTGTGTGCCAGAGTGGAGATGTGCTGGGAATAAGAGAGGCAGGGGTCCAGGGTGACTCCAAGGTTCTTAGCTGAGGAAGAGGGAGAGAGTGTGGTAGATTCCAGAGGAACAGAGATAGAGAGATCAGAGGAGGGGGAGGAGGAGGGAAAGAAAAGGAGGTCAGATTTAGAGAGGTTGAGTTTGAGGTGATGCGAGTGCATCCAGGAGGAAATAGCAGACAGACAGGTAGAGATACGGGAGGAGATGGTGGAGTCAGAGGTGGGGAAGGAGAGGAATTAATAAAGACATTCTACAAAGTACAATGATACCTTCTGCTCATAGGCTGATTGGCAGACAGTTTATCTTCCAACACGACAACGACCAAAGCATACGGCTAAGTCAACTCTGGAATTCTTGAAGAAAACAAAGATAAAAGTTCTGGAATGGTCTTCGCAATCACCAGATCTCAATCCAATAGAAATGCTTTGGACCTATCGGATGAAAGCTGTAGCCAAGCATTGTGTATCCAATGTGTCTGAGCTGAAGGAAATATGCAAGACAAAATGGACTCAGATTTCACCAACAAGATGTAAAATACTGGTTAAGAATTAAGAAAAGGGGAACACATGAAATACTAAAGCAGGTGTACTCATATTTTGTCATGAACAAATACTTTAAATTAAATACGTTTTTTTCAATTATTACATTTATTTGTTAAATTACTAGAAATTATGCATTTTCCTTTTGGTTTTATTAAAAAGGGGTTAAAGTTTACTAAATGCTGCTTATGACAGGGTAGCGTCACGGCCCAAGCTGTTACTGGCAGGAAGGAGACTCAGAAGCTGGAAAGCTGCAGTTTAAACTCATGTTTATTAATCTCACAAGGAGGCTAAACAACAATAAACAAAGAAATATGACACAAGGGCCAAAATAAAGACTTAAAACACACAACTTACACAAGCTACGCCTTCACTGGCTTTCCTTCTCTAAACACCACTCAATGTTTTTTTTTTTTTTCAACCTTTTTATACAGGTGGCCATTCCACAATTAGCACCAATTACATCATTAGGAAATGACCACACCTGTGATTGTTGGCAGGGGTAGATTTAACCCCATCCCTGCCACACTTGTCTTTAATCTGTTACCTTGAATTATGGTCTAATAAATGCAGGGTGCCAATAATTTTTAGTATTGTGTGGATTACGATCAGTGCTCCGAACAAAAAAGTGATATGAACAGGTCCGGCCCAACCGGCTTGTATTGGAGTCTTCTGTAAGTTTTTAAAGCAGTAAAAAAAAAAAATGTATACTTAACACAATATATAATTTAATGCCGAAAAAGTTCAAAACATTCAACAATAATAGCTTATTCTCATCCCACTTTTTTTTTTTTACAGGGGTGTGCTGGCTCCTGAAAAGCTACATTTGAGTGCAAACATTGTGAATATGTGGTTAATTGAAAGAATTCGAGACACGGTTGAAAACCACATTCCTTTTGATAACAGACTTTCACCTTGTGAGGACATCACTGCAAAGGCCAGCCTCTCCAACAAACTGCCCAGCAATGTCCTGACACCAGACAAAATCCCAGATTTCTTTATACCGCCAAAGCTTTCTAAAAGCTCTGGGAATTCTAAACGACTTCTAGCAAAATACAAGATAAACCCCTCTGCCTCTGAAAACAACATCCGGCGCTGCACAAAGATGCCCCTGCTTCATGTTAGGTCAGGAAGTTTCATCAAAAGCAACGAGAGAAGGGACCTCGTAAAGTTGGCTAATCAGCACATCATACAAATAGAAAGTGCAGAAGATGTCAATGAAGACAACAAAATGAACATACACAGAAATAAGCTAGGAGACCATACCCCTTGTCCGCCGTCAATGTTACTGCCTCAGGGAGCCACATACTACGGTCTTTCTGGTTTCTTTGAAAGCCTTAACACCAGGAGAAAAGAGTCCTTGTTTCATGTAGACTTAACAAGCTATACCCTGCGGAAGCAAGGCAGCTTCCCCAGTAAACAGCTACTGTCTCCAACAGGGTCCCAAAGCCTCTTAAACTCTTCTGATATAAGTCCACCTCCATGTCACCCCTGTAAGTTGCTCTCCAAGCAGGGTACCCCTGACAGTGATACACAATCTTCCGATGAGTCTTCACCTTACAGTTCTCCTTTGCTGCCTCGATCCCTATCAGGGTCCTCTCTGTTAAAAATGTTTAGTCAAGAGAGCTCTTTGGGCAAGTCTTCTAGATCCACCTCCAAGCAATCCCTAGGGGGAAATAGCTCCTTCTCTACGGATGAATGTAGCTCCGCAGACACCAGTCCCAGTGCCTCAAAGAAGGCTTTTTTCACAGTGTCTGCTCTTGGTTGCTCCCTGGCCCCTCCTGTATTGTTCTCGCTCGACCTGCTTCAGTGCCAGGAGCGTCTCCAGAAAGAGCATCTAATCCAGCTCCACGGCAGGGGAATGGTTCGGTTGTCTGCAGAGTACGACCCAGGCAGCGCCACGCTCCGGGTTCGGGTGGTTTCTGTGGAAGACCTGTACGACAGCTCTTTTGAGGAGAAGTGCGTTCACTGCTGCGTCATTGTGTGTCTGACCCCAGGGAAAATGCAGAGACAGCAGAGTACCATCATAAAAAACAGCAGGAATCCCATTTTTAACGAGGACTTCTTTTTTGATGAGGTCACAGAGGAAGATCTCCAGAGCATGTCCTTGAAACTAAAGGTCTTAAACAAGGCATCTAGCCTCAAACGAGACACAGTGCTGGGTGTTAATGTAATGCCTCTTTTTCAGTTATTGCCTTTGTAAAGGGTAACACAACATGTCAGAACAGAGATGTGAAATTTAAAAACACAATTATTTTACTGAAACATGTATGTCCTACAATAAAATTCCAAACGCATACCAGCAACTTACTTTCAATGAAATTATACAGGGCCATATACCACCATGTTAAAGTCAACACATTTTCTTGCTGATAATCTTCACAAAAATAAAGAGCCCCTACATGCACCTGAGTTGTTTCTTGCTAGTTCTGTAACATTGGTGCAAATGCTTTGTGAATATATCCAACAGTGTTTTAAAATGTATTCATTTATGCAGTAATAAAATATATACTAATGTTGTATTCAAACAATTTGATTTAACACATGAAAATCTGTCTATGATGTGGAAACATTTCACATGCAAAGGACAGTTACTGTGTTGATAACTGTGTTAAAAACAAGAATGCATATGCTAGATAATTGATTTGATTTGCAAAACAGGTTTGAAAAGGGTACTACCTACCCTTACTGTCACTCTTATTACTCATATAGGAAGCACCTTTTTCTTCATTTGGATTACATTACAGTTTACAATAGACCCTTTGTAATTCCTATTTTTTTTTGTTGTTGTTATTTTCAATTACGGTTTTACCTTTAGTTCCAAAATCCTATTCAGATGCATAGTGCGGGTATTTAAGATCCACTTTGTCTTTTGCTTTGAAATGCAAGCAGCCCACACAGTTGCTCAAAATGAACATGATTATACGACCTATTGTTTTACATGTGTCCAGCTTTGTGATATTCCCTATAATGAATTGCTGCTTAGACTGGGATGCCCTTTTAAATGTCACCACCATTTATAAACAACATTTCCATCTAATTTCATCGGTAGTGCCCAAATGCTGGTGTCAACCATGTGTATTGTGCTTGTAACAGTACTGTGTGTGATTAAGATGTATGTTGCTTCCTTCTGAAAAATGCTCGAGACACCCCCTCTTCTAGAAGCATCTACACATTAATTAAATCCTACCCTTAAATCACAAATGGAATCTACTCTAAAAGTCACTATCAGCTTGCAAAACTGCTTTTCAGTCCCCCAGTGTGCCAATTTAAATATTATTCTCTTGTTGCTAATGTTCCTGCAGCATATAGTATTGGATGAATCAACAAGCTGCATGAGATTCAATACAGGTACCGATTGTATTTATAGAACCATTCAGATATAAAGTTTGATTTGGCGATCTGACAGCAAAAGGCAAGATCCTAGTGTTGGGGCAAAAGAAACAAGTGTTACCAAAGCAAGATATGTGAAAAGAGATCACCCACTTTATCAAAGCAAGTATAATCTGCCTCAACGTATAAAATAGAGCCCATGGGTGCTGAAGAAAATCACTGAAATCATACTTTCTTTTCTCAGGTCAGTAAATGGTTATTTATATCTGTAAAATAAAAAGTTAAATAGACTTCCATTTATGGGCTGATTCCTTCATCAGCGTTATTAGTTCAAATGTTTTGTGTTTTAAACTGGAGTATTTGGCCCTTCCCATGAAAGACAGTAGATGTAAATCGTTTGTATGTGCACAATAGTAGGGGGTCATGCAAACCAAGGTATGAAAAGTAACGGATGAGGTGGAAAAACAAGAATAAAATAGTACATACAAACAAAATATCAATAAAAAAAACACCATCATTAAAAGCAGCAATATAGGGGAAAGATAAAGTATGCTTTCCTTAAATTCCTTTAAAAATATATATTAAGGGGTCAGAAAACACGTAGATTTCTGCCACATTAGATTCTTGCTCCCTTTCCTCCCTATCACACATACAGGCCCATACACAAAAATACTTTTTAATAGTTTTCAGCTCTTAAACAGTTGCAACCTTTCTATTACTATTATCAGCTATGTTTATTCACCAAACTGTTGTTAAATTCCCCGCACCAATAAGCACCAAGTGATGTCACTTCCGACTCAGCGGTGTGCTGCAGAGCACTGATGAATTTAACAACGCACCCTTTCTCTCAGAACAACCACAATACGGCAGCCGAGAAGTGCAAAGAGTGTACACTAGTAACTCAGAAGCTTCTTTAGCATATTAATTAAATGGATAGCAGCAAACAGGTGTATTCGCATGGTCGGACATCTGGGAATTTTGTACTCCAAACCGAGGCTGGGGTGAAAATACACCATATTATTGCACCTTACAATGGGAAACTGCTGTGTTCAGTGTATTTGTGCAATAAAGTGTCAAAACAATGTGAAGCAGTTGGTTGTACTAACTGCAATTTGATGAAAGGAAGCAAGCCTTCATTACACACCGTTTTCCAAAGGGCAAACTTCGGAAGAAAAAGTGGATAAATGCCTTAAAGAAGCTTGAGAGATGAGTCCAAATGGCAGGCATTTGCAGAATCCAGGATTTTTATTATAAAAAATTATTTGTATAGACCTAGGATACATACCTGTTGGCAGTATCGCTATATTTTATTACCTAGAAAACCTAGGGTGACTTATTTGTTTGTTAGTATGAACTAGACTAGGTATTATTAAGTAGGCCTTTCAGGACAAGTTTACATACATTTTCCATTCATATGTATATGGGTCATTCTACAAATGCGGTGTCTTTTGGATCTGAAAATTTATTGGAAATGAAACTCACCATTCATTAAGAAAAAGTTGTGTAATGCATTTGTGAACATCTTTCTTATACAATTAATTTTAGAGCTTAATGAATTTCAGTTATTTTAATATTTTTAATCAGATTATGGTTAAGATGCTCTTTTGTCAGTGGTGTTACTCATACCTCAAATGCAAATATTGGTTGAATATGTGTCATCAAACTTGCATAACTAAGTAGGCATGTTGAAATGATGAATATTCAGGTTGTGGCATTCTTGCTACCAGAACATCAATCCACCGTGCAGTAACACCGCTGACACAATGTAACACCAATGACATTGACACATTGTTATATCAACAAACTTTATTAATTTATGAACCAATAAGAAATATATCAAATTTTGAAAGCTGACATTAGTTTAAAATACATTGAAAATTATCAATTAAGATGTTTTATTCTTACAATTTAATCGTTTAAAATATTTTGAATACATTTTCTAAAGGAACAACTGTGCTAAAACGTGTAAACATAGACTAATCATTGTCTTAAAACTTGTAAATAAAATACAATTGAACAATATAACTAACTGTATGTTCCTAAAACATGTACAGAAAACACATTTTCACAAAATAAACACAACCTTATGTAACAAGTAAAATTCTACAGTCCAGTAACTAATACTACAATTCATCCCTTCAATTCACCCCAAAGCATTACAAAGCATACCAGTAATAAGGCCTATACATTGTTACAAATTACTGTACTTACAGTTGTCATACCTTTTTTAGACTTGCAGTTTCAAAGATATGCCAGAAAACTCACATTCACCCTATAGGCACCTACCAAACGTTACCAAATGCGTTGAACAGTGAGCAAAATTGGCCTGATTGCTTCCACTACACCAGAGAGGGCGCCCCGCTTAATTTTGCTCACTGCATCCGCATTTGCATGGGTTATGAGATTTTGGAGATTCGTGACCTTAGGAGATTTATAACTGACCTTGCTGTACTGGGGACATCCTCAGGAGTTGAAGGGCGGGGGTCAAAACTTTCTTTCTGCCCTGAGCCTCTCTGTGTGTTTTGCCTGCCACTCCCGCCACCTCCTTCGCTGCATTTTTTCCCTTCTCTCTGACAAATCATTTATCTGCTGTCTTTTTTTTCATTTTTATATCATTTAGATACTTCTCTCTCATTCTTTCAAGGTAGGCTGCTCTACGGGCTGGTTCTGCATCCCTGCGTTGCCTGTATCTTTTATGTTTCTCTGCTGCACTTAATTTTGCCATACCTGACAAGTCATGTGATAAGATATGGTTATGATATTGCAATACAGTAATGATAACATATAAGAAGGTAACACCACTGATGCTTTAAAGTGTGACACACGAAATAACCATATATGTCATCAAATTTATGGAAAAGTGCAAGGGTGTGCTCATCACGCAAGCCCTGCCATTTTAATCTGAATTTAATTAGTATAAAGGTGAGTGACAGCATTTGCCACCGCATTTGTAGAATGACCCATATGCATGCACATTTAAACAAAAACAGTCATTTAATATTATCACTTTTATTATTATTATGTGTATTGTTACGGAGATCACATTTGTTATAGTCATCATCATAATTTAAGTGTGCAGAGATACACTGATGGACTAACTGTACTGACAAATGTCTGCAATAATAATAATAATATTCTTGTCTCGCTGAACACGTTAGTTAGTAGGACACATGTTTTCGCTCTATATTAAGTGTGTTAATTAAAGTAGCTACGCTACTACTACAACTTAACTTTGCAACATCAATCATTCTTAAAAAGAAAGGAGCGAGCATGGCGTTTCTTTAAACACATACAAGACGGTTTATGAAGAAGGCTCCCACAGGTCGCGTGCGAGCTTTCCGTCACAGTGAAGCGTGCGCGCGACTGGCAGCATCTTCCGGTGGTGTGTTTGTTTATTTCAGGAAATACGAGAGGTGGCCAGGCGGACAGTATTTTGTAGTGTAATATTAACACATGGTGACTAGGGTCTGGGAGTGAAGACCGCAACATGGTGTTCGAGTCCGTGGTGGTAGACGTGTTGAACAGGTTCCTAGGAGACTACGTGGTGAACCTGGACAGCTCCCAGCTCAAACTTGGGATATGGGGAGGTAAAGCAAACCACGTTAACACGTTGTGTTAAAATTTCTGTAACTGATTTTTTTTGGACGGAGCTGTCATCAGTCATTAAGAGTGTTTATAGTTAGAGGAGTATGCCGTACATGATAGTATAAGGGTATTAACTGGGTAATTGACTTCCTGTGGCGATTATCAGGTCTTTATCAGTAACAGCTTAATTCACATATGTCATGTATATTAGTCATTGACTCGCCTTAGATTTCTTGAGTACCGTTCATTACGAACTGAAACATATACATGTATTAAAAATACAGTCACACAGATCTTACTTATACCAGTAAGCATAAAGCATTCTTCGATGCTATTAAGACGGATTCGTGTGAACGAGCAAAATATAACCTAGGAGATGACCCGAGTTGTAAATGCACAACTTAAGATGATGCAGCCTTATCCCACTGTAAGTCAGTCAGACCCGTTTCGTAGGGTCACCGGTTCACGCCCAGCCTCCGCCCTTACACAACAAAAATCAGGTTTAAAGTTAAAATGGGAGATACTATACTGTAATATTAAAGTATATATACAGAAAGCAAAACTTGGAGTAGAGTGCATTAAGTAATTTATTATTATTATTATTATTATTATTATTATTATTATTATTATTATTATTATTATTATTATTATTATTAGTATCTTTTAAATGTATTTTGCATTGAAATGAGGGTGTTTATGTTGCTTATTTTTATTTATTGGTGGCGTTTGCTTTCTGGGTAGCTTGACTTCTCATTTTAATCTTTGGTATACCTGAGTTTCCTAAACATCTTGAACCAACCCTTCCCTTCATTTCCTCAAATTGATAATGCTCAGAATTGTATGTAATTGTATTATTTTAATAAATCACATACAGTAATGACCTGCACTACATAAAATGTGTTACAGTAGTTATTTGCCGACATACCTTAAACTTCCAGCCGAGTTTGGTTTTATAAGCTGGGTGTGATTCCATGTCAATACTGTACTTACTGTTTCAGCTGTGCCAGTTCTTAAAAGGATAATGTTTGTTAGATGGCTGAGATGCAGATGGGTGATATTCTTTATGAGAATCCCCTGAAGATGCTGACTGATTTGCTGTCAGTGTGTACACTCTGCACAAGGTGTTAATTTTTATGCTTAAAAAAATCTGTCAGGACATCCCTGTAAAACTAGTGGGGAAAATAACAAAAGCACAATGTTAAATTAAGTGACTGCAAAAATGAAATGCAAGTTAAAAGTAGGATCGGGGATGAACAATTCACGTAATTTATCAGCTCTGTTTGAAATAAAATTAAAGGGACCAGAATTAGGCTCAGGCAAGATATGAAGGTAAAAACAAAGATTATTTTGGAATTAACAGCTTTTTCTGAGTTTAATTATGAAAACAGAATCAGCTCAATTTGTTTAAAGGGATCTCATCTGATTTAAAAATAAAACCCGAAAACTTCAAGCCCTACTTGTGTGTGTTTGCGTTTACTTTTTCCCAAATACTTTTTATTTCTTTTTAGCAATATGCACCTCCTATGAAGCATAACACATTATTTTAAAATAAAATACAGTGCAATGTGGGATACAATCATATTACTTTCCACTGTTCATTGCGCTGCTAGGAACTGTAACCAAACTATTCTAATAGTGTGTGGACACATTATGCCAGACAAAACATGAAACTGTACTTCAGTGTGGACGCTTTGAGCTGGATTAATTAGAATGGTTTCAAGTATGGTTCTTGAGATCGGTTATGCCGGTTATGTAGTGTGGACAGGGCCTAAGTAGCAACTGTGTGTGTTTTGACTGACAGATTGAGAAAATCAAAGAAAGAAAAGTAAAAGAAAAAAATGACTGATGAGTGAGGGGTATTTTTCAGAGGTGTACTCCATCGCTAAATTCTTGCAGTTCAAAAAATTGTAGTTCACATGTAGAGGATGCTACAATGATAAATAATTGGCTTTATTTATGTATTCATTTAAGATTTTGAGTAATTTAGTTTGGTATGTAACTATTCACAAAACACCATTTCCAACATCCTCACATTTACAGTGTTTGGAGGTAGAGCTACAACTATGGTACTACCAAAAACATTCCGTAATTGAAAAAAAAAAAAGAAAAGAAATCAATTTCAATTAAAAAAAAAAAAAAAAGATTTAATTCAAATAAATCAGATTTGTTTGATTTTTTTTTTTTTTTTTTTTTAAATCGCCAACCCTGACTGGAATCCATTTTACCATTTATTGAAACTAAATTTCCTGTGCCATTAGAGGAAAAACAGCCCCATAGAAGAATATTACCACCTCCTTGCTTGACAGTAGGTATGGTGTTCTTTTCTTTGTATGCCTCACCAGACTGTCTCCAAACGTAACGACTATCAGCGTGATCAAATAGCTCAATTTTTGTTTCATCACTCCACAAAACCTTTGACCAGAACTCATATCCATCATTCAAATGCTGTTTTGTATACTTTAAGTGATTGTCCTTGTGATGTTTTCCTAAGAGTGTCTTTTTCCTTGGCCTGCGACCATCGAGACCTTCACCATGCAATACTCAACCTATGGTTGAAATGGAAACCCCAGTCCCACTTGCAGCCAATTCACTTTGAATATCTTTGGCAGTCAATCTCGGATTGTTATTAACCTTCCTCACAATTCTTCTACTTGTTCTTGGTGAAATAACCTTCTTTCTTACAGACCAAGGGAGCATTGTGATGGTACCATGAGTCTTGTACTTTTTGATAACAGAAACAATAGTTGAAATTGGGATACTCAAATTCTTGGAAATCTTGTATCTCCAGCTTTATGACAATAAATCATTTTCTGCCTAAGGTCTTCAGATAGTCTTCCCATATTGACTTATTGATAAAATCATCCTATGCCTAACTTTTTTATTCTCTGTTCACCTACAATCCAGCATTTTCTAGACTTTTCTAGAATTAGGTTCTGTATTATCATATTGAAATCTGTAGCACCTTGAAGACAATACTATCATAGCATCAAAGGGTATGAATACTTTTGAATTAGCATTTTTTGAGTTTTGCAAAAAAAATTGCTCAAATAAATAATTGTAGAAATCTATTTCTTGTAACTTGTTTTCCTTTGGGGTATGTAAACTTTTGACTACAAATACACTATATAGATATTATAGATAGATAGATAGTAATTAACCATATTTTATGCTTTATCGTATTTACTGTAAAGGTTATGTATTTAATCACATGCAGATCAATGTAATGTAAAGCATCCAGCGATGATAAAGAACAAAAGAAATACAAGTATCAACATTACGATTAACTACCAATATAAAAAAACACACTAATATATTTTTGTTTTTACTCTGTTCACTGAATTGCGAAACGATGCGATACAGCCATCCTTTTTAGATTTTTTTTTTTATTAGGAAATGATTCCACAAGTGATTGCTTTGCAGTATTTAAGCAGCTCAAAGTCTCTGTGTGCTTCTGACATATTTTCGTTTGTGTTTTCACTGTTCGCATTACGAGTTATTGCGGGAAGTGATTATTTTGCAAGATAATAGTCTACATTTTCCTGTAGACGTTTCCCTGGATTAGTTAAACCAAACATACCGGTATTGTTGTTGAAATACAGATTGTATTGCCTGAAGAATATCGCAGTATACTGGTATATCGGTATTGTCGCACACCCCTAATAGTCAATGTATCTTTAGTGATCATTTCAGTCATAATGTTTCGTTATTCGCAGCTGGGCCTCTCTCTCTGCAGGTAGGTGGATACATCATGCTTGTATCGTAGGAGGTTGTTATTGCCCCTATGCTGTCCATGTAGTCTTTTATTGCAAAGTGCTTTTGTAAAATGTCCCTAAACAAAACTTTTTTTTTTTTTTTCAAATCTGACTGGAATTTTATTGGCTTCAATGTTGTTCATCTTCCATTTGGTATCAGCTTGCTCATTAATATTAGCCACAGCAGTTTAAGTAAAAATAATTACACCATGACTGCCGACAATTGTGTTTTTTTGGGTTTTTTTTTGTAAAATACCTCTATTTGAAGAATTAAATAGTTTTAATACATGCACTGGTGCATTCCAACCTCCTCCGTTACCCATAGTTAAGGCTACGATCTTGTCACAGAGGTCACGGAAATCGTGAATTTGAAAACAAATCCGTGAAATCTTGGAAATGGATGTAAACACCTTTGATTAGGCGCTTGCTTTATTTCCTTTAAAACATGCATCATCATGCACTGAAAATATAAATCTGCGAGCATCTGTAAATTGTTTAGTTGTTTCACGCAGCATTTACGTGTAGCTATAGGTCAGCGAATGAGACAGCAGAGCGAGCAAGCATATACAT
The DNA here is from genome assembly GCF_902713425.1 of Acipenser ruthenus. Taxonomy (NCBI): domain Eukaryota; kingdom Metazoa; phylum Chordata; class Actinopteri; order Acipenseriformes; family Acipenseridae; genus Acipenser; species Acipenser ruthenus. The sequence continues at coordinate 43,232,467 of NC_081190.1, read as the reverse complement.
TGGTGACTGCTAAAATGCAAACATTTGAGTGAGCTGTTTTCTGTAGACAGAAGAACAAATGCATCAGAGAACAGAAGTTTACCAACTTACAGAGACTTTCTTTACAACATGGTTTGTTTCTGAATCGTGGAAAACCCTATTAAAGCCTGGTTCATATGCAACACTTCTGTTGCAGATGAATGCGGTATGTCAGGCTCAGATAGCTAGCTGTGCAGCTTCGCTATTTGCTGTACGGGACGCGTTGTGTCGCAGCCCTTTTTACTGTGCAAAAGTAGTCACAACTGTTGTTCATATAAATACAATACTTTAAATACAAACTGCATTCGCATAATTGGATACATTTACATTTAAGTAGATGTGCTGAGTTTGTACCTCTATACAAGAGGATTACAAAAAATCAAAAGCAACGTAGTTGCTCCGACCTCTCAACCAACAGAGAACCTGAAAGGGAGAATTTCAAACATTATTTAGAGAGATGCGGATATGTGACAGTGAGCGATATTTTAGGTATTAGAATGACATGAAAGGTTTGACGAGGTGATAAGGCTGTACGCTTTTCCAAAAAAGACACACGGAGCAAGATTCTGGATTACTTATTTCCGACTTTTCACCTCGACTCCGACCAGAAATGATGTCCGAGTCTGAAGTATGTACTGTACATTTTGTAATCTAAAGTAACATTTAAACTGGTCAGTAGTCAAAAGCAATAGTCTTTATATTATTGGTTTTGGTGTACTATTTAAAAGCTCTTGTGTATGTTGATGTTGCTAAAACTACATTATTTGGTGAACTTTCCGTGAATGCTTTGTTTTTTGCTGTACCTCGCACGTGAAATGTACTAAAAATGACCATGACAAAATCATACCCTTACCTATAGTTACAGTATTGGTATCACCCTGTACCTTTAAGAACGCCTGTTTTGCCAAATTTGTATTTGTAGTACTACATTGGGCTGCAGCGTTTGTTAATGGGCCTGTTCAGACCTTTAGTATTTGTTACAAGATAGAATATACAATTTAGTAATTTTCTAAACAATTTTCTAATCGATTAGCCTATTCGTTTATTCGAACACACGTGCCCATCACTAGTAAAATTTATGGAATTATTTTATTGGGTACAATTACTGTACCTTAAATGTGCAGGATATTTTGCACAGCCTCAACAGAACTGCCATATGCCAGACATTAAAAATGATTCTAGCTCTGGTATGTGCCTAGTGGTATACATTGGAATTTGTATAAAGCAATTATCAAATTTGGGATTCACTTGAAATCCTGTAATGTTGGTACCATACGGATTAAACGTAATTGAGGATTAGGCCAAAATTGTCGCATTCAATTCAGTTGACCCTATAACATGATTAATGAAATGAATTAAAATTAAAAATAAATATTTTTGTTTCTAGGTGACGCAGTACTTAGAAATCTTGATATCAAAGAAAATGCATTGGTAAGTTTGAATACATTTATGATTTGATATTGTGTGCAGTCAATAATAGTTCATTCAATGATTCATAAGTTTCCTTGTTCCCTTTACTTACCAAACCAGTCCAATTGCTATTATAATGCCATAAGTGTCCAACTCCCTTTCTATGATTCATACTGTGGAATGTGTGTGGTAATAAGGGACATAAATTGAAAATGGTAGACAGGTACAGTAAATGTGCATATATGACTAATTATTGAAATCTGTTTTGTTGTAGAGCCAACTGGATATTCCATTTAAAGTAAGATCAGGACACATAGGTAAGTTGTGTTTTGTGTAGTTTTTCTGCATTTTTAATGTAAAATGATAAATGAGTCCATAACTTAGTAAAGTCATGTCACATACACAAACATTTTGGCTATATTCAAAATCCCGTATTTTATATTCCGGTCCTCAAGAGCCACATCAGGGTTTAGAGTTTATCAATTAAATAATTAATAATTAATAATTAATTAAGACCTAAATAGAGACGTAATTGATTAATTTAGGTAATTAAGGGTATTGTTGTAGCAAATATCTGGAATGGCCTTCGCTGTGTGGCACTACCTTAAAGCAGTGATACTCACTGGTGGCTCTTTCAGTCCATTCCAGTCCAGGACCATGTTCCAAGCAGGTCTTTCAATCTTTTAACTGAAGCATGGTTGGAACAAGAGCCTGATTTGTAATGCACTGAAAGTGCAAAGGCCTGGGCAAATATGAACAGAGTGGGACTGGGTGGCATTTTGCCCTGCATTACATGTTTTCCCCCCATGGAGGGAGGGGCTACTGAACTGAGAAGCGAACATTGGGTTAGCATGTCCATCTAAGGAGTGGTGCGTCACCAATTCATTTTACCCCGCTTTTCACCCAATTTGATATATCCAGTCATATTTTAAGCTCAGCTCACCGCTACCACTCCTGCGCTGACTCGGGAGCGGTGAAGAACACACACTGTCCTCCGAAGCGTGTCCCAGAGCTACAGTGCTGGAGAACAATGCAGCTCTGGGCAGCCTACAGGCAAGCCCGCAGGCACCTGGCCAGTCTACAGGGGTCGCTGGTGCACGGTGAGCCAATTGTGCACCACCTCCTGGGAGCTCCCGTCCACGGTCGGCAGTGGAATAGCCTGGACTCGAACCGGCGACCTCCAGGCTATAGGGCGCATTCCTGCACCATGCGGAGGGCCTTTACCGTATGCGCCACTCGGGAGCCGCGTTCAGCAGGTTTTTATTCCAAAAGTAGTTGTAATATTTTGAAATGGTTAATTTACTCCTGATTTATTATTCTCAGTAGGTTGTCATAGGTATTCGTATGGTAAAGAGAAATTTACCAATGAAAAGTTAGTATTTTATGGACATTTTTAATTGCCTAACAAGCAGATCAAATGAAGTGCTAAATAACATAATCATCCAACTATTCTCAGAAATCCAGTGTAATAATTTATAACACAAAACAAAACAAAAATAAACTGTTCGAATAGCTACTGGTAAATAACTACAATTAAAGAAAAGGCACATTTTAATTTAACGATTGCCTGCAATGAATGAGCCACAGGGTATATAGCTGCCGGATTGCATCCCAAACAGTTTGGCTAGGAAGGCATATATTTGGTCCTTTTGTACCAGTTGTTAATTTAACAACTTTATCTGCATAAACAAGGGATTAATATTGTCAGTTGCACTAAAGGTTATTTGTCATAATTACTGTAATATATTCTTTTCCGATTTTTAAAAATCATTTAATAATGCACAAATCTATACACAATGGATAAAAAGGTGCATTTTGTACCCCCCTATATTATTTAAATAATTGTCACATAACAATTAACAAAAGTATATAACTGGTGCTGCTAAAGGCCTACAGTATGTGTTTTTGTTATTGATAAACAGAATCTCCTTTCTTGTCTCGGTACCTGCATCAAGCCCTGACAGTTTTCGCTTGCAGCTTTGAACTTGAACAAACATACGACACCTCCGGTATTTAAGTATGATAAATCTTCAGGTAAAGGATAATTAGTAGATTTAGATTCCATTTAAGTATGGAAATAGCTCATTGTTATAACTAACATATTGTAACGAATCATCTCAGCGCGATGAGTTGTTTACCTAAAACGTATTGATACTCGCTCTATAAATATCTATCATTACAAAGATTCCAATTTGAAAAAATAATATGTATTTCTGAAAATCTTGCCCCATGAGTCATAAATCAGCGGGGAATACATTTCTCAACGTTTAGTCAGGAGCTATCTCCTGCTGGTACTCTGGTTCAAATGAATGGTGTATTGTGGAAATGATAAGCAGTGTTACAGGACGTACTGAAGTAAGCTTATTGAATGCACTCCAGCAGAATACGGTAACGGTTTGTGTGTTGCACACGTGCATTAACAAAGTGTCCTGAAAACTTAACAGCTTTTTGTTGTAATGCAGCAAAAAGCTCAATAATTAAACAAAAAAGGTGAAAAGGTTACCGAACCAAGCTGAAAAAAGTATTTTTTGTGAACTCCAATAAACCTATGTTATCTTTCGCCAGTCAAATCGTAGAGTGCCTAAATAAAGTTTTGAGTCCCACGAACAGATTTTTTTCATCTGTTGCATCTTCTATAGCAGCCGCAACATTGTTTACCGCCAGGAGTTTAAGGATGATTTAATCGTGCAGTAGATTCCCAAGTTAGATGATGATCTGATAATATCTCTTCAGCCAAAGAAGCAGGCACGGTAATTTAAGATGTTACCATAATAAAAAACAGTAATGTAGCATGAGTTTTGTACTAAAGCAGGGTCAGTTGTTGCAGAGAAAATGAAGTTTATTTCTCTAACTGACCAGAAAGGGGAAAACAAAACTCCTAAAAATACTTGGGACTGTAATTAGGAAGTATACTGTTGATTTTATATATATATATATATATTACAAATGTAATGTACTGCAGCTTACTTGACTGCAGTAAAATAAACTGCCTTTCACTAAATTTAGCTCTCCAATTGTGCTAATAAAAATATCTAAAATATATGACAGTGTGCTTGCTGTGGTGTATTTAATATTGAAAATAGCAGAATGAACTTGCTGCTTAAACTTGTTTTACTGAAAAACAAACTATAACATGTAATCATAAGAGCTGTCTGTGTTACAGTATATGCTGTAAGTAATGCTGAGCATGGGAGCTGCAGCATGCTGTTTCCCATATTACAACTGTACACAATTAAAGGATCGGTAACCAATTCCACACACATTTTCAGCCAGTCTTGTATTGCACGGGCCTTGATGCTTCAAAAGTAAATTTTTCTTCTTGTTGATCTTGTCTTGCTGTGAGTAGTGCTGAAATAAAAACCCTTCTTTACACTAATTGAGTACTTTGTCAGACACTACAAGGAGACCACTACTAGTCTAGCACATGGTTAAACCATCCAAAATTGCGCCACAAAGACCATTTAAATCCCTTTTGTCAAAAATGTGCGGGACACCCCCCTCCCACACTCTCCCCCATCAGCCCTACGATGAGATTGGTTCCCCCTACTACCTTGTAAGTGCCACATACATTAAAACGAATTGAAAACCCTGTATATAAATTAACTGATTAGCTGAACTATAAGTATGCAGTAAACATCCATATAAAGTGACTCTCAAAAGTATTCACCCCCCTTGGACTTTTCCACATTTTATTTGTTACAACATGGAATCAAAATGGATTTAATTAGGAGTTTTTGCCACTGATCAACACAAAAAAAGTCCATAATGTCAAAGTGACAAATAAAATCTATAAATTGTTCTAAATTAATTACAAATACGAAACAGAAAATAATTGATTGCATAAGTATTCACCCCCTTGAGTCAATATTTGGTAGAGGCACCTTTGGCAGCAGTTACAGCCATGAATCTATTTGGATAAGTCTCTACCAGCTTTGCACATCTGGACACTGCAATTTTTGCCCATTCTTCTTTGCAAAATTGCTCAAGCTCCGTCAAGTTGGATGGGGACCTTTGGTGAACAGCAATTTTCAACTCTTTCCACATATTCTCAATTGGATTGAGGTCTGGGCTTTGACTGGGCCACTCCAGGACATTGACCTTTTTGTTTTTAAACCACTCCAGTGTGGCTTTGGCTGTATGTTTGGGGTCATTGTCCTGCCGGAAGATGAATCTTCTCCCAAGTCCCAGGTCTCTTGCAGACTTCAGCAGGTTTTCCTCCAGGATTTCTCTGTACTTTGCTGCATCCATTTTGCCTTCTATCTTCACAAGCTTTCCAGGCCCTGACGCAGAGAAGCATCCCCATAGCATGATGCTGCCACCACCATGCTTCACGGTAGGGATGGTGTTTTCAGGATGATGTGCTGTGTTAGGCTTGCGCCAAATAGCACTTAGCGTTGAGGCCAAAAAGCTCTATTTTGGTCTCATCAGACCATAGAATCTTCTTCCACTTGGTCTCAGTGTCTCCCACATGCCTTCTGGCAAACTCTAGCCGAGATTTGTTGTGAGTTTTTTTCAACACTGGCTTTCTTTTTGCCACTCTCACATAAAGGCCCGTTTTGTGAAGCACCCGGGCTATTGTTGCCGTATGCACAGTGTCTCCCAGCTCAGCCGTGGAAGACTGTAACTCCTTTAGAGTTGCCATAGGCCTCTTGGTGGCCTCCCTGACTAGTGCCCTTCTCGCCCGGATACTCAGTTTTTGAGGATGGCCTGTTCTAGACAGATTCATAATTGTGCCATATTCTCTCCATTTCTTAATAATGGACTTTACTGTGCTCCGGGGGATATTCAGTGCCTTGGAAATGTTCTCATATCCTACCCCTGATTGGTGCTTTTGAAGAACCTTATTCCGGATTTGCTTTGAATGTTCCTTCATCTTCATGATGTAGTTTTTGTTAGGAAATGTACTTACCAATTGTGGGACCTCCCAGAGACAGGTGTATTTAACCTGAAATCATGTGAAACACCTTAATTGCACACAGGTGGACTCCATTCAACTAATTATGTGACTTCTACAGACAATTGGTTGCACCAGAGCTTATTTAGGTGTGTCATAGCAAAGGGGGTGAATACTTATGCAATCAATTATTTTCTGTTTTATATTTGTAATTAATTTAGAACAATTTGTAGATTTTATTTTTCACTTTGACATTATGTACTTTCTTGTGTTGATCAGTGGCAAAAACCCCTAATTAAATCCATTTTGATTCCATGTTTTAACACAATAAAATGTGGAAAAGTCCAAGGGGGGTGAATACTTTTGAGAGCCACTGTATAATCAACAATATTATCTTTCAGAGATTATCATTTCTATTTCATTTATTATCTTTTGATACTCTCTTGTTGCATACTGTAGTGGGTAACTTGACATATTATTTATTTATCTATTTGATTATTGATTATTTATTCAAATAACAAGATTTTTAAATACATATAATATTTATAATGTTGGATTTGTACAACATACTGGGAATTAAGACTTATGCTATTTGAATAGGAACGGGATAAAAAAAAGTGAAACAAGATTTAAACTGTATAAAGAGCAAGTAGCTGGAGGTGCTTTTCAACTAAATAAAGAAACAAATAGAAATTGAGAACCCTGTCCTGACCTTACAAAAGACTCCAGTACCGATTGGTGTCAAAGGTATCTTGTCTTTCGTAATAATAAAGGATAGATTAAATGATAGCCGTATTTGTCCAGAGATGATAGACAAAGAGACGGCGATGTGATACCTTTTACTGGACTACCTAAACAATAATTAATCACAAGCTTTCAAGACCTCAAAGGTCTCTTCTTCAGGTGAAAGTAGGAAAGAGAGATTGATGTTTACATTCAAAGGTTGCATCAGAACTTTAACAAAAGGAACCCATTTTGAATCACTACAATTCAAATACAAGGAAAAAAGCAGTGTTGAAAAAAGGATGAGTGGCTGCATAATAAACAATGACAATAACAAAGACAAAATATATTCTATGAATAAAATGTAAAAATCGTAACAGTAAATACTAATATAGGGAAAGAAAAGGAAAAAGTTAAATACAGTAAAAGAATAGAAAAAGAAAGTTTAAATAAATTATATATATATATATATACAAAAATTCAAGCAGCTCGGCTTTGTTTGATGGCTTGTGACCATCCATCTTCCTCTTGATCACATTCCAGAGGTTTTCAATGGGGTTCAGGTCTGGAGATTGGGCTGTCCATGACAGGGTCTTGATCTGGTGGTCCTCCATCCACACCTTGATTGACCTGGCTGTGTGGCATGGAGCATTGTCCTGCTGGAAAAACCAATCCTCAGAGTTGGGGAACATTGTCAGAGCAGAAGGAAGCAAGTTTTCTTCCAGGACAACCTTGTACTTGGCTTGATTCATGCGTCCTTCACAAAGACAAATCTGCCCGATTCCAGCCTTGCTGAAGCACCCCCAGATGAGTCCAATTTTCAGCTTTGCCCAACACCTGGTCATCTAATGGTTAGACGGAGACCTGGAGAGGCCTACAAGCCACAGTGTCTCGCACCCACTGTGAAATGTGGTGGAGGATCGGTGATGATCTGGGGGTGCTTTAGCAAGGCTGGAATCGGGCAGCTTTGGCATGAATCAAGCCAAGTACAAGGTTGTCCTGGAAGAAAACTTGCTTCCTTCTGCTCTGACAATGTTCCCCAACTCTGAGGATTGGTTTTTCCAGCAGGACAATGCTCCATGCCATTCAAGGTGTGGATGGAGGACCACCAGATCAAGACCCTGTCATGGCCAGCCCAATCTCCAGACCTGAACCCCATAGAAAACCTCTGGAATGTGATCAAGAGGAAGATGGATGGTCACAAGCCATTAAACAAAGCCGAGCTGCTTGAATTTTTGCGCCAGGAGTGGCATAAAGTCACCCAACATCAATGTGAAAGACTGGTGGAGAGCATGCCAAGACGCATGAAAGCTGTGCTTGAAAATCAGGGTTATTCCACCAAATATTGATTTCTGAACTCTTCCTAAGTTAAAACATTAGTATTGTGTTGTTTAAAAATGAATATGAACTTATTTTCTTTGCATTATTCGAGGTCTGACAACACTGCATCTTTTTTGTTATTTTGACCAGTTGTCATTTTCTGCAAATAAATGCTCTAAATGACAATATTTTTATTTGGAATTTGGGAGAAATGTTGTCAGTAGTTTATAGAATAAAACAAAAATGTTCATTTTACCCAAACACATACCTATAAACAGTAAAACCAGAGAAACTGATAATTTTGCAGTGGTCTCTTAATTTTTTCCAGAGCTATATATATATATATATATACATACACATACACATATATACATATAAATACACATACTGTACATATACACTGCTGTGCAAAAGTCTTAGACATGTTGCATTTTTCTACTCTGATGCATTGTGAGCATCAACAATTTACTCAAAGCCTCCACTAATGTTTTTTACTATTATAACGACCTTGCCTTGACTTTTATCATACACTACAGCAATCCAGTAATGAGACCAGCTTTGTGTTTGTATGCAAAGTTTTCTAATTGCAAAAACATACTAGTTACCATCTATTTGTGAAACATGTATAATGCTCAATATATGCAGTGTGTGTATACAGTAGCCTATATTATGAACATGAGACATAAATATATACACAGTATATTACAATTGAGTGCAAATGTTTAACATATTGCTCATTATTTACTCAAATTAGAACTTTTTAAAAGTGATTCTGTTAAATTTAAATCTACTATTAAACTGCAAGAACAATTTGACTATACTGCAGTTGATTCTTGACTCATTTTTTTATGTTTTATTTTTTAATATGAGGAAAGTAATAATAATAATAATAATAATAGATAGTACAGATAAAAATATGCCAGTGTCTTGACAGTATTTGTGCTAAACGAGAATGACTGTACAGTAGCATAAACTGTATTTCATATGGTTTTGTATATTTGGCATTTTCTGTATTTCTGTTTTTATCCCGGATAATTAAAATTCCATACATTCTTATTTACAGAGCATTCATTTAAAGTACATAGCTGTTTGTTTTACGTTATTTCCCTCAGGATATTTACTTTAAAAAAATGTTTTTGAGTCTGGCAGTTTTAAAGTGTGACCAAGTGTGACCAGAATCCCTTGCTAGAGAGAGAAGTAGCTGGGTTTTGGATTTATTTTTTATTTTTTATGTACGGTATTTGCATAAAACCTGTAACACAACAACAAAATAAATAGGTGTTTGGAACAGTATTGTCTCGGAAGAGTCATTTTAGTAAAACGCTAAAACAAAATACATCTTCCCCGAAGAGCAACTTTTAAAGGTTACAATACAGACTTACAATTTTAAAGTTTTTTTTTTTTTTTTTGAAGATTTTAATTAAATTTACCGGTAAGCACATCAAGCCACGTTAAGCATTTTTCACACCAAACCTTTTTATTTTGAGTTTTGTTCTGCTGCTCGGAGGAATGAACAAAGGATTTCTTTGGAAGTTTGGTCTTTTAATCTGTCATATGGGTGAGTGTTTTCGCTTTTTGTAAACCTATTGTGTAAATAATGGTAGGCCTCTTTGAAGTGTTTCACTGTTATTTATTGCTGCTCAGTCTGTGTACGTTTAGGTTTTAAATTCACCTGGTACCACGTTTTTCGCAGAATGTTTACGTTGTCGTGTAGTGTTCCAATTCTGCGCATTCACGCGTAGCTTTTGTGCATTTCTGCTATATTGGTATTGAATGCGCAGGTGGTTTTTACGAGGCATAAACACATTTCCGAATTGAGCAAAAAAACTGCTATTTTCCAACTTCGCGCAACTGTTTTGTGTCGTGTTGGGAAATATCAATTTTTGTGCAAAAGCATTAATCTTTGTGAGGCACAAATTTTGCGAGGGGATTGCGCATCGATTCGAATATCTGGGCCTGTACGTCTTTAAGAAGAAAGGCGTGATGGGATATCAGGTGAACACGAAGATGATATACAAATGCTGAAGTGCAGAGCTGCTGGATTGTTGCACTCTGGTTTCATGCAACAGTTGTGATGGTGGGCAAACGTGTGTGAGTACTGTTGTGTCAAAAATGATTAAAATGAACAGTTGCATTCAAAAAATGTAGAACAGCGAAAAACAAAAGTAGACGTGCATTAACAAAATGCCCTAAAAACTCAACATAAAGAAAACAATTTAAAGAAGCAATAAACTCAATAATTAAGCTAAAAAGGAAGCGAAAAGTTACCATTTTTTTTTTTTTTTTTTGGGTGAACTCCAATAAACCTAAGTTATCTTTCCCCAGTCAAATCGTAGAGCGCATAAATAAGCACGGTAATTTACCATAATAAAAAAAACAGTAATAATAAAGAAAATGTAGAACATAAAAAAGAGCTACCAGAAATAGTCAACGAAAGACAACACATTATAAAATTATTTGTCGCATTATATATTTAAGGTAAGGCAAGTTTATTTTTCCGTTAGAAGTGCTCCAGGCTATAATGTTCTGCCGCCCGGCTGTACAGAATTCCTGGAGAGAACCCTGAAAAAAACCCCCCAAAAAACAATATTTGCGTGCTTCAAACTCCAAAAAAGGGATTAAAATGATTGCTAGTAAACTATAATGCAACCACGTTAAATAAAGTAAACTCTTATTTGGTATTTTTGGTGAGTTTACTGGAATCAATTGTATCTTGAACTGACTTGTTTTAAAGCTTGAAAAAACATAGTAAGTTAATACTTAGCAGATCCTCAGTCAGAAAGTGTGACAATAGAAAATGTAATTATTTAAATTATTTTTAATAATATAGGGTTGATGAACAGACCAGGCTAAATCTAGGATTGACAAACAAGTAAGAGTATTTATGCACTACATTGCTGAGGTAGAAAGAAGGCAGTTTTTCATCAAATAGCCTATGTAAACTGAAATATCACCTATCCCAAAACGCATTTCAATTTTATTTAGTGTGGATATGTTATATTCACACGCAGAGCAGGATCTAAGTAAAGTAATTCTCTGAATCAAGCTGTTTAATTTAGCTTTCAACCTAATTTTATTTTTCCGTAAATTTTTCCGTAAAAAAGTGTATTATATAAAAGTATACTCCATGAGAATAGAGAGCGTGGTGCACTGTGTTCAGGTTTAAAATAGAAGGGGAGGTGTATGACCTGAAGCAGGAAATCACTGGAGGAATTAATTGATTGCTATCACCTGTAATGCCAACAAACCAGCCAGCAACCAGTATCCTGCTATGCTGTGCACCTGGAATGGAGTTGCTCAGACATGCATAGCTTTATAAGGAGAACAGTGGAGGTGTTTCATTGGTAACATGTGTAAACCTAATATTTATGTAAATTCTATTTGTTGCACAGTGGAACATACATATTGTATGTACATACATATTGTATGTACATACATACCTACATACATACATATTTTATTTAGATGTAATCATTGAAACAATGTTCACATTTAAAAATGCACTTACAAGTTTTGTTGGTTTCTCAGTTGAACAGCAGATTATATAAAGCCGGGGTCTCCAACCCTGGTCTGGAGAGCTACCAATTATTGGCTTAATTAGACAAGATTAACAGGTGTTCCAGATCTTTAGCCAAGGATGACATAGACGCCTATAAAAACTGAGGATTTGGGGCTCTCCAAGACCAGAGTTGGAGACCCCTGATGTAAAGAATAATGCATGGGGTAGTGTGTTAAGAGAATGTAATGTCTGAGTGGTGGGATGCAGGGTTCACAGGTCCTTGAAATCCTGAAGTGCTGGAAAACTTGGAAAACAATTTTTTTTTTTTTTAAGAAAAGTCCTAAGTTCTTGATTCCCCCCCCCCCCCCCCCTTAAAAAACAGTGGTGAATCCAAAGTAACATTTTTGTTAATAGCTACTTTGATCCTCAGTTTATTAATTGGTTTCACAACAATTTTTTTATCTCACGTCTCGTGGTTAGTTTATTATGTAACTTTTGTTCTACATATTGTTGTGTACAGGGCGCCCTTGGAGCTTGATTGTCCTGCTGCCAAATGGGCAGCGGGGAGGGGACCCCTGCTCTGCCCCAGGTGCGGTCGACCTCTGGTCAGCGGTGAGGTCATGGCATCTTTGTACCCCTCGGCCAACCTGACCGCGGCATCCAGCGTGGTGGGGCGGTATCGGCTGACCCATTTGCATGCCTCCGGCCCCAGCACCTGCACAAACTGCTCAATGGTGACCAGCTCGTCCACCTCTTCAGCCGTACGGGCAGAACCATCAGGTCACCTCATCCACCAACTGCTGGGCCATTACTCAGGGTCTGACTCATGCCGGGTGTTGGTACTCACGGAACCGGCAGCGGTGCGTCTCCTCCGTGATATCCAGTCGCTGAAGAATGGCCTTTTTCACCAGGTCATAATCCATGGCGTTCTCATGGGTTAAGGCATGGTAGGCTACCTGGACTTCCCCGATCAGATTAGGGCCCAGCTGGGTAGACCACCACTCCTGAGACCATTGGGCTGCTGTCGTTTGCCTTTCAAATGATGTTAGCTATGCCTCGGATACCAAGAACATTTGTTTTTATTTAAACAAACAGAAAATCATGGAATCACCCCTATACCAATGAAGGTATAGGGGAATAAAATACACTGTGTTTCAGTCCCAAAAGAAAAACAGTCCACTGCCACAATCCTCCATGTACGAAATTGTGCTCCTTAGGATCCCGGGGAAACTGGTGCGAGTGTCTGTGTAGTGCTGTGCAGTGGGGTAGTGATCTGGGGAAAGTGCTGGCTCAATAGCTGCAGCGCCCAATCTCTTTACTCCTCCTCTGCAATAGACAAGCAAAATCAAAACAACAAAACGCACGCTCCGGCTGCGAAATCACGTTTCAGCGTAAGGGGCCATACTGACGTAGCTGCTTCCCCTTTGTACCATAAAATTACTCCCTGCAATCAACCCATCGCCATGATTGATTTTTCCAATCGCTCTCTGCCCTATAGCTGATTGCAAGGCAGTCCTTCCATGTACGTGCAGCTACGTGCTCCCCCTAATATGATCACCTTCCGGTTTACACCTACCGTCGAGGCTGTCCATCTAGGATGAAGTATACCACCAACCTTACATGGCGCCCTTTCTGTTTGGGAGGGAGATTTACAGCTTGAATTCCTTAGCTCTCTGTCACAGATGACCTTTTTAAATTTTGGTCCTTTTGAAAGTCCTTGAATTTTTTTTTTTCCATGGCCTGTATGAACCCTGTATAAAGTACAGCATCAAGTAATTAGACCAGTGGTCATCAAATACCACCAACCTTACATGGCTGTTTGTGGGCACACTGATTATTGCATAGGTTCTTATCTTAAACACTGCCTTCTCACGATATATGCAGTGTGTATATATATATATATTAAAAACATACAAATTCAAATCACAGAGAGTATAACGTTATATATTTTTAGTGGGAGTTATTCTAGGCTCACTCTGATAGGCCAATTCTCAGGCAGTAATTGTGCGTATATAAAATACGCAATACAAATATTTTAAAATAGCATGTTTACACATATAACCATGAAAAACTAAAATAAAAGAGGATAGATAGCGTATTGCTTTGTTTCTGTTTGGCAACTCTGTTTTAAAGATCGCTCATCTCCAGTACAATTATTCAGAGAAAGTGGATTTGTAACTAAATCTACTATGGTGTTTCCCTTGTCTGGTGATTATATATATATATATATATATATATATATATATATATATATATATATATATATATATATATATATATATATATATAATATATATATATATATATAATTAAATATATACAATTAAATTGTTTGTCAATAACACCCTGCCTGTGCTCATGAATGATTGGACAGCTGTCAAATCTTTCACTTTCTCATTGGCTACCCACTCACCTTCAATTTTCATGAAGAATACCGTGAACGGCCCCTGCTTGCTTATGATTGGACAACTGCTTAAAACTTGGCAGATATTTGACTCTTCTATTGGTTAAACTTACTGTCAGTATCTGCAACTGAAACACTTATGAGTGGGCTACCGCAGAGAAAATGCAGATATTCAATTGGTTGATCGTACAGCACAACATAAGCACAGCATAAGCACAGCACAAGCAGGCAGCACTGTCAACAGACTGCTGTGACGGTTTTGTTGGAAAACGTGTTTAAAGCTTTATTTATTTTCCCATGCTGAAACCCGCCAGAAATGTGTTCACGACCCATAAATTAAGAACAGCTGCCGCGGGCACGATGGCCTGGCTTCCTGGACACCATTTTGAGGACCACTGAACTAGACTAACGGAAATAGTACAGTGCAGCCAGTAATCTATCGGTGTAGCCTGCAAAACCCAAATGAACATAAGTATACATCTTTAAAATTGAATGTGATGTAAAAAAAAAAAAAGTGCTTAATTTGTAATAAATTATACTTCAATTGAATATTTCCTTACCGACTCACAAAGCAAAACAATATCTATCACAAAGTCACATATCTGATATAATACAAAGCGAGATCTAAACAGGCTTTTGCTATATTTAGCTTATATTTAGGTCATTCTCAAAAACACAGAAGTGTTTGCGTATGTTTTAAAACACAGTAGTATTTTTATTTAGATTGTGCGATTTAATAGTACAGTACTGCTGGGTTATTTTTCTGTGCTTTATTCGCATACCGGAACTTCTGGCTTGTGCATGAACGTTTGCTGCATGCTCTGAATGTAGTTCAGGTCTCATTTACTGATTTGTTTCTTGGCATTGATAACACCTCTGGTTTGCTTTGTCTTTTTAATTTTTATTTATTTATTTCTTTTTAGAAAAGCTTGAATTGAAGATCCCATGGAAAAATCTGTACAGTCAGTCTGTAGAAGCTACTTTATCCGGAGTGTACCTTCTCATTGTTCCCACTGCCAGTAAGAAGAAATTACATTTGCTTCAGTATTTGAAATGCATAGACTACATCCCCACAAACCACACATACTGTTTTCATTTTAAAACATACCTGTAATGGTTAACCATGTTTTCCAAATGTTCTAATATCTTTAAAATATAGTTTAGTATAAATTACAAGAGCTCTATAATTACTGTTTTGTGGTATTGTTAAAAAATACTTATTGTGCATTACTTCCCCTGGTTTGTTGTTCATCCTTAGTGATTGCAGCTAACAATATATTTCAATAAATGTTCATCCCTATATAGGCTATATAGTGCATTTAGTGCTCAAATGTGTAGTTTTGAAAAAAAAATCTATTTTAGCAAACATGTATATCTGGAACTACACTAGGTTAAATTAATCTCTGTTTGCAGGTCTTGCTTTCAGTTAGTGTTGCACTTTCTACCCGGAGAGTGAAATTGTACCCACCCCTTCAGGCCTTGTTTTTTGTCAGTAACCAACATAATGCATCCCCTAATGACTGACATACGTTGCTGCCATTAAGATGCTTGATCCCAGTGGCACCTCTTAAGTGAAGTGACCCAGGAAGTTCAAGTTTAACCAACGTCCTTTAACAGAAGGCAAGCAAACTGACAACTTTATTTTAACTAGTACCAGATTTCATGGTTTAAAAAGAAAATACAGATTTGTGATCATGTTACATCACGTTCCTCTCGAAACTACACATTTGAGATCGAATGGCAGGGAAGTATTTTGTTACTAGAACTTAACGAAAAGAATGCTGCTGTTTGGTATTTTTATTTTGTTTTTTTGTGTTATTAAGGTATAAAGTATGATGCAGAAAAGGAAGAAAAGCAACTACAAGAAGCCAGGCAAAGCAAACTACAGAGGATTGAAGAAACCAAGTTGAAAGCTGAAGAAAGAGGTAAAGGGTTGGGCACAGCTCATTCAAAGATTTATGGCTCTAGGTTTCAAAGTAAAATAGGCATTAGTATAAGCGTTCTGTGTGTTAATGTTGGTGTTTTAAAAAATATATATATATTTGGTTGTCAGGAACACGTTTTGGCTTACAATGTGAATTTGGTTGTTTTAAAAAAAAGCAAAAAAAAAAAGCTATTTGGTTAAGTTACTGTGTATGTTCTGTGTCTGCATTCCACCTTTCTGTGTAATACAGTACCTGTTTTAGTCGATGCAATGTTGTGTACACCTAGATTAAAAAACATTTTAAGATTTTTCAGGAACGGGATCTTTATTCAATTTTAAATTAGCACATGGTACTGGCAACGCTCTTTAAAATATCAGACATGATGCAAACGCCAGATTGTTCAACAGGGTGAATGTCCACAGCTCTTTCATTTTTATTGCGAGGTGCATCAAAATGTTTTAGACCAAGTCTAAGAAGTGTTGAATAGCAATTGTTAACTCTCTCTTCAGTGCCCCTTGTACCTCATCTGACTCCCCAGTTGAGGCAGTAATTGAGTCATGAACCCTGTGAATGTGAATAACTAGAAAGTTATGTCCCAGTCTTGCAGCTCTGTCTCCTTCTGCTGTGTGTGAAATTGGAAAGAGGTTTTAGACAGCCTCTGTTGATTGCAGATTTGATTGTACTTTAACAGGAACCCTTTCTTTTTATACACAGAAAAACCTAAAGAAAAACAAGACACCTTTGTTGAAAAGTTAGTCACTCAGGTCATTAAAAACCTGCAGGTTAAAATTTCGAATATCCACATTCGATATGAAGATGATGTAAGTATTCACTTTTATGTATTGTAGCTAAATACGTATAGGGTTGCATAACTTCAGAGTTTTGTCATAATGATAGCTCAATAATCAATGACGTTTTATTTATTTATTTAGATCACTAATCCTAAAAGCCCGTTGTCATTTGGTGTGTCGCTTCAAAATCTCAGTCTTCAGGTACTGTATTTCCATATTGCCCAATTATTTACAATGCAGTTGCTTTATACTGGTTTTTGTTTTTGAGCATATAAAGCCAGTGTCTGGCCCCGGCTATATTATCCAGGGGTGCTTTGTTCTTTTTAGTTCTGATTCGAATTGTATGTCTACTTTGCAGACTGCAGATCAACATTGGAATCCATGTCTTCCAGATGAAACTAGCAAGTTGTTCTTTAAGGTATAGTAGTTATGTTTAATTGTATATTTTAAACAAAATGTGAGCTGATGCATCCAGCGTAAACTTCTTTTTGGGGGGATGCTGTGGGGGTTAGAACATTTTAGGCTTCATTATTGGTTTTAAAATACTTTATAACTTTTCTTATTTTTCAGCTTGTGCAGCTGGATAATCTATTTGCTTATTGGAATGTAAACTCAAAACTCTATTCGAATGACAGCTCTAAGGAAGCCCTGGTAAGCAATCAATTACATAATATACATTAATTACTTTTACATGAAAAGGTAGCGGTTGTCTGTCGGTGCCCAAAAAAATAATCATAGAATACTGTGTACCAAACTGCATACCAACTATAAAGACCCCATGTCAGTTTCCTGAAAGTTTTGTTGAATGTTTGAAATATGGGCAAAATACAAGACATTCTTTCACCTGAGTGATTTTTATGAATTCTGTTCCTTTTGTTAAAAAACAAACACATGGTTTAGAACTGAACATTTATTTAAAAAAACACCTATATTATACAAACTGAGTAAACATTCTGATTCACTAGAATCAGGCACCAGTATTTCTGCCAACAATGATTCATCGAATCGCCTCTGTAAATAGTAGATAAAAGAGTAACTCTGTGTACTCTCTATGCAGCTTGCCCTCAATATGGCAGCCATAGTATGTCAGATGTCAGTCTCATGATTGCCAACACATTAAGCATGCATAGTTTATATGACAAAAAATCCGAAGTCACTACCTCAAATAGTTTCTGAGATATGAGGCTTGAGACTGTGGCAGGACTTTTTCTATTTTATTTACATTTTTTTAAAGGATACGTATTTCCTGTATGACACCCAAGATAGGACTTGACCTAAGGAACCACTGAATACATGTGTGCACTGAGTATGAAGCTAGTATCTCGAAGCATTGGGTCTTTGGCATCCAGAAATCAAAAAGTCACACAACCCCATAATGGCGCCCATCTTAGCCTGCAAATCAATTTGAGACTTAGGAGTTTTCATAACGCAGAATTTGAAGTTGAAGTGTTGGCTTAAATAGTTAATAAGATATTTGCAGTATTAGGTGCTGCGGCGGGTTTGCAAATACATACAAACTCCCATTAGGGTGATGCTTAGTTAGCTATTGGGTTATTTGCTGTATAGCCACTGTATTTACTATAAAGTTTGCTGTACTGAGCATATGTAATGTCCTTAAATCCTACAGTCAGACTCGCCTAATGTCACTTCAAAGGGACTCAAATTATTCATAAAGAGCATAAATTGTGACAATAAGCACAGTTGACATTATCAGTTCATCAATAACGTAAGAAAACAGATGACCATGTACAGATTTAACCCAACTTAAGTTCTCTTCTAAGTCCTTATACTTTCCTGTACACATGCTTTTAGTTGTAGAAGCCACTTCAGAGTTGTGACAGGCACTCCTCTTTTTAAGAATCTTTGAGATCATTGACAGGTGCAAAGAAAATTTGTAAGCGAGAGTTTGTTTGTTTGTTTTTTCTCTCCTTTGTCAGATACAGCAATTATTTTAGCCTTCGTGGCTCTGTTTAAATCTTTGTTTCCTAGACTTTTTCATTTTAATACGAAATGGTAAAAAAAAAACACTGAACACACACTTCTGATCTCCCCGAGTCAAGCTGGGTGGTCATGTGACCACAGGGATGTTGTGTATGGTGTATACAGAATGTCAAAATACAGTACAGTTGATGCAGGCATTTTGAAGTGATATGAAGTGGGGTGGAAATCAATTGTATGACTGTTATAATTTGAAATCCTTCCAGTCATATTCTGCAGATACTGTAACATTGAACTCATTTTTATTTTAATTTCTAATGTTTAGGGCAATCTGAAGAATGGTGTTGCAATGCACAACTTAATTCCAGAGGGTTATGATTTCAGTAAGTATGAAGCTGGGGATTTTGCTGATTTGTATTTATTTTATATATATATATATATATA
The DNA here is from genome assembly GCF_902713425.1 of Acipenser ruthenus. Classification (NCBI taxonomy): domain Eukaryota; kingdom Metazoa; phylum Chordata; class Actinopteri; order Acipenseriformes; family Acipenseridae; genus Acipenser; species Acipenser ruthenus. The sequence goes on along the minus strand of NC_081190.1, from coordinate 43,213,101 downwards.
TACATACAGGACTGGAGAGGAGGGCTATAGCGTAAAATGATTGCCCCGAGGGAAGACTATTGTTACAGAGGGGCAATAAATTTTCCACTATGAGCTGAGTCTGCAATACATATTTAATATATGAATCGGTCAAGAAAATAAGTGAGACAAGGTTGGGATAGTAAATATGACTTTTATATATTTTGTTTAAATATAGCTGATACAGCAGAAGTAAATAAATAAATAACATAAATAAATAACAGAAAATGTTTTTGAAACTCATACTGCATAGTTATCAACGTTTTTTGTTGTACAGCTCTCCGTCTGGGTTGTAACTGCTGCATAACCCAGTTTATATCCCGGCCGTCATATTTGTTTACATCGTCGAGCTGAATTTGTTTGAATTTCAGAAAATCAGAAAACACTGACAGTGACGTTTTAATCACCATTTTAGTGTTTGGAGCATCTTTGTTTTGTAGTATGTTTTTTGTAATTTATTTTCTGTTAAGTCACAGAATCGTTATTTAGCATTTTTTTCACATTCAGCCATTTTTTCTTGTTGTGAGGAGTGAAGATGAAAGGTGTTTCTTTGAAAAGGGGCGGGACTAACAGTGATCTGAACCAATCACATGACAGAGGGAGACTACTGCCCGGTGGTGTAAGGATGCTAGGGCAATAGTTCAATCTATTTTTGCTCCTATGATGAGGTTTTAACCAATCACAGGCCAGAATTCCCAACCACTGATTGTAAATAAATAAATAAATAAATAAATAAATAAGTACATGGATGAAGGCTATATTTGCATCTTGAGCCATTCTAAAAAAAAAAAAAAAGGCATAATAGCACAGAAGTGACGTCAAAATGTCATAATTCCTCTGGAGTAAAATATACTTGAACTTTCTTTGACCCATTAGACTCCTCAAGACCACTTTCAATTCAAACACAGGTCTTATTTTTTCAATCACTCAACAACACCCACAATAGAGAAATGTTCATTAATAATCAACAAAGTATCTCAGTATTATAAAAATAATAGATAGGTCTGGTAGTTTATGATGTCACATAAACCCTATCTATCTATCTATCTCTATCTATCTATCTATCTATCTATCTATCTATCTATCTATCTATCTATCTCTATCTATCTATCTATCTATCTATACACCCACCCCTCGTTATATCGCCGCTCGCTATACTGCGGATTTGGATATATCGCATCCTATCGAGTTGGCTCCCCAATTTTACAGTCTAACTGTGCATGCCTTAGCTGCACTATACATAGACAGTTTCACTTAGAATTACTGTTCGTTTTATTTTGTATTGCACATCACAAACTAAAATATACAGAACAATTAAAAACAAAGCATTAATATCGTACTGTTGTTATATACACACGCATTGCACAATAACACAAAGAAAATTAAATATCTACTTGCTGAAGCGGTATTTTAAGCAATGCACTAGCAAAAGTCACAGGGCAGTGACGTCAGCTCCCTAGCAACAAGCCTCCTTTGTAATGGGAATGGATTCTTTCAGTGCAGTGGTTTGGGCATTTGAGAAAGGAGAGGAAGATTCATGAAATTAATTGGAGACTTTAGTTGATGAGAAGCAATTACCCTCCACAGTATGAATTAAAATGGTGTACTGCTTTTTATACCAAAAATGAGAAAAAGCGGGTTGTGTAGAGGATTTATATTGGATTTATAGCAGATTTGTATTGGACCCCGACGCCCGCTATATATATATATATATATATATATATATATATATATATATATATATATATATAATATTTCCTTTTTTTTACAGTCACATAAGCTTCACTTCTCGTATCTTTTTATTTTTTCAGTATTTCGTCCAATCTCTGCCAAAGCCAAACTTCGCATGAACCCTCGTTCAGATGTTGACTTCTCTTTCCCAAAAATGGACTTGGACGTGAAACTGCAAGAGGTCGCCGTAGAGCTTAACAGACCACAAGTAAGATGTATTTATTAATTTACATATTTTTTTTAACTGTTGACATAAACAGACAAACAAAATATGAATTGTGAAGCTATGAGATAAAGTAATAGGCCTTTTTATGTGTTTTATTATTGGCAACTAATGATTCATTTATTTGACAGGCTGTCAGGACACATTGGGCTATTGTTTTACAAATAGCCACAGTACAAGTGCACATTTTTTTGTATGTAAATCTATAAACCTATATATCTCTAATGTCTTCATAGTCTAGCATTGCTGGTGTTGCTGGCATAGGTATATTTTGATGAGGCTGCATATGAGGTTTGTGTCATGGATGACATACCTATATATATTTTTTTAACTATTGTAACACCTGATTAAGTCTGTTATCTAAGATATAACCTTGAGATCCATCTGCCAAATTGGTTCAGACTTTACATGGATAATTCATTATCCCACTGATAATTAATTATCTTTGTTCATTGTTAACATGCAGAGGGCTAAACATTCTGTTACAGTATTGTAATACTATACTCTCTTTTTAATTATTAATTGCTTGTTTTTTATTATTTGTGTAATGTTTTATTTCCAGTACCTCAGCATCTTGGAGCTGCTTGGATCTGTAGATATGATGTCTCGAAATTTGCCATACAGAAAGTTCAGACCAGAAGTTCCTGTTCACTCAAATGCAAAGCTGTGGTAAACCATATTTCTCAGTAGTTTTTACTCTTTAAACTTTATTGTATCAGATGCTACTTTTTTCATATATTTTGGTCAGAATGCATACAATAATCATGTGCGTACTTTTTTTTGATCAGGTGGAAGTATGTCACAACATGCATTTTTGATGTGAATGTTAAACCTAGGCTTGAGATGTGGTCATGGAAGCACATTAGAAGGCACAGACAAAAAGTAAGGACGTACAAAGAATTATATAAAATGAGGATAACAACCAAGAAGCCTTCTGAGGAACTTCTTAAGCTTCTCCAGGTTTGTAAATATGTGTTTATGTATTGTAATATGTTGACTCGTTGTTGTTGTTGTTGTTGTTGTTATGCAGCATTATTATGCAGCATTATTATAATGTTATTATGTTGAATATATAATCCCCCAAAATTAGTTGCAAACTAACTAATGTAAGACATTTTAGAGGTGTAATGGCCTGTATAGTTTACATATTTAGAAGGCTTCTAAGCCCATAATGAAAGTCTTGACTCAGTAAATGTTTCCTGAAAACTGTTGAACGACACTGCTGGTTTTTTTTATTCTTATCTGACATCTATTTTTAGGAACCAGAAAAGACGTTGGATATATTTAATATCACACTAGCACGACAGCAAGCAGAAATGGAGGTACTTATGCATTAATATAACATTGTGTGTACTTTTGTGCCTTTTTTGTTTTTTAAATAATATATATTCAATTTTCTTGATTACAGGCTTCAAAGGCAGGTTTAAAAATCTACAGACCAGGGGTGAAAGTTGAAGAGGAGGAATCAGGAGGCTGGCTTGGATGGATGTGGAGCTGGTCAGGAGAGAAGCAGGAGGATAAAGAAACCAAATCTGGAGGTGATGTTTCTTAGTGATCTCGGACAAACAAATGGAATCAATGCGAGAGAGGATGCTTTCATTGCTTTACATGTCCTATAAAACTAGTTGTTTAGCAGGTGTACAGTAATAGTTTTCAAAAGTCCTTCTAGGTCTCTTTCTGTGCATACAGTATATGCAGTGTTATTTTTAGTTTTTCCAGGACAAGGGGTCTAGTCTTGTGAGTGTTTTTATGTTCCTAAAATATGCACTTTCTAACCATGTTTCAGGATTTGATGAATTGATGACCCCTGCAGAGAAAGCTAAATTGTGTAAAGCCATTGGATATAGTGAAACTGCTGTTGATCCCACCTTGCCAAAAGACGTAAGGAATCCTAATTTGTTTAATATGTCATTTATATTTTACTGATTTTAAAATATATGAACTGCTAATTGAACTTTTACCTCAGATTTCTTCATGTGTGCACTTCTTTTCAATGCTACAGTATCTGTGGTTTTTAATCCAAGTCAAGCAGCATACTCCACAGACCCTGCCATGTTAGACTGACAGGGAAAGCTATACATTCTGGGGCATACCTCAAAATGAATATTCATGTCTGTCAACAAAATGTGTGTACAACACAGAACTATATAGGCACTGATTTCTATACGTAGCCTACCCAGATGTTACTATAGTATGCATCCTGTATAGTTACGAATCATAGTTTCTTTTAACAGTGCTATATCTAACAAAAAGATTTGCAATTCTAAAATCCACAACCGTGCAATCAAAATGAAATCCTAAAGCAGATATCGCTGCCTATGTAGTCAATTTCAAAAGCAAATCACTGGTTTTATAATCACGCATATATGACTAAAAATAAAATAATTTTAATTACATTGTGTTATGTATACTATGTTACAAACCATATGGCATGAATATGTCGGTGTAAGAGGCAACAACAGTAACTAAAACTCCTGCACCACGGAAAATTTGTATAAGTATTCAACCCCTTTGCTACTGCAGCCCTAAATCAGTTCAGGTGCCAATGATTTGTTTGAAATGTCACAAAATTTGTGAAATGGTTTTAGCCTGTGTCTACTCAGTGGTTCAACTTGTAGTAGGGTTGTCAAAAATACCGATACTTTGATACTACCGCGATACCAAATTTCAAAAACGGTTCTGAGCTTAATTATGCATTCGGTAATACCGAAAAACAGAAAGTATCGGAGCACTCTGTACTTGTACAATGAAAATTGCGTGTTTGCGTCCTTCATGTAAAAGAGTCGTACTAAAAAAAAAAAAGCTTCCCTTTATGTCCGCGCAAGGACACCATACACTCCAGGTGGAAACAACGACAACGAGACAGCCAGGATTCAGAAGTAAAAGTTTAAGTTGGAAGGCACACAAGCCCAGCGGCCCGCGCTCTTAGAAAAAGAGAACAGTAGGAGTGCTGTGTGGAAGTACTTCATTTATGAAGCGAATGAGCAGGGCAAAGCAAAAGATCCATCCAAGCCCATATGCAAACGGTGCTTTAAGACGGTACAAACAAAAGGAGGCAGCACCTCAAATTTAGCGAAGCATTTGGCGGACAGGCACCCTGACCTCTTCAATTAATTCAGACAGGGTAGCGACAGCATAGATTATTGAATGAATGCATCACATATATAAGTTAAAAATACATGTCCTCAATGAAAACGATTAGGACATGTGAAATTTAGAAAGCAAGCTAGCTAACTTAGCGCTAATATATACGTTGTTGTGCTCTACGTTGGAGTGATAGATAGTATTTGTCTGCCTTCACATTAATGTTACAAATAACGACTCTAATTATCTGTCAATGTATCAAACACACTTAACAGATTTCTCTCTGAGGTTTGTCTAGCTTTATTGCGGTCGCCCCCGGGCTCGGCCTTCTAAGACGTAGTACACGAGAGCGGTATATCATAGGCGCATATGGCTGTCACTCTTGGAAAGGGGCGGACTGTGGCTTTCTAATTATACCCAATATGGGCATCTACATCAGTGAGAATCTGACCTGACTGCTTCACGCTGTGAGAGCACTGGATGGAGCAGACGCGCAGGATAGCAAAGAAAACATTGCCAAACAAAATAAAAACGATAGCGTTTCCCTTGTTTTTGATCATTTTCTTCTTTTATATATTATTTTGTATTTCTTGCGTTTTCTATAGTTTTGATGTAAATGGCTGTAACTTTTGTTCTGGTGTTCCAATTGTAATTCTTTCATTTTAGACATGTTCCCAAGACCTTGAAGTTTGATTGTAAAATACATTTTTTTCTACTCAGAGCACTGAAAAAAATATTTATTGACAACAAATGTTCTTTTTTTCTAAAAAGCGTATTTTATTTTCATCCTGCCATTCATTAGTTTTTTGTTTATTTTTATTTATTTCTTAGCAAACGCCCTTATCCAGAGCGACTTACAATTGTTACAAGTTATCATTATTTTTACATACAATTACCCGTTTATACTGTTGGGTTTTTACTGGAGCAATCTAGGTAAAGTACCTTGCTCAAGGGTACAGCAGCAGTGTCCCCCACCTGGGATTGAACCCACAACCCACCGGTCAAGAGTCCAGAGCCCTAATCACTACTTCACACTGCTGCCCTATTCTTTACTAAATTTAGTAGGTATCAAATCAAACAATGGATTTTTTATTTTCTGAACCCCCAGTTTGTGCTGATTTATTCCAAATATGGTACTTACCTGAAACCCCTGTAGTCACAATTATAAGCACAAATATAATATAATATAAATAAATATATATATATATATATATATATATATATATATATATATATATATATATATATATAATATAATAATATAACTTTTCTCAATCAATAATGTACAGAGCACTCACATGAATCACTTAATAAAAATCTCAAATTCATCCACTTTGTAGTTTTATTTCACTACCAAAAACAAGCAGAACTATTAAAGGGCCAGTCAATCATAGTCCTACACAAAAAAAATTAAGTGATAATATGCAAATTACGTTTACTGCACCTGCACCGTTTGACCTAGAGTCAAGATTGTTTACATTTATTAAAGGAATGTTCTCTTATTTTGCGTGTTAATATTTTTTTTTTGCCGTGGTATTGAAGAGGTATCGAGTATTGTGAAACTGAACTGGTATCGTATCGAAGTTCAAAATTCGTGACAACCCTAACTTGTAGATCATTTCCCTCAGGTATATAAAGACTTTCAAGCTGCAAGGAGCTTTCGAAACAAGTCAGGGATAAAGTGGTAGAGTGGCACAGAGCAGGAGAAGGATACAAGGAAATTTCAAAGGCGCTGATTATCCCTCTCAGCATAGTGAAGTCCATCATTAAGAAGTGGAAGTTGCATCATACAACCCAGATACTACCCAGATCAGGTCGCCCTCCCAAACTGAGAAGCCGGGCAAGCAGGAAACTGGTTCGGGTTGTCACTCTGAAGCCAACAATGACCTTGAGAGATCTGCAGAGTTCTGTGTCTGAGATGGGAGTCAGTGTTCACACATCAGCAATAAGCCGGTCCCTTCACAAAGCTGGCCTGACTCATCTCATTGACTCATCTGTCCATAGAACATTGTTCCAGAACTCTTGAGGATCATCCAGGTGCTTTTTGGCAAACTTGAGATGAGCATTCATGTTCTTCTTAGTGAGCAATGGTTTCCGCTTGGCTACTCTGACATGAATCCCGTTTTTGCCCAGTGTCTTTCTGATGGTGGAGTCATGAACACTGACCTTAGCCGAGGCGAAAGAGGCCTGCAGATCCCTGGATGTTGTTCTAGGGTTCTTTGTGACTTCCTGGACGATTTTACGTCTTGCTCTTGGAGAGATTTTGGCAGGACGGCCACTCCTGGGAAGATTCACTACTGTCCCAAACTTTCTCCATTTGGACAATATGGCTCTGACTGTGGTTCGGTGGAGCCCCAGAGCCTTAGAAATGGCTTTGTAACCCTTTCCAGACTGATAGGCATCAACAACTTTTTTTCCGGAGGTCTTCAGGAATTTCTTTTGTTTGTGGCATGATGTGCGTCTAGAACCCGTGTGCTGACAACTTCACTTTGAGGGCCAAAGTTAGTCAGATTTATATTGGGTAGGGCTGGCCCAAATCAGACCTGGTTGTTAACCAAAGTACTCAAACAGCTCACCCTAATTATCTCTTTAATTGGGTTGAGTTAACTAGGGGGGGCAATAACTTTTACACACGTGAAGATTGCCTTGATTGCCTTGCACACCAAACAAATGAAAGAAGCACCAAACTTTTTTCTTTCAGACTCCCTCTATATACTACTACAACCCACAAAAAAATCTGACCAAATACAATGTGAAAAATGTGCAAAAATGCAGAAAATCAGACGGGGCAAATACTTTCACGGCACTCTGTGTGCGTATATATATATATATATATAAAATGGTCCCCCTCCCAAACTCAGAAGCCGGGCAAGCAGGAAACTGGTTCGGAGTGTCACTCTGAAGCCAACAAAGACCTTGAGAGATCTGCAAAGTTTTGTGTCTGAGATGGGAGTCAGTGTTCACACTTCAACAATAAGCCGGTCCCTACACAAAGCTGGCCTGTGTGGCCGGGTGGCAAAAAAGAAGCCATTACTGAAAAAACCTCATCTTAAAGCACATATGGAGTTTGCGAAAAAGCATGTACAGTGCCGTGAAAAAGTATTTGCCCTCTGTATGATTTTCTGCTTTTTTGCATGTTTTTGACACTGAATGCAGACCTGCTAACCTCTATGCATTTTGCGTATCCGCTACGCATTTTGAGTTGATAATACGCGGGTACGCTTTTATCAGAGATGGTGCGCAATAATAAGTAATCCATATTTCGCTCATATGATGTTGCCTGTAGTTAGAGAAAGTGTTGCATCTAACGTCAGGGCCGGCCTTAGGGCAAGGCAAGCAAGATAGATTAACCAATCAGGTTTTGAGTTTAGTTACGTGATAGAATAACCAATCAGCTTTTGAGTTTAGTTGACGATTCAACCTCCATTTATTATAATAATATAGTACAATATTTAAGTTTAATATTCTGTTTTTGGCTCGTTGTCCCATTTTTCACAAACGCCTGCTACCATACAGGGATGTCATTAAAATTCGATTTTATAAAAATGAGCACAGCAATTACATTGTAGATAAATGACGTTTCATTGTGCTTTAAACAAGTCATAAACGGCTGGTTTGTGATTTTATATTGAAGTTCAGTAAGATCATTAATGTAGCATTATGGATTTTGTTAACGGTAAAATATTTTTTTATGTAAGGACTGGGAATCACCGACCACATAAGTGTAATCCTGTTTAACTGTATAGCTAAATATTTATGAAAAAAACAGACATACAAGTAAGCGTGTTAAAGTGGGACTTAATAGTACTACTACGACTAATAATAACGTAATATCAGAACTAAATGCTTACTGATATTAACTTTTCATGAAGCGCTCACTACAAACGAATGGGTTCAGTCTTTTTTTTTTTTTTATTATTTTCTTTTAATCGCTGAAATCCATTTTACCCTCCTGTCTGGATCAGCAAGAATCCTGTAGAAGGAAACTTTATATTTCTGTCCAGAACAAAAGAATCGGGCATTACTGTAATGTTACCGCTCTAGGCATTTTGGTCATCTTCCACAGCAATGCTGACTGTGAAAGAGTGTTCAGCTTGGTGACCAAAAACAAAACCCAACACAGAGCCAGCCTGAGCACAGACATGCTAAGTTCACTGGTAACACACAAAGTCATGATGTCAGCGAAGCAGCAAGTGTGTCACACACAAACCTTTAGTGACACCTTGCTCAGGAAAGCCAAGTCAGCCACCTATGAAGCTAAACATTCAAGATCTGAAAGTGCAGTTTGAACTGTTGGATTCCTTTCTGTTCCAAACAACTCACTTTGTGGATAGCTATTACATTTGGTGCTGACTCAGTGACTATTTAGAAGTTTTTTTTTTTTTCTTTTTTGAAAGTACTTTGTTTCTCTGTTTTAGAAGCTTATACATTTCAATTTGTTCTGTTTTGACAGTAAATAAAATACAAACATACTACAAAAATGGCTATTTTCTGTACTTGAAGTAATTTTCAGTAGGTATAAATTAAAAAGGTTTCATCTATACTAAGTTAAACAAAATTAAATTTAAACTGAAACAATCATAGCTAATCTCATTATGTTTTACTGAAAAATTCATACTCAAAACTCACCAGAGTGTAGCATTTAGCTGTTTTATACCCTAAAACAATTCTGGGGGGAAGCCCCCCGGACCCCCCCCGAGATGTCTGCGTGAAAGAGTGCTACTCAAAAAAAAAAATTTCAAGGTTGGCAGGTCTGTGAATGTTATCAGATACCGTATACATACATACATACATACATACATACATACATACATACATACATACATAGCACTAGCTTTTCTGTTCATGCATTCCTGCACATTCCCAAAATGTTGTGTCCCATCCATCAGATACCAAATGATCAGTTGTTAACACAAAGGCTAATAAACTCCAGGGATGTGCATTTTAATAAATTTTTATGAACATTTAAACTCTGCTATATCATAGTTTAAACAATCTCTGTGTATAGATATACATATGAATACAGACACACTTTTCTTTATGCTAGTATATACTAACAGTAGACCGTTCCCATGACAACGAGACGGGATTCTAAGCACTGTTTGTTGCCTTCATCTTCGTGTGTTTTCAACTTTTTCTGCATTCCATTAACAGCAACAGCATTTGCGTTTTTCTGCATTACTACTGCTTGCAACTGCTTTGGTCACTGTAGTACAGTAGTCTCCGGCTAAGAGAACCCCCTTCGGGAAGCAAGCAAAGTGTTCTCTAAGACGGAGTTGACCACCAGACACAATATGAATCAGTAAATAAATATGTGTTACTTGTTATGATGCATGTGCATCAACATATGACATGAACTGAATAAGTATGTTTATAGTAATAAACTATAATAATAAGGTAACAGACAAACTAGCGTTAATAAACAAACTGTCAAACTAAATTGACACCACCCCTACACACATTAAAAAAAAAAATGTAACAGTAATATAAGACATGCACATTATTTAACAGAATGGTGAAGCAACTCACCAGAAAGGGAAACATCAGATTGCTCGGGGACTTGTGTCTGATTCAGGTTTTTTTTAAGGGCTCGAACTTTTTGTAGCAAGAGAAACAGTGGCACATTTTGCGTTTTGTTTACATGCTTTTATGTAGCAATGAGGTGCACTCGTGGAAATCAAAATACAAAACGAATCAATGATATGAAGGTGGTTTTGGGAAGATTTAATAAACCAATCAGCGTGCCTCAAGACACTCTCGCGATGACAAGTCGCTTTTGAAAAGACTGAATAAACCATTTTAATTTCAGTTTGATGATAATGAGTTATCAGGTTACAAAACAGTATCCATTGTGAACGAATCGCTATAGGTGTCAAGAGTTCTTTTAAGCGAAGTTCCTGTTCCTTTAGCCGGAGCATTTACAATGGGGAAAAATCAGTTTCCTTAGGTGAAGTGTCTCTTAGGAGGTGTTCCACGGAGACTACTGTACCTGTACAGTCAGAAGATGCAGACTGCTTAGCAAAAAAAACTTCCAGTTTGACAACTGCTTCATCATATTGTCACAGACGCTGGTCTGGCACCAGAAACGTCTAAAAGTAAATATCCTTTTTTCTATTGCTGCGTAAACCATGTATGAGGCTTATTGCTGCAACTTACAGGACTGGAGTGTACCTTAATCAAGGCTGTTACATTCCAGAACAGTTTTTTTAAGCAAGCAAGTATTTTACGGTCATTTTGTTGCAGTGTAATAGATTACTACGAATATGCATGTCTGCATCCCTTTCCCATTCTGTGCTTCCCGTGAATGCAAGACAAAATATTTATTTGGGGTCTAGGACGCGACCTATGTGTGTCTCTCTGTGTGTGTGTGTGTGTGTGTGTCTATATACTGTTACTGTTTTAAAATGTGATACAGTGCCACATGATTTGAAACGACACCATATAGTGTACATCTCAGGGTGTTTTTTAAGTTCCAAAGAAACGCTTCATCTAGGGGGATTTTTTACAAATGTAGTTGACGCCAACTGACCAGTAACCTGCGGTGCACCCTAGTATAACTCACTGTGCCAACTGCAGTAAGGTGGACGTTTTCCACGGAACCCACTGTATATACTATTCAGTTATACTTTTAGGGAAGTTACAGCAATTGCAATAGATTCTATATAGTAGCATCCTCCATGTATGGCATCCCAAAGCATCTTGACCTATCTGCATTTGATTCTTCCCATGGCCTTGCTTTTGAATATTGTCTTTTTTTTGTAATTACTTTTTCAGTTTGAAGCCATGAAGCTCTCCTTCCAGCTGTTGAGCATGTCTTTTTCAATTAAAGAAGATTATGGCAAGCCAGAAATTATAAAAGTTTCTATTATTGATTTAAGTACAATGCTGACTCAAAGACCAGGAGCACAAGCGATAAAGTAAGGCTGAAATGTATTATGTCTCTAATTATGGGTTCTATTGTTTTTAGTCCATATAGTGTTGTGTTCTATATAGCCCTATATAAACAATAACAATGTGTATCTCAATAACAATGTGTATCTAGGAGATTTTTTGCTTCATACAATTATATTAGTATTTTTTTATCTGTATGCATCAGCTCTGAATTGCAAATACAATTATTTTGTTTAACTGTTGCATACTATTTTAATTTTTAGACTATCTGCAAAAATAAGCACATTTGAAGTTACTGGACTGCTGCAGAATCTGTCAACCCCAATTCTACTGACCTCAAGAAGTGCTGAAGTTGAGAATAAGAATCCTCTCCTCAGCCTCCTGTTTGAAACAAATCCTCTTGATGGATCTGCAGACCAGAGGTTAAGAGTTGAAGCACAGCCTTTGGAAATTGTGTATGACGCAGTAAGTAAAACCACCAGATTACTTTAAAGAATGAAAAAAATGAAAAATAATAAAATTGTTTTGTAATTTTATTCTATATATGAAAACACTTTGTATGTGCTTTTGGACATTCTGAGGTATTAACATAGATTGAATTCACTAAATAAAGTATTTGACTGATTTGACTGAAAAATAAAAGTAGTTTAATTTAGATTTAGTAACAATAATACCCTCCTATGTGAGTTACTGTACCAGACAAACCTGTTTTGGTAATAGTACATTCAAAATCAGTACAATATCGTTACATATTTTATACTTTCTCTTTTAAGGTAACTGTGAACAGTTTATCAGAATTTTTCATGCCTCCCCAAGATATGCAGCTGGAAGAGTTGACTTCTGCCACCTTGATGAAGCTTGAAGAATTCCGAGATAGGACATCAACAGGTGAAGAAAATGTGGTCATATTTAAGCTATATAGACTCCTGCTTCTGGGGAAGGGGCAAGTGCTTTCAGCCCAAAAAAAAAAGAAAGGGGAGGATTATATGAGTCTGTTGTAAAGATCTAAACAGTGGTGGTTCTAAATGCCTAAAAACACACCAGCAGGCTTAATGTACAGCATAGTAAGAGTGTTGGTGTTACGGTTAAAATTACCCCAGAGTGATCATGATTTGGTGAAGACTTCAATATAATTAAATAGAAAAATGGCCTTTCAGTTAATTACATGTAATTGTTATCAGTTTTCCTTATAAGGATGTGGATTACTCCTGTTTTGGGGTCCACCACCTGCAAATTAATTGCCTGTATATCTTTGAATATTTGTTTCACTAGCTTTAAACACTGCGGGTGTAATCTACACCATTCGGGAACTTATTGGATGCCCTTTTAGGTTTTGTTTGTGGTGACAATATTGTCAAAACAGCTGAATTTTATTTCTTTCAAACTGCAGTAAGAAATGGCTGTACCCTTGACAGAGAAGTACCCTTAAATGGTGGAGTATTAGATAAAAAATGTAGTACTGTTGGGTGTAATACAAAAGTATCAGTATCATGAAAAAGATCACCTACTATACATTTATATACATGTAAATAAGAATACTATGCTATATAACTACTGACCAGCAAACAGGTTCTGTTTGTATATCCCTAGATTCTGATCCTCAAGTTTTCTTACGATTTGATATGGTGGGCTATAGAAGCACATCAAAAAATTGTGAAGTATTGAAACTATAAGTGATATAGTACATGGACAATTTATTGTCTGCATGACCTAACCGTGGATTAAGTGAGATTGAGGATTGTAAATTAAAGCACTATCTAGAGAACTGCTTGTTTACCATAACCTAGATTTGAGGATATGTAATATAACGTATACAGTGTTTGCAGCAGTGGTAGGATGGATTTTACGCAAGTTACTTTTAAATACTGCTATGAGGGTATTTTGAATGACCTTCTGTGTTGTGCTGTTTTGAAGTGCAAATGCTTTGAAGGGTAAAATGTAACAAGGGACACAGCTATAGCAGACTGATCAATAAAATGATGGCACACTGCTGGAGTCCTTTTGAAGCAATATGAGAACGATTGAAGTTCATCCACTGATGTCAAACAGGATGTGTGCTTAGTTGAGTTAAGAGTTTTTTATGTCATATGTACAGTCATTGCACCATACTTCCTTTAGCCATTCAGTATTTTTAATATTATTGTTCCCAGTTAACTGCTTTTTTTCCCCCAATGAAAACAAAATAGTAATACAATGTCAGACTTCCTCCATTTAAATTTTAAGTTGTTTGGAGACTCCAATGTCCACACATTCCTGGGGGATTTAGACTGCAACAGAACTGACAGTAATCATTTAATAAAAAAAAAAAGGTCTGGAAAAAAATGAAACCGTGAGTACTACAAGACACCTCTCTCTCAGTACTGCTGAGATGAATACGATTGAAGCCAATAAAGAAGAGCGGAATACTAAAAAAGTAAACATTTGGGCTGTGTCAGTTTTTAATGATTGGTCAGCACGAACAAAAAATAATATGGACTGGAAAACTGCTAAAACTGAAATAAACACAGTTTTAAGAAGTTTCTTTGCTGAAGTGAGAACATCAGCGGGCACACAGTATTCAGTTAACAGCTACACAAGCTTGTGAGCTGGCCTGAATCGTTTTTTAAATTCTCCCACAGTGGGACGATCTATAAACCTAATTTCAGATAACCACTTTTAAAACAGCAAACAGCGTCTTCATTTCTGTACTGAAAACGCGCCTCTGCAGTTCAGCTGCTATCCAATGCTTCTCTGGAGGCTAGAGAAATAATGACAATCACTGGACACAAGTGAAGGTAATTTAAGAAGCTATTGGGCACCAGCTGAGAAAGACAGGAAGTCCTGGAGCTACATCCTCTCTGGAGTACTGTCATCAGCTCATAAACGAAAGGCAGAAACAAACTCCCTTTCTCACCAAACAGTGCCACCTACTGCACAATCTGTCCAACTCTGTAACCAGCCATTTAATTTAGAAAACTGTACATTCCCTGGTACAGTCAACTTCATTAATTACTCAAAATAATGTATATAATTAATTTAATTTGAGACAAATACTGAAAATATTCTGATAATTTATTTGAATCTATTTAATTTATTATTAAAAATGTTATTGGAGTTATTTTTCTTAGTGTAGTAATATATTTAGGAAAACATAAACCTAGATTAATATTAAAATAAAAATGTGTCTATATCTTTATTTCTAAAAACTAGTAACCCATTTTATAAGCGCAATAAGACACTCCAGGATGTTGGTTGTGCTGGAATAACCGCATTTCCAGTGGCTAAAGGCACTTGACCTACGGCCTCATGCCTTACTACGCCCCTGGGCGTGCGGTTATCCTAGCACAACCAACACCCTGTTATGTCTTATTGCTTACATAAGTAACAGAACTCACACATTTACAGTATTACAGTATTTACAAGCTGATATTTTGTTAAATGTCCTCATGAAACGGTTGAAAGAACTGCAGTGAATGAATCAATTACAGTATACAGTACTGTACAAACTCGGTACAACTCGTATAGTTTGATTGAAATAAGAATTAATAAAATAACTACAGCATTATTTTTACGAAAACAATCCAACCACAAGCTGTGCACAAACTGTTGACTTTACTTTTAGTTTCGCATGTTGATTGTTTCGCATGAAAAAACACGCACTTTGAAAGTTCAGTTGACAAGCTTGTTATCCTGAATAACCTGAGCTTTAAAGCCAATTGAACGAGAACAAATATAGCTCATTGTGAAGTAGTTGCGAATGAATGAATGAATGAATGAATGAATGAATGAACGATCCGTTTCCAGTCAGGTCAGTCAGAGAAACGACAGTGTCGAGTTATCCACTAGTCATTAATAGTTTTTATCCCTTCGTAACCCGTAATATGTGTTGAGTTACAAGTAAAGCGTGGTGTCAAATAAAAAAAATTAAGAGGGAAGATGCAAATATTTTATATTGAGAAAATCCAGGACCAAGACTCGTTAAGCGAAGGTGTTGTGTTATCCACCAGTCAAGTTAACCAAGGTTGACTGCAGTTGCAATAAACTCCCCTCAATCAGATACAAGTGAAGCTAATGATGGTAATTTACAAGTATTATTATACAACTTTCTCTACACTTTTATTTGTGTATGTTCCATTTTAATACCCACAGGTAATTTATGCACCTGTATGTACGTTTGTTTGTGTCAATCTTCCTTTTTTGGTGAGTGGTATCTTGAGAGAAATTGTCACTGATCATCTTACTTAGAAAATGGATTCCTTTGCACAAAATCTTGAGACTAGTCATGGTGACTTACCTTTTAATGGACATAGATGGACTGAAGAAGGTACTATCAGCAGACATTTTATATCCTCTTTTATTTTTGCAGGATTGATGTATGTTATAGAGACCCAAAAAATCCTGGATCTGAAAATTAACCTCATGGCTTCCTACATAATTGTTCCTCAGACTGGCTTCTATACTTCCTCTGAGAATCTACTTGTCCTGGACCTTGGTCATCTCAAAGTAATTGGTGTTAATTAATTCTCCTGAAAGTTGTTTTGCCCTAGAGTTTTTATTGTTTTATTAATTTAAGCACTGTCATGTGAAGTTTTATTGGTTTTAAACATTTAGTAACTTATTTTTCTTTCTTTGTACAGGTAACCAGTAAAAGTCGTAAAGGTCTGCCACAGTTAACAGTAGGACAGAGCTGCATTGAGGATATAATGTCCAGGGCGTATGAGAGTTTTGATGTGGAGTTGAGCAGTATGCAATTGCTCTATAGCAAACCAGGTTGGTGTCTGACTACAGGAACTGCTTAGTTTTTAAAAAGTTGTATGATGTTAAAGTAGAACACTCTTAACTTCATATTTGCAGCACATCTTTTTTTATTTTATATTATTTATGTATTGGACCCAGAACCACTGTCCTAATGTTTTTCTTAGAGCAAGACTGGAAGAATGCTCGAAAGTCTAAGCAGTCCTCCCTACACATTTTGGAGCCTGTGGATTTGAGAGTAGACTTCAGCAGATCTATGGTTGTAAGTGATCCAAGAATGCCAAAGTAAGTTGAAACAAAACATCCAATATCATTCCCCTTCCGTTTATGCCCTGCGGATGCTTTGTTTTTGTTTGAGGGCTAAACATTTCTAGTTTATTTCCTTTACTTGCCAAATGCAGCAAGCCTTTAACAAAAAACACTGCATAGCAATAATAATTGATTTTAATAAAAACTTGAGTAGGGATAGTGAATGCCAATTTTTTTTCTTCCTAAAGGCAGTAAGAAATTGACTTACATTTCCTAGGTAAGGTGTATAGCCAAGACTGAGAAGGGAATGGTAAAGAAATCAAGCAGTGACAAATGGCAAACTTTTTTAAAAAAAAATTCTATTTTTTTCTTTTAAAATTTTTTTTTTTTAAAGTAGCTAATTCTGTATGTAATAATAATAATAAAAAAAATATACGTTTCCACAGTACATGCATATAATAATGTCATCAACTACACTGCCAGCTTGTATTTTTCATATCATTGGTGTGTTATAATAATACAACACTTTTTAGGGTAAAGTCCCTACACAAATCGATGACTTATCAGTGCAACAAACATGTAATTTTTTTGGAATGGCATCAGAGCTGTATAATCTGTTGCATTCTGGCATGGAAAAGTTAAACAATTTTTCTTCTTGCATATGTATTTATTTATTCAGGGAGTTATTAATACATTAATTAATTAATACAATATTTTAACATTCACCATAAAACCAGTGTAAATAGATTTTTCTCTTCTTCAAACAGATTCAAAATTTTTGGCGAGTTGCCTTTGCTTTCTGTTCGCATTTCGGATGAAAAAGTCAAAGACATTCTGGCATTGATTGATAGCATTCCATTGCCAAAAGGCCCGCCTGCCCCGTCTGCCTCAAATGCTCAGAGTACTCCACAGGTAAATCAATACCAGTTGTTAAACATATGTCATTTTACACTATTTTACTATTTTTTATCAAAAACATGCCCCTGCTTGTTTCCATTCCCCAAAGGTAGTTTTACCTTTTAGGGGTGCAAACTTTAAAGCCTGCTTGCCATCAAGTCACACAGTAGGACAAAGTAAAAATGAAAATAAAGCCTATGAAGCAAAAGAGAAATGTAAATGAGAATTTCTGAAGCACATTTGTGACACTACTAACTTTTTGGGTTAACAGTACATTCTATTGTTTGGGTGTTTCTCTGTATCGCAGGCCCCGAAGTACCCTCTTACCATGACACCACAGTTAACCCCAAGGAATCAACCCCTGCCTAACCTTAGATCATCTGTTATGTTTGAGTCAGGTAAGGTCTGAAATTGTGATTCAATATTTGCACTTTTGTATACATGAGCATGAATGTGTTACATTTGGAATTTTCAGTTATTCTGTGTTTGTAAAATGTATCTGATTTCCATTTTCCTCATCAGTCATTTTTGTATCGTGTAGTCTTTTTTCGAAGTGACCTAAGCACTAATATGATTTCTTGTAGGTGGGTGCAGCAATGGATGTGGTGTGATTTTATGAGTCAAATTCCAATGCACAGATTTGTCAAGTTCATATTAAGTACTAGTATGTTATTAAGATTTTTATAGTTTGTTAGATCCAAATTGTTTTGATTCAAATGGTCCATATTCTTACAGGATTCAATCTATATTACTGTGAAAGTAATCACAGTGTCATTTTTATAATTTAATCCACAGAATCGGAAGAAGAATTTTATGATGCTCCAAGCTCTCCGGTGGACGATTTACCATTTTTTGAAGCACAAAGCAATTCTTTAAAAAGAAAAAGAAATCCTTTAAAAAAGCAAGAGTCTGTGAAAAACATGACTAATTTTCAACTGAGGTTTGAAATAAATGAGGTATGCATGCTTTATTATTGAGACAGTACCAACTGATTAACCACCTATTTTATTTTGGAATATTTTATGCCTACTGTATAACTGAACACGTTATTTAATCTATACATGTTCTAAAGGCCTGTTTACACTCCATCGATCGACTGTCGCTTGACTAAAAACCCAATGACAGCCGTCTGTTGCTCGATTATCGTCCGATCAACACACTACCATCGTCCATTGGCGCACTATAAACGGCCAGCGACACTGAAGTTCCACTTGACCCAAGAAGTATTTGAGCAGAAATACAGAAAAGATGAAGTGCTTCAGTTAGTTTTTATTTCTAAGAAGGAGAAGACAAGTACTATTTAGGTTAGAAGGCTCCTAGACCTTTTAAATAATGTGCAATGAATTCATGTTGCTTTTATTTGCGCTATATTGCAATCTCATTCTTTTATTTTTATTGACTGCATTCTAGAAAAAAATAGGTCGGTAGCTAGATTAGATAGATAGACAGGTATATCATTTGTTAAATCGTTTGATTTCAAAGCTTGTTTATTCATTATATTCAATTTATAATTACATTGTAGTGTCCTATAGTTCTGCACTGCGGTTGTTTAATATTATTTGAACATATATTAAAATATGACAGTGTGATGACATTATGTGCCGGTCAAAAAGAAACACAATCTTAAAGCCTTTCATTTGCCGTGAGTGTAAAATGCTCAAGCATTCTCTTTTTTTCTGCTGATCTTTATAATCTGCTCTGTCTACTGCAAACAGCCTGTGTGACAAGCTGGCTTTAGTTGTTACGTCAGACCAGAAAGGAGTACACAGACAGACAGGTAGTGGTGAGTGAATCTGAGACGCTGTTGCGCTCAGTGTTTTAATAACACACAGAAAATAAAAAAAGGTTGAATAAAACACAGGACATGGCACTTGAGGCCAAAATAAATAGACAAACTAAACAAATAGACACTAACAAACAGGATGGACGAACGCTAAACAAAAAACAAGTACCGTGCTGGTGCTTCCAGCACGTTGTAGCAATTATTTCACTTTAGTTTTAAATAGTTTTTACCTCCTCTCCACACCCGTTCTCCACTCACAAACACACAACCCAGAGTGAGTAAAACGTGCATCTATATATACTGGTGTGCCGGGATTCAATTACTAATTAATTAATCACTTGAATCCCAGCACGTGAACTAATTATGTGCAAACCCGTGCTCATATATTAAATACTTTAAATGCACGTGAAGTGAAGTGCAATCCCCGTGCCTAAATACAATTATAAATTTTAAATAACTCGTGCTACACACACCCATTTATATCCCGTGCAGCCATATCTATACACCAACATTAACACACCACACGCAACATATAACACAGAAATGCACACAGGGGCGGGGCACATTGCCACAGCCTGTCATCAATTTTTAGCTTTCTATAACCTAGCAACAACGTCTGCAACAAGGTCAAAGTTCAGTTAACTTGAACTCTCAGCGACGCTGCCAGCGACCTGTTATTTTCGAGCAGGGCCATTGTCGGGCGACACTATAAACTGCACAGCGATGGGACAGGGATGATCGCTGGTCACTTTGCAGTTGAACGACGGTTGAGCGATGGTGTATAAACCGGCCTTAACTCTATTCCATACCTGTAACTGTTAAAAAAAAAAAAAAAAAAAAGTGTGTGCCTGTTCTTTTAGCCTTTTATAGACACAAATAAGGTTGGTTAGGAGTTTTTAAGGTGCTTCAAAATTAAAATTAAGCATTTTCAATCTGTGGTGTTTACCCCTAGTTTTAACATTACATATATGGTTTCCCTAGGTGTCAATTCAGTTATGTCGTCTTTCTGAAAATGTTGAACTGACAGTGTTACATCTGTACATTGAGGGACTAGGCACAGAGCTGAACTTGCGATCGTTTGATATGTCATCCAGTACTTTCCTAAAAGAAATCTGCTTGAAATGTCCAGAATACATGGGTAAGTAGGTACAAGTTATTACTCTAGTTGTTGTTGTTGTTGTTGTTGTTGTTGTTGTTGTTGTTGTTGTCGTCATTAGGAAAAGCTCAGGAAGAAACTTTATTTAAAAAAAAAAAAAAAAAGAAAAAAAAAATCTAAAACCTCCATTGCAATTTATAAAACGTGATTATCTCTATCAGACATGCTACCCTTTTTTCTTTTTTTTTTCTAGATTCGAAAGACAAACCAGTTTATATCATTACAACTCAGGACAATTCAGAGACTGATCTTCTTACCTTGGATTACATTAAGGTATCCTCTGTTCTAAAATATCCTTTTTTATAAAATAAATAATGTGTTGCATGCTTTAAGTTAATTATAAATACTTTAGATCTTAGATAAGAATATTTAAATGCATGTTTGTATTGTTTTGACAGTTTATCTTTTACTTCAGTCTGTTTTGGTCAATCCAATTCCTAAATTAACACCTTATTACAACTTATTTTTTAGGCAGAGAAGAATGGTCCAGAATTCAAAATGCTTTATAACAATACAGAACAGCTTATAAAGGTAATAATACTCTATTTATTTATTTATTTATTTATTTATTTATTTATTTGTTTTTTTATTTAGTTGAGAAGGTTTGCTTCTCGGTGTTGGGCACGTTGCTGAAAAAAAGTAACTTAATACTTGTAACAAAGGGTACATTTTGACCTTCGAAGGTTCTGAACACATTACCGAAAAGTGGTTCGAACCTTTTGATGGTACTAATTTACATAATATACTGGTGATGTCACCATAGCTACTAGTTTATATTTTGACTGGAAATCCTATTATCTTACAGGTAATCCATATACAAGTACATGGAATAAAACATTCACATGTAGTTTAAAAATGCATTATATAGAACAGTAATCATATTTTTATAATTTAAACATGTACCCTGCTCTAATGCACGGCACCAGTGCCATATAGAGTTGCTACGTTTAATGATATGGTAGTGGCATTATACATTATACAAATCAAAAGTTCGACTTTTGCATGTGAGTGACATTTAATGTGTGATTTTATAGTACAGTGCACTCTGTTTAGAGTCACATCCGCCCCGGATGATTTGATTCTTATAAGCGGTTATAAGCTGAAAACAATTAAAATAAGATAATGAGTAGTTCAAGGGTTCAATTAAGTAATCGAGAACTCAGTTGGAATGAAAACCAACAGACACAGGGGTCCCCCAGGACCAGGATTGGGTCCTGATTGTTGTCACCTGGATTTAACCTCTGGACATATTTCACACATCCATTTTACTTTATGTTTACATGAAATACTGGATCTGATATGACAGTCCCTTTTTATTATGACCCCACGGATTCTTTGTTGTTGTTCATAACACTTCCATTTCTAGTTTCCTAATTTCCTTATAATTAACAATTATAGGTGAACTTTAGCTCCCTGGATGTCCACTTACATATAGAAGCACTATTGAATGCCATGAACTTTTTAAATAACCTCATCCCACCGTCGGAAAAAGACACATCTGAAGAATCTGCCCCTGCAGTCGGAGAGGAGAAAAAAGAAGGGACAACTGTAGCCAAGAAATCAAGTATGACTTTATCATCATTATACCATAATTCTACTGTCTAAAACTGTGTTTACTTTGTATGAATATACATTTTAATGTTATAAGAAACATTTTAAGTGCAAGACAGTTTTTGAGGTTGCTATCTCATTACGCGGTATGTGTAACTAATAATTTTACATACATTTTGTTTTATTTTATACAGCTCCCAAGAAGTCTAAGTTTGAAGATGTGATCAGTCTACATGTCCTTGCAGACTTGTCATGCTTGAAAATTTACCTTCGAGGACAGAAGGGACACATTTCAGAGATAAGCATTGAAGGTATAGTACATGGCACTATCTTGCTTTTTGAAAAGTAGTCTTTATTACTTGCTATCTAGCCATATTGTGTTAAAATGATGTATAATACACCTTTTGGTCAACTGTTTATGATGGATCAGTATTAAGGTCTCCACACACTGGATGCGATGTTATTTTACCTGCGATAAAATGGTACTTTCACTGCGACACTACCTTTCACACCAGTGGCGATAGGCGTGCACGCTGTGATCGGCAACTCTCCTCTGATTGTATCATCAGCTGGAAAAAAATCACACGTATGATAGTCCTGTATAAAGCTAATAAAATGTAGAATACATAATAGCTTTTCAGAGTACTTTTTTCAGTAAAGGTAAATGAATTATACATACCAGCTATATCTAGTTCCCTGGAAATGGACTGCCAGATGTTCTCCCTCTAAGATGTGTTTTTATATTTTTTGTGTCCTTTATTGTACAGCTCCAGGCATTTTGATACTGCAAGAATGATCTTTTCTTCCGCCATTGTTTACTGAAGGTGCGCAAGGGAAGCTGTTCCTCATTGGTCAGTTCCGTAGCTGTCGTGCAACAAAATCGCAAAAATAGACACCAATCCTATTTTTTCGCATCGCTTCAGTGCCTCTTCAATGTCACCCGTCACAACGCAGGCAGTGTGATTGGTTCATATAAAAAATACATGTTTTTATTTTATTATTTTTTGCGGTGTAGTGTGTCATGCAACATATATTTGCTTGTCGCATCATGTCCGGTGTGAAGAGGCCTTTAGGCTCCAAAATCATAATGAAACAAGTAACTGTGTGAAATTAAAGTAGGCTTTTTCCCACAACACTGTTTAGTAATTTAAAATGTTATTTCAGCAGACAGTTAAGTAGTGCCATCTTGTGGTAGTTAGTAATATTTTCTTTGCCAGATACTTTATCAATCTGAGGCTACTACAGATCCAAACAAAATCTTTGCATTCTTGAACATGTTAGAGTTGCCCAGTATTACGGTGGAACAAGCGGAATTACTAGACGCGCCTCTCACTTTACAGGAGCTGAAATCTGCAGCCATGCAAAAGCTTAAATCTCCCAGCTTGAATGGCATGCCCGCTGAATTATTACTGGCAGTATGGGACCAGATCAGACCCGTATTACTAGATTCCATCAATTATTCATTACAAATTTGCTCTTTTCATAAAGATCAGAATATCGGCTGTGATTTCACTCCTTATTAAGACCCACTTGAATGTTCCAGGTACAGACCTTTATCGCTCCTTATTTGTAAATTATTTTCATCAGACTGATTTCATAAAGGGTTACCTGGCATCCGATAATATGCGCTGCCTTCTTTATATAACTGAATCAGCCCCTCACCAGTCCTTATCGTGTGCAGTGCTTTCTTTGGATGCAGAGAAAGCTTTTGATTGCCTAGAATGGAAGTATATGTGGGCAGTTTTAGAGCATTTTAGTTGTGGCCATTCATATATCAATATGATTTGTACTCTGTATAATAACCCTACTAATATGAATATCCTTGATGATATTTATGATAGTAAGGGCCGAAGGCTTATTCACTGCCCAGGTTTTCCTTCTTTCTATACCTCCAGTTCCGCTCACCTCTTAATGCTTATCATGTCCCATGAGATACTTCCCTGTCCACTCACCCAGTAGTTTACTTTATTTTTGTTTGACACACCTCTCGAAAGGTATTGTCTCCTCTATTTATAATCTCTTCTCATAATAATTCCCTTCCAGTGATCACTATCTGGAATAGAGAACTGGGCTACCTTGCTGTCACTCCCAACTAGAGAGTATGGGATAATATGTTTACATCATCTAAGAATCTGGCACACTAATTGATTCATTTTAAATTGACCCATTGATTTTACGCAACTCCTTGTAGAAAATTTCAAATGAAGATTGTCCGAGACCCTTTGCCATGGATGCACTCGGTGCAGTTGGTACATATGTTTTGGGAATGCCCCAAGATACAAATGTTTTGGAAATTTATGATATCAGTCATGTCCTAGGCTTGCTACTTTTCTGTATTAATCAGTAAAGCTTGTTTAACGTCGAATTCCCAAAAAAATGAGTTTGACTGAAATAAATTTATATAGGATAAACATCGGTAAAACCACTCGCTATTTTTTTTTTCTTTCCAAAAAACCAAAAAAGTTTGTGTAGTTTTTATACTTGCTGTCTGTCCTGTCTCCATTCCGCTCTGTATGGCTGGGGGTCGTGGTCAGTCATCTCTGTGGTCTGTTAGTACTGTAGTTTCACTGTCAGTCATTTCACCCCATTCTGACAGATCTCGTTGACTGAAGCAGCGCTAGAATGCTCTCTTTCATTTAAATGACTGTCAGTCATCAAGACCTGCACCAACTGTGCACTTTCATTTGCCAGCAATAGCGCCTGTCAGTCAAAGCGCCTACTTTTGAAATGAGTGGGTTAAGGTGTAAGTAAGCTTTTGCTACAGGTATACGGTGACAGTTACTAGTTTGATATGAAAATACAAGAGGAAAACACTTAATGAATATTGTGCACAATACCCTGACCGACGGCTGAAGTCTCCACAGCAGGATGAAGCGTGCCCATCTGCCTTGCCTTCCAGTGACTCTTTGAGTCCAGCTGTGCTGAATAAGGAAAGGGGGGAGCTCAGACACAATTAATAAGTGCAAATTAGTTCTGTTCAACTATCTAATGTATTGTTCTGTGCATATTATTTTTACTCATAAATTTATGCTATAAAAGTCTGTATTACACTTTTATATGCTGTGTTTGCTACGGTTTGTTTGAGACCATTTTTAAATTTGTATAGAATCTTTATCTTTAGAAGGTATAGCTCCGCTGTGACCAACCGTTAATTCAGTTAGAATGTTGGTAACCATGGTTCCCTTTCAAGTAGGCAATATTAACCATTACAAATGGGTATTTTCTCTTTAAGACACCCGAACCTGAAACTTTATACCAAAGACTTCTCGTCAGAGCAGGGAGACGCAGCTGCTGCTCCGTCCCCAAGAGCATAAAGGAACTGCGCGCACTGACAACTATGTCATTTTTCCTTTTCAGCTGATATTAAATTATAACCTTTCTTTCACATTTTGTCTGTTTTTTTTCTAAAGCATAAAGGTCAATTTCACCCATTCGAGAAAAAAAAAAACACGTAAATTCTTTCTAAAATAAATGTCGATATTAATCATCGATTTGGTAAACAAATAAAAATCGAATAGTAGCAAGCCTAGTCATGTCTAAGTTACTTGAACTGCAGGTACCACTGTGTCCTGGACTGCTCCTTCTTGTTGATGACTCCCAGTTGGCCCTTTTTTTGCAATTCTTCCTAGCGGGACATGACACTTGTGGTTCCATTACCTGTCTGACATAATTTTGTTGGAAAGATCCACAGCGAGGTGCCACCTTGCCAGCCCAGCCACATTAATTGCTTAGTCAACAGCAGTACGTACTGTAATTGCTTATATTTTTAATGAGAACCCCAGACTGTTTGTTTATTTCTCTTATTACTGCCAATTTGCTATATATTTATATATATATATATATATATATATATATATATATATATAATGAATCTCATTATTATTACAATTTTGACTCTACTATTTATTTAAGCATATGTTTATATGATTGATTTTGTTATTTATTTATTTACTTCAGTACAGATTTGTATATTTTATTTTGAAGTTTTGTTATTGTAAAACTATAAACAAATAAATTGTTTACAAAAAAATGCAAAGCCTGCTTTTAAACAATTTTAAAATTATGCTGTTTTCTCTAGACTGTATATTTTATATTAAATTTGTGTTATCAATGTTTTTTTTTACAGGTCTTGTCTCGCAGGTAATCATGAGAAAGAGGGCAACTGAAATACTGGCAAAGTTGAAGAACATTGTTATTTTAGATTGTGATGATGAAGCTCTTTATAAAAAGGTATGTTGTGATTATCTGAATTAGAAATCTCAGGGAAAAGTGTACTTTTAGCTCAGTGACTATTTAGTTCATAAGACTTTGTTTGTTTTGTTTGTGTTTAGGCTGTGTCCATTGCTGGGAAAGAGGTCTTCAGTTTTAAAATGATCTCTCATGTTGATGCCACAGAAGGCAATGCCTACACAGATATGAATATTGTTGACAGTTGTGTTACCCTTACTGTTGGTTGCATTCATGTCATCTTTGTAAACAAGTTTGTCTCTTCGATACTGGTAAGATTTTAATATTTTTGAATTTGTGAAAGTTTGACAGCCTTAATATTATCTAAACTGTTTGAGGAGTAACTTCATATTTGCAGGTTTTTATAAACCCATACTAAATATGTTTGTTTACAAACATTTGTATCTGATGTGAAATCCTCTGTAGATGATTTCCCTAGGGCTCATTTTTTTCATCTTTGTTCACATGTGATTTATGTTTTATTCAGGACTTTATAAATCATTTCCAAACTGCTAAGGACGCTTTAACACAGGCCACTGTTCAAGCAGCAGGAATGGCTGCCACAGGTGTCATGGAACTTGCCGAACGGAGTACTCGAATGGCACTGGACATTGATGTGAAGGCCCCAGTTGTTGTTGTACCACAGTCTGCAGTGTCAAAGACTGTGATTGTGGCTGATTTTGGTCTTATCACTGTTAAGAATCACTTCTCAGTTGTTCAATCAAAAACTCACATTAACATTCCTCCAGTCATTGATGCTATGAAAGTTGAACTCAGTGACCTTAAATTATACCGGTAAGAAATGTATACTTTTAGTAAGATAACTGTGTGTGTTTTTTTTTTTCACTAAACAAACAAATCAATCTGCCCAAAAATACGTAAATACAGTATTTGTATATTTTACCTTTTGCCTGCTAGTTGAAAGAATCCATTCTTGTAGTGCACACGCCCTCTGAATGTTGTCTGTCAATGTCAATGCTTCCTCGCTATGCTATCTGTCTATTTAAATTTAGTATAGCAAATAAAGTTAAGTAAATAATCGAGAAAGTGTGTGTTTGCTGTCAGCAGCAATACAGTAACCACAATACTATAGCAACTAGTGTCTGGTTTGAATGACGTTGAAATCAAACAACTGCACGCAGTCTGATTTAGTTTCAGCAACCTTATTTATGCATATCACAGTAACAACACAGGCACGTTGCATCTAAAGCCAGAAAAAGGAGGCTTTGACTTTATGAACACACACTGTGAACAAGTTACTGAAAAAAAGAGCATGATCAGGATTAACACATACTGCAGATAACTAGATTATTTTTAATTACTAAAACTTTTCAGTTGGACTCTGGTAAATATTCCATGAGAATTAAAGCCCTGGTTATATTGAAACTCTAGTACATTACAAGCACAGAGGGAAGATGATGCGGCACTTCATGTCCCACTAGAAAATTAATCAGCTCTGCTACTGGTAGACAGGTCAGGGAGGGTAGTAAGTCAATGCCATAAAATAATGTACATTGTATAATTATTATAAATAATAAGTTATTGCCCTATATGCCTCTAACTCTTCTATTAATATAGCAATCTCCTGTGTCGTGAAGTGTGGTTTGCGTATTCTGTCGGCGAGTAGCCTACCACTTGCAGTTCTGATCAGAGCCTTGTGGTGCCACAAGCGCATTCTGTCTCTTAAAGGGATGGTTGCCGGGCCCTGATTGGATAGCAGATTCCCCAAGCTATTCAGCATTGATTGCTTGGGCACTGTGCGCCACTAAACGCGCTTGCGCTGGGTTTATAATTTCATCAGAATCACACTTTTGGAGAAGCCTCCCTGCGGGGCAGACGCGATTGACTTTAACCACTGCTTTTGCGATTGCACTCATTTCATCAGAATATATATCAACAATGGGGAAGTTTCCATGTGATTATTTACACGTGAAATGGAGATGCACATGCGATGCACACAAACCTAATCCTCAACAGGATGTCCACTGCTCCCAATTCAGACAGCCTTGGGAGCATATGTGGGAAGGTGTCTGGCACAGATCTCTATAATCCTATGTCTCTGCCGGGTTTCAGCCGTGGTGATCTGCAATAGCTGGGTTGGACAGTTTCATTATATACCTCTGGGTTAATTATTTTCTTTTTTCTTTAATTAATAAGTTTTGTGATAAATTAGTTGAAATATTATTTACTACTAACAATATGTTGCCCCACCAATGGACATTTGAAAAACATTTTGGGCAAGAGCAGTAAAACATATTATTAAACAACCAGGCATGAGACATTTACAATTGACAGCTTTATTACATTAGCTTAACACTGTGCACCTTTCTCTTTTGCCACTCTGCTTGTGCTTTGGGTAATGCGTGCAAACTCCAGATTGTCTTTCAGTTAGTTTGTCTGCTTTTGCCTGTCTGCTTCAGGGCTGTTGCAGGGGCAAATCGCAGAAGTGATCACCAGTAGCAGTCTCTTTGTCAAACATTACAACATGACATGTACATGTACTTGCTCCTGATAGTTCTAATTTTGTATTAACAGCTGCAGCAGAGGAGGTTTGTAACTTTTTTTTTTTTTTTTTTTTTTTTAACAGAACAACATTTCAGAATAATAAGTTCCAATCTGAAATTCAGCTACTGCAGCCTGTAAACCTGGATTTAGTAATTGAACGCAATTTATCTGCAGCCTGGTTCAATGAAATCCCAGACATCAAAATAACTGGGCACCTCAAACCAATGAATGTAAGTGCAGTTTTTTTTTTTTTTTTTTTTAGCTCCATACTTACTGCACTGTACAGTTCCAAACTTATTTAGACATTTTAAACAGATCATTTGCCATACCACCATAAACACAATTTAAGTTTCACAGCAAACTACAGATGTGAATTCTCACTTTTTTAAATAGCAAAATGTAAATACAGCGTAATGTTATATGGAAGGATATTTACATTAATAAAGCACTTAAGGAAGCCTGGCATACATAACCATTGTGCAATTAATAATAATAATAATAATAATAATAATAATAATAATAATAATAATAATAATAATACAATATTATTATTATTATTATTATTACTATTATTAGATTTTTTTTTTTTTTTATTACAGCTTGTACTCGGCCAGGAAGACCTGACTGTTGTGTTAAGGACTTTAAATGAAAATATAGGTGATAGTTCAGGTGCACCTGCTGCTGCCACAGTGGATAAATCAGACAATGTTTCTACAAATGGTTCCCTGACATCTCAACAGAATGGAGGTACAGATTGTGCATTATACAAACTTGAATATTGTTTGTTTCAGTTGTGAGTTTTACTGAAATATCTCAGATTGCATTTTTATAGTATTATAATTTTTGAATAATTTGTAAGTCTTGCTTGACACGTTTCATTTCTACATGGTGCTGTCATTCACTTGCACTATACCCTATTGCTATACACTAAAAAGAACATTCAGCATTTTTGTTGTGGCTAGGCCAGTAACAAACACAGAAAGAAAGTCAATAGGATTACTTCCCCAGTGGTCTCACTACTTGGAAGATGTCTAAATATATTTTCTACTGAAACCAAAAGATGTCTTCATGATGCCATATTATTATTATTATTATTATTATTATTATTATTATTATTATTATTATTATTATTATTACTAATTAGTCATTTAGCAGATGCTTTTATCCGAAGCGACTTCGAGACTAGGGGGTGAACTATGCATCACAACTGCTGCTACCTAGTCACATACAATATGACCTCATATGTCTCATCTGAAAGACAGAGCACAAGGAGGTTAAGTGACTTGCTCAGGGTCATACACAGTGAGTCAGTGGCTGAGCTGGGATTGAACCAGGCCCTTTTCTGTATCCACTGGACGATTTCTTACAGGAACGACTGTGATCACTGTGGCTGTTGTGGAAACACAAAAAATTGCAAAACTGAAAACAACTCTAAAACTTGATTTCCAGTTTGACTCATTGACTTTGAATTTATATAGCCCAAATGGAACACAGGTATGTATACATTTCTCCTAAAATGTGCCCACAAAGATATATTTGCTTTTAGCCTTTATCTGTTTTCTTAAAAAAACACACAAACAATTTGCCATTGATTAGTAAAATAATTCTAATAAAGAAGTGCATAATCTGAGTCTTATAGTTTATACTACTGTTGAAATCGACAGTACTCATTAACATGAACGTGAAAGTGCAGTGTAAGGAAAAGAAAGTATGTTTGGAGAATTGTTTTTCTTGGATTAAGCGCCTTACTGCTTAGCCATAATAATCTTTGTCCTTGCATTTGATTGAACGTAAAATACATTTTAAAATGAGATCAGATTTAAAACAATAAATAAATAAATAAATAATGCACTCTGCAGCATTGAATAAGAAGTCATTCAACGGTAGTACTTTAAACACTTGTTGTATAAACTTTATTATTATTACTGTCTTGTGATGTGAACCTCAAGTAAAGTGGAACGTAGGAAAATGTAAAAAAAAAATGTGTTTGTTAATATTAATATAGGTTCAGGAGCTGGAATCAAGAGATGAGCGGTTAAAACTTGCAGAATTCAAGTTGGGATTGATTTCAACTGCTGTCACAATGTTATCAGATAGCTCCATGAAAGCCTCAGTCAAACTAGCAAACTGTTTGCTGGATGATAAACGTCAAATAGTACAGAAAGCTACTCCAAGGTACAGATTCACTGTTGGAATGCATGTTCATTGTAGAAGCTAGGGTTAAAGGCTTAAAAAAAGAGCTGGAAAGTTACACGGTCTGGTTTCACAGACCCTGATTTATCCTTAACCTTGCACTACATTACCCACTATAGGTGTTCAGGTTTCTTTTTTTCTGTGTTTATCTTCTCCTACCCAAATATCTCCCTAAATTACAATTCCTATGAAAGAAAAGATGGCTTCTGCCATGTGCAGGCTTAACTGAGGTTGAGTCAATAACCTGATTTTGAGGTGTGGTGCACTAAAATTGTGACCTGAAAAAATAAACTATACTGGAAGAATGGTTATAATATACATTACAGAAAAACACTTCCACTGCAGTTGAGTAATTACAATTTCATTTTGTTTCAATAGAATGGTGGAAATGAAACCAGGCTTTGAAAAAAATGAGATGGTGGACATCAGCTACAGACAAGGAAGGGACGGCACTGTCATTGATACAATCGTCCGTGACATACACCTTTGCGCTAGCATGGAGTTCTTACTCACTGTTGCAGACATCTTTGTCAAGGCCAGTCAACTTAGTTCTGTAGCAGCTCAGAAAAAGAAACCTGTGACAACAGCAACAAAAGTTCAAAGTTAGTATTTCAAAAAGTATTTTGTAATTCTTTGCTAGCAATAAACCAAACTACAATTTTTATACTGTATTGCGCCACTCGGGAGGACGTCATGCATGGACGTTGTTGGTTTGTGTCCAGGCTATTCCACTGCCAATCGTGGACGTGAGTTCCCAGGGGCGACGCACAATTGGCCGAGCGGTGGTGGTGCTTAGGTCGGTCAGGGTGTCCTCGGCTCACCGTGCACCAGCGACCCCTGTGGTCTGGCCAGGTGCCTGCGGACTTGCCTGTAAGCTGCCCAGAGCTGCGTTGTCCTCCGCCGCTGTAACTCTGAGGTGGCTGCATGGTGGGCCTGCAGTGTGAAAAAGAAGCGGAAGCGGTCGGCTGACGGCACACGCTTCAGAGGACAGAGTGTGTTCGTCTTTTCCGCTCCTGAGTCAGTGCGGGGGTGGTAGCGGTGAGCTGAGCCATAATTGTATTATGTTTAGACATTAAGGGGTAGATGTACTAAGATGGGCCAGTCGCTGCGCAAACATACCGCAAGTTGCATTTTCGTTGCGACAATTCGCAACATACACATTTTGTCGAATGTACTAAGAGAAAATATGTTAATGAAAAGAGCTGCAATATATTAATTTAAAATATTTGTTGCGTCTCTTAGCGAGATCTCTATTTATACACTGCGAGAGTCCTGCGACATTGTTCATATAAATAGCTGGAGTTGAGTTGTGGTTTGCTGCGGCAGAAGGTGCCTGTAGGATAACATCTATATATGCAAGGGTGCAAGAATCAAAATAACATTGATTGTTAAATGTAAACATCATCTGTGAAATGCATTCTGCTCTGTCTTCATTTTACCTATTTGACCTATTTTAATACTTTCAAATGAAAGGCACTTTAATCCCATCAGATTCTGTAGTGGCACCCCCACCTTCACCTTCATAATCATACAGTATCCCCTCGCTAAACCGGACATGTTTGTCTGACATAAGGATGTGTCAGGTTTAAAAACAATACAATAAAATCGCATGCACACACATTTATAGTGCTCAGTACATTTTAAAAGAAAATTGTTGCTCTAAAATAACACTGTTTTGGGTAGGCTACACATTACATTATGTAAAAATATAAATGTGTACAGTAGGACTACACTATGCTGTACAGTAGTAAAATCAAATGAATGCCGAGCGCACTTTCTTTTTACTTTAGCCTACCGGCAACATAAAATAAATCAGCTGCTGCATTGTACACATTGGTGTATAATGCGAATAAAAGATGATTTTAAATTGAAACTAAATGATTGTAGCATTTTTCATTTTTTTTTTTTTATTATTATTATTTTTAACTTGGCCTACTTAGTAGCCTAGACAATTAACACAAAATAGATCATCGTCCTATAAGATGCTCAGAATGAGCTGCAGGGGTTAGTGGCACATGTGTTCCCAACACATTGGGGAAACTAGAAAGGTCATAGAAATTTGTTTTCAAGGCTTGTAAGTACACCCTGACTTTAGTGAAAATTAGGCACTTGGGTGGTCGCCTCAAAAATACATTGAGCACAACTGGCAACGCACAAGAAAAAGCAGACTGAGAAATGCCAGCAACAATTCCAACTGTTTAAAACATGCTTTCAAAAGTTCTTAACAAACTGATGCAATTGTAAGTGCCGCAATTGTCTGCAGCTTTAGTACATCTCATTATAATATTTGAGAACCCTCATTTGCACTATCCCCACCCCCTTTTTGTGAATTTATGCAGTAAAGCCTGTGAACATATTCCTTGAACCGCAAAGAAAAACTGCTGTCGCAAAGCATTTCCTAAAAAGTTGCTAACAGCATTGAGCATGCTTAGTACATTTCACCCTAGACTTCCGACTCGTTTGCAACTATTGCGACAGGCGCAACACTTTAGTACAACTACCTCTAAGTCATAGCTTGGCCTCGATATGTTAAAACAAAGTGTTCTGGAGTTGGTGTCAGTTTATTTTCCTGTTTATGTTGTATATCATTATACGACTTTTATAGTTAGTTTTTTTTACTAATCTTTTATTTTGCCATACTGAAATGTACCTTTTAAATTGTATAGCTCCCTCACAACCAGTGTCCAAAATGGAAATGAATATGCTTGTGAAAAATCCAGAGATAGTTTTTGTAGCAGATTTAACCAGAGCAGATGCCCCGGCACTAGTGGTTACAACTCAGTGTGAAGTCTGCATTAAAAATGACCCAGAAACTCAACAGATGACTGCTGCCATTAAGGATCTCAAGGTTGTTGCATGCCCATTCCTGAGAGAAATGAGGAAAAATAACATCACTACGGTAGGTTTTAAGTAAACCAAAGAAGCAGAAACAGGTTATAACTTAAGGCTCAAGTATACATTTTAGCAATACTGCATACAGAAGAGGTAGTCAATAGGTGGACCTTGGACCGAATCCAGAACAAGTCATATGTCAATTTTTTAGTTCCCTTTCAAGTACGAAATGTAACCATTACCATATGGGTATTTAACACCTAAAGACCCAAAACCTTAATAAGATATGTCAAAGCTACTTGCAGAGCCTGTGACGCAGTCATGGCCCACCCCCAAGGGAATAAAAGTACTGCGTCCAAGTGCCATTTTTCCTTTTAAGACCTGACCTGACAGGAGATCCTGGTACTTCTTACTTTTTCTGCTATATATTTCACATTTATTGTGTTTTTACATAAATTATATGTGATATTAAAATAAAAGATTTATTAGTTTTTTACTATTTATGAGTATTTTGTGCACTACAGCCTGTTGTTTGTTATGTCCCGCTGCGGCCTTGTGCCCCGTGTGAAGCCAGCAGCACTGCGCAGGACCAAGATATGCGCTTCATTTGAGATTGTTTGCAATCTCATCCACAGTATCTTGCTGCCATTTTGATGACTGCTTTTTCCGTCACTATTACGAAGGCTGTTAGTACCATCTGACAAGCAGCTTCCCTCAGTCTTGTGTGTGGTACTGATTGAGTGGTTTTGCAAGTGGCTTGTACAGGTGGGCATTCCTGTACATTGCTACCCGCGGTGACTGGGAACAGGTGGACCCTTACCATACTGGTACTGAGGTCATTGACCTGCTCCATTCCTGACCTGGCACCGAGGATACCGCACCGGTACAGAACTAACTCGGTACCAACCCATTGCTAAAGTCACCGAACTGGAACCGAACCGACCCGGTCCTACACGGCCCGCTACCGTCCGGTCCTCACAACCCTGGTCTGGTACTAAACCGGTCTTGTTTGGGTCTTGATCCGCCCAGTTGCTATCTATATGCAGATTGAGGCAGCACCTGTACAGCTGTATACTGTACACTGCATTGCTTGCTTCTTGCATCATGCCTGTGTTTTATATCTTCAAGACATGCAAGTCCAGTGTGCCTATTGTGGACACGCATGGCAGATGCTCTTTCTGCCAGGGGCCAGAGCATGCCACGGAGGCACTGGTCAACTGCAGTTGCTGTGAGATTTGTGCTCCTTTCTCTAAGTGCATGCTTGAGAAACGTCTCTCCCACAGCTCTACAGAGCACTCTGCGTCCTGCATCCTGTGTCCTGCAGAAAATCTCTGGGCAGCTGTTTCCCACCAAGGAATAATTCTCGCAGAATTACTGCGTTTACACACGTGCCTGACTGGGACAAAGCACCGCTGTTGGATGCCCCTATTACACCAGGACATACATTTCGTCCCGCAGTGAATGAGATGCTGCAGCACAGGAATCCACTAAGGAGCTGGTTCACCTGCTTCCCAAGTGACCACCTCCAGTGCGCAAAATATCGGCAAACTGGCGCCCTAGGCCGCAGCAGCTTCAAAGACCGGCACAGCCGACTGCGCCTGCTGCATCTGCTGCGAGAGATGGTGTTCAGAACCGGCCTGCAGCTGCTCGCCGTGGAGG
Organism: Acipenser ruthenus; assembly: GCF_902713425.1. NCBI lineage: Eukaryota > Metazoa > Chordata > Actinopteri > Acipenseriformes > Acipenseridae > Acipenser > Acipenser ruthenus. The sequence continues at coordinate 43,177,368 of NC_081190.1, read as the reverse complement.
CTTTAATAGGTTCCGCCACCAAGCGCAGAAACAGAAGGCAAAGCCACAGACTGAGCAACAGCCCTAAGAGTTTGCTGCCACAGGCCCAGGGCCCCTTTTCAGGGAGCCGTCTGGAGTATTGGCGTCAGTGCACCACTGACATCTGGGTGCTTACTACTGTTCAGACCGGCTGCGCACTGCAGTTCAAGCACGGTTCCCTCTGCCTTTTGGGCTGTGACTAACATCAGTCACGAACCCACAGGATGCCGCAGTGGTGTCTCAGGAGGTAGCAGCTCTGCTGCAAAAACAGGCTATTAGCATGATAGACCCCCTCCAGTTGGAGGAAGGGTTCAACTGCAGGTAATTTCTAGTGCCAAAATGGGATGGTGGCCTCAGACTTATCCTCGACCTCAAACAGGTCAACCTGTACCTGAGCCGAAGGAAGTTCAAAACATTGATGATGCAACAGCTGTTGCAGTCAATTAGGCCAGGCGGACCTCAAAGACGTCTATTTCTTGTGCCTTCTCAAAGTGCATGGAAGCTATCCTGGCTCCACTGAGACTCAATGGCATTAGAGGGCTCAGTTATCTGGACGACTGGCTCATTTGTGCCCAGTCTCCAGCACAGGCAGAGGCCCACACGGAATTTGTCACCAGCCACCTTCAACAGTTGGGCTTTGAGGTGAATCATGTGAAGGGCCAGTTCACGCCTTCTCAGACAGCCCCCTATCTAGGAGTGTGCTTGGACTTCAGGTCTGTGCTGTCAACTCTGTCGGACAGCAGAGTGCAGAAAATAGCCGCCTGTTTAGAGCTATTTCAGCTCAACAGAGCAGTTACAGTAGTGAAGTTCCAGAGACTTCTGGGCTTGATGGCAGCATCTTCCCAGACCCTTCCATTGAGTCTCCTGTGCATGCGCCCTCTGCAGGCCTGGTTCAGCAGCGGGTTTTTCAGCCCACGTTAACCCACGACTGCCTGCTGACACTTTCGTCACTGTCTAAAGACACTCTCTTGGTGGAAACAGCTTGCCCATTTACGCTTCGGTGTAGCACTGGGCAGTGTCACAAGAAGGGAGGTTGTCACCATGGGACGTGTCCAGCCTGGGCTGGGGCGCTGTGTGGAATTGCAGGGTCTCCACATCAGTGGTGCTGCAGGCAGTTTACCTTGCAGAATGTTTTCACCAGTCTCTACCGTGTGGTCCGCAAGCTTTTGCTCTGGGCAAACAATAACCTCCTCTTACTGTGGGCAGTACATCTGTCTGGGGTGACATACTGGGTGGCGGACCTCCTCTCAAGGAGAGTTCCCAGCACCTTAGTGGAGGCTTCACCTCGAGATGGTGAGCATCATTTAGCAGATGTTCGGGAGAGGTGATCTCAGCATTCCATGTCAGCCAGCCTGTGGAATTGGAGGCTTTCCGTCCACCTCCTTTCCAGTCTGACAGGGAGCGAAATATGCTCTGCCCAGTGTGGGCACTGGCGTACTACGTTGACAAGATGAAAAGTTGGAGGCAGTCCGAACAATTTTTTTGTCTGCTATGAGGCCAACTTGCCCCCCTCCAGAAAAGCTCACTGCCCAATCCACGAGGGGAATTGCAACTTCGTGGGCTTTATTCCAGGGTGCATTTGTCAAGGACATATGCAGTGCAGCGGTGTGTGCTACTCCCCATACCTTTACTAGGTTCTAAGACTAAATGTCATGGATCCTCAAACCCTGGCTTTGGAACTAGTGTTAAGGGCAGCTTCTGAGTCGACCCTTACAACACAGGCATAGAGGTGAGTTCTCCCTCAATTTGTTAGCCCTAGCTACTTGTTACTGGGGTTCCGAATGGTAACGCATAAGGCAGCCTCAGCTTGGCCTTATAGCATTGTGATCGTTCGGCAAACTTGCCCTTGCGACGGCTTGGGTATACTCACCCATTCGGTAATGGGTACATTTCGTACTTGAAAGTGAACATTAGGATATTATCATAACCCTGGTTCCCTGAAATAGAAATGTAACCATTAACCTTCAAGGTCGCTGCGTCCATGGTTGCAGCAAGATTGAAGGAAAAATGCTTCGGGGGTCTGTGAGTCAGGGCCATGACTGCATCACAGGCTCTGTGAGCAGCTTTGATACATCTTATTCAGGTTTTGGAGTCTTCAGGAGGTAAATACCCATTTGGTAGTGGTTATATTTCTATTTCAGGGAACCAGGGTTATGATAATAACCTAACGTTTCTGATCATAGATACTGTAGCTATCTGAGATATATTCTGTACCTAAATACGGTTTATGATGGTGATGATGATAATACTCTTTATTTTATAAAGCACCTAAATGCGTGCATCTCAAAGTGCTGTACAAACACAAAAAACACAGAGAACTATATATACATACAGCATATTAAGAGTATACATAATATAAAAATAAATTACACAAATCAAAAACCAAATCATGATAAAAATGTCTGATCGTAAAAGTGTGTAACTGTTTTTTTTTAAAAGCATCAACAGTCTTGGCATCCCTGATAGATTGAGGAAGGTCATTCCAAAGTTTGGATGCATAGCGGCAAACAGCCCTATTGCCCATGGAGCAAAGCTTAGTTTTGGGTATTGCCAATAAACCCGAGGATGAAGAACGTAGATTACGTACGGGTGTGTAATGTGAAAGCAATTCAGTAATGTAACATGGAGCTAAAGATGATGATGTTAAAATTCTCCTTGCAGGTTCTCCAGCCTTGTGATGTGTTTTTTCAAAGTTCACAGACCTCTTCAGCTCCACAAAAAATAGAACTTGGCATCAAATGCCTTACACTAAAGGTAAGAATGTATTTGCAGTGTGAAGATGAATATGTTCATGGAGTATGTATACTTGAAACAGTGGAAAGTGTTAGAGGCAGAAGTAAAGACTAAATGGATGATCTTTACTACGCCAGCAGTCCTTGGGAAATAATATACCAGTCCGCATGGTAACTCTCCACAACAACACCCTTACATCTTTAATTTCATGGCTTTGTATTCCAAAGGCTATTAAACTATCCTGGCTAGGTTATTATTAGTGGTTTTGCAGTCTTGGAATTTGTGCAGCTCAAACAAGGTGCCATAATGTTGGTAATACAGTTATAATGCCTAATAATTTTGCTTGGTTTACTTGTCTTTTTTAAATTTAGGTTTCACCAGTTATCATCAACACAGTAATAACAATTACATCAGCACTATCTCCCGCTGCAGAGACTCCACAAGAGCTGGAAAGTCCAGTCCCACTTAACCTCTGGGATATAAAGCAAGTTAAGGATTTAAAACTTTGGTTCCTGGAGGAGGACCATGAAAATAAAAACAGCACTGTGGCTCCACTGGTTCCACAAGGAGAATCCCTGAAAATGACAATTGAATCAATATTCCTTACACTGGAGGCTGGTGTTGGACACAGAACTGTTCCCATGCTTCTTGCAAAGTCTGCTTTTTCGTGCAATGTTACAAACTGGAGCACTCTCATTAACCTCCAGAGTCTTCTTAATTTAGAGGTAGATGAAATTTTTTTCTTTGAGTAAATCAAGTTCTTCATTTTTTACTTGCAGGCAGAGCATACACATTCTATCTGACAATCTGTCTGGCTATTGGTCTAGCCTTATTGGCATTGTGGATGCAAGCCATCATGTTATGACAATTGCACTTTTTATCCTGGGGGAATAGGCATTTAGAAGAAAATGATAATAAATAAAAAGGTTTTACAAATTCTGAGAACTTTTCTAAACACTGTTTATGTAAATAGTTATTTTATGCAATATCTGTTTTTAGGTGCACTATTACAATGAGGTTATGGGTGTTTGGGAACCTCTTCTTGAACCTTTGGATGAAGAAACCAGTGACAATTTCAGGCCGTGGACCTTAGGAATAAAGGTAACCTGTTTTATAATTAATTATCTTAATTCTCTGATTTTTAAGGCATTGTTTTCAGGCTTAATAGTATCCAATAAATACATTATTTTGTAATATCTCCTTGGTAAGCACTGTAATGCATTTGCTTGTGTATCTGTTTATGCTTCTCCTTATCGTATTGATTTCCAGGACTAGATCATTGTTTAATTTATTCATGGAAAAAATGGTCAGTTTTCTAAGGAAACAGGAGAGTTCTCTTTGGAGTTTTGTTGATGATTTTGTTGTTGTTGTTAATTATTTATGTGTTTGTTTTAGATGAAAAAGAAGCCTGTAGGGTACACTGCAGAGTCGAATGAGGTGGACTGCAATGTCCCAGATTATAAGACCGTTATCAACATCTCTTCAAAAGATCAGCTCAATATAACTCTGTCAAAGTGTGCATTGGTAATGCTTGGCAATCTAGGCACGGTACGATTATTATTATTATTATTATTGTTGTTGTTGTTGTTGTTGTTGTTGTTGTTGTTGTTGCAGTGTGTATGTTTGTATATGCATATATTATTATTATTATTATTTATTTCTTAGCAGACGCCCTTATCCAGAGCGACTTACAATCGTAAGCAAAAACATTTCAAGCGTTACAATACAAGTAATACAATAAGAGCAAGAAATACAATAAAACAAGTACAAGTTTGACAAACCACAATTCAATAATACAGCAGGTAATAGTGATAGTTACATCAGGATATGACCGGTGGAGAGTTGGGTTTATAGTTAAACACCGCAGTGTATGTTTATTTCTTTAACCCACACAGGGTATACAACGAAGGGCCAAACTAAATCAAAAGTAAAAGGTATGTAAGTCGTCCTGGATAAGGGCGTCTGCTAAGAAATAAATAATAAAATAACACCAAGCTCTTGTCAGGGCACTAACTAAACATAACTCTTCTGGTCCCTATCTACGGTTGGGGAGGCTACACCGTTTACCCAAGAACAGAAAATAAAGTTAAGCACAATAACAAAATGATAGGGGTTACACACAGTAACAGGTGAGGGACGCTGACACAGTTGATTCTGAACAGACAGGATATTTCCTTATCTCAACTGAAGTCTTTTTAGTTTAAACCCCAGGTTTCAGCAATGCAACCATACGCATATGTCTACGCATACACTTCCACTTTCTCCTTTCAGCTGACCTTTTCAGCTGACCAGTCAATTTGATAGGCTGTTTGGCTGTGTTCTGATTTATACTCATGAATATGCATTTGACATCTTTTAATGTGATTGGCCAGCTGCGAAGTCCTTGCAAACCGCAGCCCTATGAACACAACACAACCCTCAACTCAGACTTACTGTCTGAAATAAACCTTCAAGTGTCCCACTTACTTTAAATTTAAAAAGGGATGAAATTTATTTTTATTTGTGGCAAAGCAACTTGTAAAAGGGCCTAAATAAATAATTTAGTATGATTTTAACCGAGGCACGTGCCTCGGGTGCCTCATAGCTGGCTAGGGCCTTGTTCTTTATCAAGTTGTTTCTTTTTTTATCCTTTGGAGAGATAAACTGACAGCAGAGTGCATTCATTGCGAAGGCTGTCAGGGCTCTGACAGCAGGCTTCCTCCAGTACAGTGAACGAGGTTACCATACCGGTACCGTACCGTGTGCACCATGTCATGTGTACCGTGCTATGCGCACCATACTGTGTGCACCGCACCATGGGTACGGTGCCATGTGCACCGCACCGTGGGTACCGTACCGTGTGCACCGCACCGTGCGCACCGCACCGTGCGCACCGCACCGTGCGCACCGCACTGTGCGTACCGTGCCGTGTGCACCATACCAAGTGTACCGTACCAACCGGTTTGTCTGCTCAGTTCAACTTCGGTTAATCACCGTTCAGATGCCGTTAAAAAGGCATCTGCTTGGGTTAAACAGTGGTACCACCCCTGGTCCAGTACCAGTGGACTTGGTTCGAATCTTGACTCGCCCTGTTTTAATATTCTTCTTTTTTTTTCTTTTTTTTTTTTACAGTACTTCTGCCTGTAACATACTGTACAGTGCTTGTGCTGTCTGAGACAATGGGTTTGTTGTTATTGAGGCAGCAGTTTTTACAGAACTGTACACTGCAGACTCGTCCAGCCTCAGTTGGGACATTGCCTAGAATGGGGGGCGCAGGGGAAGTGTAACCCCCATTGCGCACTAATGTACCTACCAGGTGCTACAGACACCAAACTGGTATCAAACCGACCCCATAACATTGCGCTACATGTCTAGTACCAAGCAGGCCTTGACAGTCCAGTTACTGTCTTTAGCAAGCTGAGGTAACAGCTGTACATTCTTAAGGTACATTGCTTGCAGATACCCTTGTGACACATGCAAGGATAAAACCCAGTCACATCTGCCTGTCTGTGGACAAGCAGATGCTCTTGCTGCCTGAGGCAGCAGCACGCAAAGGAGGCACTGGTAAACTGCATTTCTGTGAGTTTTGTGTGCATTCTCCAAACGTACACTGGAGAAACGTTTCTCCTGCAGCTCTACAGAGCGCTCTGCGTCCCTCACCTGCAGAGCGTTCTTCCCCATCACCCTCTCATAGAGAGGTGGCTGCGTCCTCACCCCATGGCTCTGTGCCAAGGGAGAGACACGCACCTGGGAATAGAGAAGCTCTGAGCAGCAGTTTGCCACAGGCACGTGTGCCTGATGGGGACAAAGTTTGCTCCGTTCCATCCAGTTCCGGCTCGCTACCAACCAGTGCTTACATCCCAGTCTGGTACCAAGCAGGCCTTGTTGACAGTCCTGTGGCTATCTTTAGCAGCTGAGTCAGCAACTGTACATTCTTCCTGTACATTGCTTGCTATTTGCATAAGGACCAGGGCCCCTTCTCAGGGAGCCATCTGGAGTATTGGCGTCAGTGCACCACAGACATATGGGTGCTTACTACCGTTCAGACTGGCTACTCACTGCAGTTCAAGCACGGTCCACCTCTCATATTATTTAATTTAAAATAAAAGATGTAAACAAAATACAAAACTGACACCAAAACAAAAACGGCTCGTTGGCCAAAGTAGAATAAACACCAAACAATAACGACAATTTACAAAAACGAGTACCTTTGTTCTTTATGGGTAGCATTCGCTCTTGGTTTACTCTTTCTCCTCTACACTCTCTTCCAACTCTGAGCCCGGAGTGGGTCTTTTATACTGTGGCTGGAGCCTTAATTGCCTATTAGACAATTACCTTATTAAGGCTCCAGCCACATTCCCACAAGCTACTTAGGATGGGGGATTCAGGGTCTTGCCGTTTGGCCTCTCTCTAGCTCCCCATGCCTTTTCAAAGCACAGGGAAGCTATACTGGCCCCATTTAGACTTAAAGGTATTGGAGTACTCGGCCACATTCTATGGTTGGGGCTTACAGTGAATCATGCAAAGAGCCAGCTCACACCTTCTCACACAGCCTCCTATCTAGGAGTGTGCTTAGACTCCGGGTCCATGCTGTCTGCTCTGTCGAACAGAGTGCAGAGAATAGCCGCCTGTTTAGAGCTATTCAGCTCAACAGAGTGCTCATGGTAATGACGTTCCAGAACTTTTGGGCTTGAGGGCAGCAGCTTTTCAGACCCTACCTTTAGTCTCCTGCGCATGCGCCCTCGTCAAGCCTGGTTCAACAGCAGGGCTGTATTGAAACGCGGCTGTCTATTTACAGTGTTTCATCACTGTCTAAAGGCATTGTCTTGGTGTAAACAGTTTGCCCATCTGTGCCTCAGCGTAGCATTGGGCAGTGTCGCCAAAAGGGAGGCCGTCACCACGAACATGTCCAGCCTGGGCTGGGTTGCTTTGTGCAATGGCACTCCACATAATGGTTTGGAACTGCAGGCAGTTCAACTAGCCTTGCAGCATTTGTTGCAGAAAGTTCGAGGGAGGAATGTGCTTGTCCGGGCAGGCAACGCAACAGTGGTGGCTTACATCAACCACAAGGGTGGCCTCAGGTTGCCCAGTCTCCGTCACGTGACCCGTAAGCTTGCTCTCGGCACACGAGAACCTACTCTCACTACGGGCAGTGCATATGCCCAGGGTGAAAAAAAAAAAAAAGGACAGCTGACCTCCTCTCAAGGAGGGTCCAAGTACCTCAGTGGAGGCAAACCCAGAGGTGGTAGCCTCATTTGGGAGAGGTTCAGGAGAGCAGAGATATATCTCTTGCTTCCCAAGAATCAACCCACTGTCCCCTCTGGCTCTCCATAATAGGACACGGGGACATGCGGGTGGTAGATGGCTTGGCACACCCGTGGCCAAGGCAACTGTTATATGCTTTCCCACCGCTCGCCTTGCTCCCCCAGGAGACCTGGTCTAAACCGTGATGCAGCTCCTGAGCGGCCAGTCATGGAGCATCGTCACCTGCTCAGAGGCATGGGAGACCTTATGGCATTACGACCCATCGAGCCTGTAGCTCTGGGTCTGGCCCCTGAACGGTTGCATTGAGCCGTCTGGGTCGGTTGAATAGGGTTATTGACACCTTGCAAAATGCCACAGCACCGTCCACACATTCCCAGTACGGGTACAAGTGGAGCGTCTTACAGACATGCTGTCTGTCTCGTGGATTCGACCCCACGACTTGTCCCAGTAGTTTGCAGGACCTGTTCATGAGAGGAATTCCTCTCTATTATTATTATTATTATTATTATTTGTCTATAAAGGGCTTTGTTCCTCACTGGAGCTTAAACGTGGTGCTCAATGCACTCTTGAAGCCTCCATTTGAGCCCACGCATTCAGCTGAGCTGAAATGTTATCATTTTTGCTATCACCTTTGCAAAGCGGGTGAGCGAGATGCAGGGTTTCTCCTTAGTGAGAACCTGCTTAATTTTTACAGAGGCCAGGACAAGGGTTACACTCTGTACCGATCCTGCCTTTTGCCGAACACTATCTTGGCATTCCATATCAACCAGTCTGTGGAATTGGAGGCTTCTTTCCACCTCCTTCCAGTCTGACAGGGAGCTGCAGCTCCATACACTCTGCCCAGTGCGGGCCCTGGTGTGCTGTATTGGCAGGACAAAAAGTTGGAGGCAGTCCGGACGATGTGTTGTCTGCTCTGGGACTAAGTCCCATGGTCAAGCCTTGTCTAGGCAGAGGCTCCCAGAAAGCTCACTGCCCATTCCTTCTCCTTCCCATTCCATATTGCATATGCGCACACACTTAGCCTGACATGCGTAAAATGGCTTGATATCCCCAACCATTTGTTTTTTCACAAATTATTATTAGGATTCACATGTAAAACAGAAGCTGTGAAACAATTCACAACTGGTCTAATTTAAATTAAAGTTGGTTTGAAAATGCTAGCTGCTGTGGTTGGGGATATCAAGCACTTTTAATTGACGCTGAGACGGTGGTGTGTATATGCGATATGTTATTGTATTCACAAATTATTCTTAGGCTTCACAGGTAAAACACAGACTGTGAAACAATTCACATTTGGCATCCTTTTAAATTAAAGTTGGTTTGAGCACTGTAGCTGCTGTGGTTGAGGAGATAAAGCCATTGTACGCATGTCAGGTAGGCTGTGTGCGTATATGCCGTATGTTATTGTTTTTCACAATTTATTTGTTTGATTCACATGTAAAGGAGAGCTTTTGAAACAATTCACAATTGGTCTTCTTCACATTAAAGTTGGTTTGGATGCTCTAGCTACTGTGGTTGGCCCTTTTACGCGTGGCTGAGGCTAATTGTGCGTATGTGCGGTATGTTATTATTTTCCAGAAATTATTCTTAGGATTCACATGTAAAACAGAGACTGTGAAACAATTCACAATTGGTCTCCTTTAAATTAAAGTTGGTTTGAGCACTCTAGCTTCTGTGGTTGGCGATATACAGCCATTTTCATTCATGTTGGGTTAGCTTGAGTCGAATATCAAACGAATATCAAACGTCAAGCTAACTTTACCGCGGCAGCATATTTTAGTTTACAAAAGTAAATGATGGCTGGCGCAATTACCATATTGTATTGATGGGGCTGGTATTTCACAGGACGTCTGGGAGGATGAGGATTCCAGCAAATGGTCCGATGCCACTGCCACTGGCCGGTCACCCATTAACCGGTGCATTTCCTCCCAGAACCGAAATTGGGACCTCGAGCTTTGACTGCAGGACTGCAGGCGTTTTCTGTCCTGCAGGTACAGATATTTCAGTTTCTTGAATTATCTCTTACCTGCAGGAGTGTTCTATTTATACCAAGTCCAGCCAGAGCACCGGTAATACTGGTGAAAATGGAGACATTTCTTTGGCGAGGTCGATCCAGTTCATCCATATCCCCCAGGTCTGCAATAATTTGGAGGAGGGAACGAGTTTCCTCATCCGTCCAGTGGACCTGGTGTTGCGTGCTGTCAGAAGGGGTGGAAGCTTGAAACATCCTGCGGGAAAAAAGCTACATTATTCATAGTATTATTATTATTATTATTATTATTATGATAATAGTGGTGGTCATAACGATCTAGTAGTTCTCATGCATCGTTCATAATACACTGAAATGAATAAATGATGGTATAAATCAACATCTCTATGTGCAATTTATATATAATTTAGCCGTGACCCTCATCAGGAGAAGCGGATTGATAATAATGGATGGATGCATATTTAACTGATTTGTATTAGTAAGACTGGGATAAGGAAAATCTTACTTATGCTACAGAGGAGGACAGAAAGACTGTATCCCCGAGAAGAGTGTTCTTTTACATAGGGGAAGTGGAGGGAGGAGGTATCGTGTTATTTCATGAAAGTCTATCGTTAGTATTTTGCACGACTGGAGTTTGTTGCTATGGGACTAATTAAGCCAATTAGCGCGCACTTTACCGTGCTTTACCAAAGTGTAATGACACTTAAGTCACACACTTTTTTTGCCGTGCACTTTTGGAACGAGCACAATCATGCGTCATTTGTGCGTGACACGTCATGAATGCACTATAGTAGCGCGATTAAAACTTGCATGTAAACACCGCCATAGAGGTGACTTTCTCCCTCAATCTTTTAGCCCTAGCTACTTGTACTGGGGTTGCTAATGGTAACATGCAAGGTTACCTTTGGCTTAGCCTTGTAGCATTCCAGTTGGTCTGCAGTATTGCCTTGCTACAGCTTTGGTATTCATACCCATTAGGTAATGGTTACATTTCGTACTTGATAGGGAACGTTAGGTTATTATCATAACCCTGGTTCCCTGAAATAGAAGTGTAACAATTAACGTTCAAGGTTGCTGCATCTTGATTTGCAGCTGTCTTGAAGGAAAAATGGTGACAATGTTTTGTCTGCAGTCCTTTTATGACTTTGGGGGCGGGCATGACTGTGTCGCGGGCACTGTTGTGCAGCTTTGATATATCTTATTCAGGTTATCACGGCCTTTAGGTTAAATACCCGTTAGGTAATGGTTACATTTCTATTTCAGGGAACCAGGGTTATGATAATAACCTAACTTTCTATAGGACGATACAAAACATTTGGCCTTTTATTATTGAGTTATGAATTGTGAGAACAATTTAAGTAAAGGTTGTTATACTGTTAGCAGGAAACTGTACACTTGTAACTGTTTCTTTTTAAATTAAGTGATTACATTTAAACTAATATGGACAACTATTAACAATGTATGAAATTATCAAAGATTATGATTGTTAATCTTTTTTTTTCTAGGCATTTGCTGAAGCAGCTAGTCAAACCTCAGAATGTTTCCAGAAAGACCAAGCACCTTTTGTGATCAAGAATTGCTTGGGGATTCCAGTGATGGTTTCTCACAGTGATACATTCAGTGTAATTGGTTTGGATTTAGGAAAGAAAGATTATGAGCTGCAGGATGGAGAGAGTCTAAATATGGATTATCTGAGAACGATGAGTGAGAAGGACCAGTTTGTGGCCATGACCAGCATGAGTGGCAAGAGATATTACATACAGCCTAGTAAGGACAATATTTCAATATTCTAATATTCAGTAGATTATTTTTGTGTAATTTTGATGAAATATAAAAAAGATTCCTATATATAATACTGTTTTTATACCGTTGTTGGTATTTTTAACAATATTCCTGAAGACAGTCTTTAAATAACTCAGTCAGTTTTATATGATCTTCCTTTCAGAATGCAGGATTAATCTACAACAGGGAAAGACAGCTGAACATTGTATGGGAGTAAACTCAGATTTTAGAGATTTTGGCTGGATTGTCTGCAGATTTTGGAATATTTTTTTTTTTTAATAATTTAGTCGTTGCCAATTAGTTTTTATTATTTTCTCCCCAATTTGAAATGCCCAATTATTTTTTAGGCTCAGCTCACCGCTACCACCCCTGCGCTGACTCGGGAGGGGCGAAGATGAACACACGCTGTCCTCCGAAGCGTGTGCCGTCAGCCGCCCGCTTCTTTACACACTGCAAACTCACCGTGCAGCCGCCTCAGAGCTACAGCGTCGGAGGACAACGCAGCTCTGGGCAGCTTACAGGCAAGCCCGCAGGCGCCCGGCCAGACTACAGGGGTCGCTGGTGCGCGGTGAGCCGAGGACACCCTGGCCGACCTAACCCTCCCTCCCCCCGGGTGACGCTCGGCCAATTGAGCGCCGCCCTCTGGGAGCTCCCGTCCACGGTCGGCTGTGGAATAGCCTGGACTCGAACCGGCGACGTCCAGGCTATAGAGCGCATCGTGCACTCTAGCAAGTGATTTTACTGGATGCGCCACTCGGGAGCCCCAATTTTGGAATATTTTAAAATTAAAATATGCAAAGTTACAAATATACCACAAAAATGCTGTATTTAAGAATGTTGCTAGTTCTTTGTGAAATGTGTCAGCATAGTGTATATGTTTATTGAAGTATTCAGAGCAATTTAAAAAGTCATAAAGGGGTTGAAATTTATGTGACACAGATGTATTTCACATGTTGCAATGTGCTGTAAAGTTTGGGCTGTTAATTCATTTTTTCCCTTAAACGTACTTCATTTACAGCTCCACTTGACCATACTTCTGCTAATCGGATTCCACTGACGAAAGTGGGCCGTGGTTTATATAGTGTCGTACACAAGGATTCCGGAGTAACAAGGTTCATTGTTTGTCAGATTTACACAGTGGAAGGGAGCAAGGTGATAATAATACGCTCTCCTTTTCAGGTAAATACCTGTCATTTAAAACTACAGTACCAATATTAATTCTAAAGAATTATAAATGTCACTAGAGTAATATACACTACTGTATATGTAATAAGTTTACATTTTATTTATTCATTTTTCTTTTTTATTTGGTACAATTTTTACATTACACTAGTATAGTGTAATAGTGTCTAAATGATGAAATATTAATATATTTGTTTATACCATTCTTGTGGCTTGTGACTGGGTCTTTATTATTATTATTGCGACATACTGCAAAACAAATTCATTGTACTGCTAAGCATATTGCACATAATTTTAAACCAATGCTGTTTACTAAATGTTGATATTCACAAAATACTAAATATTTTGGAACTGAAATAAACTATGATCAGATTTTTTACTTAGATGAGGATATTTTAATCAAATAATTTCAAGAAGACTTTACAAAACACTGGATAAAAAGAATGCACTTCTCTACATCCAGCTCACCTGTCGTAATAATTGCCATAAAGTACCTTCAAATGAGTTTGGGTAGCTACAGTATAATTACTGATATCTTATTTTTAGAAATGGAAGGAATTCCATTTAATATTTGTCATGGCCGGTGAGCAGCGGAAGGATAACAAACTCTTCTACAGGCTTGCTTCTCAAATTGTTCATGGTCTATCTTTCATTTATCTTTAAGTTCTGCTCTATATTTCCCTTTTCAGTTTTTAATAGCTGTATACTAATTTACCCACTGTGGACACATCATATTTCTCTATCATCAAATAAAAAGAACAATTTGTGTCTTCCTTTTTTTTTAGATTAAGAATCATTTCTCAATACCATTCAAGGTTTATGAAGAGGAAAAGCTTATTGGAATAGCTTTGCCCCAGGAAGAATTCTGCATTCCTTTAACTTCCTATAGGTACTTTTTTAATATAAAATAATTGTACAGCTTTTTCTTTTGGAAGTGGAGTAACATGCACACGCTTAATAAAACTAATAAAAATGGTATTAATATTTTCATTAAAAAGTTGGTATCTATATTTCAGATCAGTTCTTCGCTTGCAGCCAGTAACTGAAGACAACAAAGTCTATGAGAAATCTGAAGGATTTACCTATGAACTAATCGCAGATCAATCTGGAGAATGTCTACAGCGGAAATGTCATAGATCCAGTGACCAATCCCTGATTATCAACGTAGTACCAGTTAAAGATGATTTAACGTGCAACAGGACAGAAGGAAAAAAGGATCACCCTTATATTGCTCATTTGTGGCCTACTGTTCTTCTACGAAACTTGTTGCCTTATCCTATCAGCTATTCTCTAGAGGTATTTTGAGTTGTAGTATTTCTATTTTAAAATGTATGGAGCTGCTCTAACTTGTTTTCCAAAACAGTGAATACTTTTTGATTCATTATATAAAAGAAATTTGAGCATTTCTTACCATTGGGTAATGCAACAGTACATTAATACAATTATTAGTAATCATATATTACTACATAACATATAGAATTGTTGTAATATAGGGTGACCATGTGGCTCCAGATTAACCGGACGCTGTGAGACAGAACGGGATTTCAAACTTGCCCCTAAATTGAAATAAATGAAGGTGTAAATGAACCATCCTTAGCTACAATTAAGAATGGTGCTTAAATACCCGCATGCGCGTCAAATAATTGTATTATACTAAGAATGAATTGCAGCTAGTCGCTATTTTTTTCTGTTTGTTAAAATTCAATCGCCCATATTATTCTGCAAATACAATCGCATCATCATCTCGTTGCTCTATCGATAGATTAGCTATTCGTTCATTAAGATCTGATCAGAAGCAGCTGATCCGTGTGAATTGTTTGCTGCACCCAAGCAATTCCACCACAGCAGGATTAATCTCAGCAAAGGTGGAGCTCATTTATACGTGAATTACTTTCAATTTAGGGGGAATTTTGAAATCCCGGTCTGTCTCAAAGCGTCTGGTTAATCTGGAGCCATATGGTAACCCTATGTAATAATAATAATATTTTGTGGTCTTTCGTATAATTACACAGCTACAATTGTTCGCCATTAAACATGTATAACACATATAAATTGGGTAAGAAGCTACACAGTTTAGTGAGAAAATACATATTTTTTCCATTCTATTTAGACTTTATTTTTATTTTTTATTATAAAACTAATTTTGCTTCTGCAATGCCCAAGTGCTGGAAATACAAGATACAGTGCCTATAGAAAGTATTCACTCCCCTTGGATGTTTTCACAGTTTGTTGTGTTACAACCTGAAATCTTGATGCATTTAAATGGGATTTTTTCTCTTTGATTTACACAACCTACTCATCACTTTCAATGTGTGAAAAAAAATGGGGAGGTGAAAAAACAAATCAATTAAAAATAAAAACCTGAAAAGTCTTCATTAGATAAGTATTCACCCCCTTTGCTATGACACTCCTAAATAAGCGCAGGTGCAACAAATTGCCTTCAGAATTCACACAATAAGTTAAATGGAGGCCATCTGTGTGCAATAAAAGTGGTTCACATGATTTCAATTAAATACACCTGCTTCTGTAAGGTCCCACAGTTGGATAGTGCATTCAAAGCAAAGATACTACCATGAAGACCAAGGAGCTTTCAAAACAACTCTGGGATAAAGTTGTGGAAAGGCACAGATCAGGGGAGGGGTATAAAAAGATTTCAAAGGCATTGACTATAGTCCCTTGGAGTACAGTCAAGTCGATCATTAAGAAGTGGAAGGTATACGGCACCACCCAGAATCTGCTTTGAGTAGGCCGTCCTCCCAAACTGAGCAGCCGCGTAAGAAGGGCATTGGTCAGAGAAGCCACCAAGAGGCCAATGACAACTCTGAAAGACCTACAGCGTTCCATGGCTGAGATGGGAGAAACTGTCCATGTGTCAACAATAGCTGAGGTACTTCACAAATCTGGCCTGTATGGATGAGTGGCAAGAAGGAAGCCATTTCTGAAAAAAGCAGATGTAAAATCCCACTTGGAATTTGCAAAAAGGCATGTGGGAGACTCTGAAAAGATGTGGCAAAAGATGCTGTGGTCCGATGAAACAAAAACGGAACTATTTGCCCTAAATGCAAAGCGTTATGTCTGGCACAAACCCAACACAACACATCACCCAGGTAACACCATCCCTACTGTGAAGCATGGTGGTGGCAGCATCATACTATGGGGGTGCTTTTCATCGGCAGGAACTGGGAAGCTTGTCAGGGTAGAGGGCAAAATGGATGGAGCTAAATACAGGCAAATCCTTGAGGAAAACCTGCTTCAGTCTGCAAAAGACCTAAGACTGGAATGGAGATTCACCTTTCAGCAGGACAATGACCCCAAGCACACAGCCAAAGCGACACTGGAGTGGCTTAAAAACAAGAAAGTGAATGTCCTAGAGTGGCCCAGTCAAAGCCCGGACTTGAATCCGATTGAGAATCTGTGGCAAGACTTGAAGATTGCTATCCACCAACGATCCCCATCCAACTTGACAGAGCTTGAACAATTTTGCCAAGAAGAATGGGTGAATATTGCACGATCCAAATGTGCAAACCTGGTAGAGACTTACCCCAAAAGACTCACAGCTGTAATTGCTGCCAAAGGTGGTTCTACCAAGTAGTGACTCAGGGAGGTGAATACTTATCTAACCAAGACATTTCAGGTTTTTTTTATTTTTCATTAACTGTTGTTTCACTAGAAACATTCTCTTGCCTCTTCAAAGTGTTGAGTAGGTTATGTAAATCAAAGGAAAAAAAAAACATTTAAATGCATCAAGATTTCAGGTTGTAACACAACAAACTGTGAAAATGTCCAAGGGGGGTGAATACTTCCTATATGCACTGTATGTGTTATCTGCTTGTCTGTTTCACTGTGGGGGAAATCACAGATGAATTGCTTTCATTTGTATTTAACAATTCTAAAATGTGTTTATGTTTTGTGTTTTTAAGGAGAATACAAACCCCACTGCCATTCTGACAGAAGGACATTCTGCTCAGATTCACACGGCTGTACTGGACCAGTCCAAACTGGAGTTATGTGTACTGGACTACCTTAACCAGAAATGGAAAGGACAGTACCACATTAAAAGTGACCAACTAGAAATTGACTTCATTCAGTTTACGTCTCTCAGTGAGGATGACAGGACAGAGCTAGATATTGCGATCCATGTGACATACAACATTGGCCAGACAGTTGTGGCAGTGCATTCCCCATACTGGATGGTAAATAAAACAGGACGGTTACTCCAGTACAAAGCTGATGACGTTCATCGTAAGCACCCTCAAGATTACGAGATGCCACTCCTTTTTTCTTTTAAACCAAATAAATTTTTTCAAAAGAACAAGGTAAGTTAATATTTATAAGTCACAAGCAGTACTTGTTCAATGCTGCTGCTACTACCTAATATGAAATCACTTTATGTGCTGTAGCTTAGTTGTACTCAGACAGTGCTCTCAACCAGGGTTATATATATTTTTTACAGTCTATACCTGTACATCATTTTGCCTGAAAAATCTGTATATCCCAAATTAAAGTTACAATGCACTAAATACTAATAGGTAAGAAAATCAATTTTGAAATCTTGGTTAGTAATTTTAACTATTTTCTTAATTTTTCTCATTACATAGATGGTATTTATATGTTTTATTATGCATTGTATGTATTAATTGCTTATTATTTTTATATTATATATACATTTTTTTTTTTCTTTTAGGTGCAACTTATGGTGTCAGATAGTGAACTTTCAGATAAATTCTCCCTTGATACTGTTGGCAGCTATGGTGATGTAAAATGCAAAGCCCGGAATAAAGATTATCTGGTAAATTACAGTGGTGCCCATAAGGATTGACGCCCTCTACTAATTTTAGTGATGCATTTAGGAATGTTATCAAAAATTGTGTAGGTTTTTTGTAATGATAAATTCCATATACTGCATTACAAATACTGACACACAATGGCAGTTTGTGACTATTTACTCTTCATTGAAGTGTGCCAATTTTAGATTTTGATGAACATTTACTCAAAGGTGGCTGACTCAGGACCATCTATAGTCTTCACTATATACCACAA
This sequence comes from Acipenser ruthenus, assembly GCF_902713425.1. Taxonomy (NCBI): domain Eukaryota; kingdom Metazoa; phylum Chordata; class Actinopteri; order Acipenseriformes; family Acipenseridae; genus Acipenser; species Acipenser ruthenus. The sequence continues at coordinate 43,159,379 of NC_081190.1, read as the reverse complement.
AGTGGTGACCCAGCACAATATGTGAATACAGTGCTGTTGTTGTTTACATAAACACTGATTTCTAGCTCAGTTTTTAATCTTTTATCATTGTTCTGTTCTTCACAGGTTGGCGTGAAAATAGACGCCAGCAGCTTTAGCCTGACGAGAATTGTTACTTTCATTCCATTTTACATGCTGGTCAACAGAACAAATCATCAGATTGAAGTGTCAGAGGAAGGCAAAGACAAATGGACAGTTACTGATTCAAATCAAGTAAGGGCACAGTGAGGGTTTTGTAATGGGTGTTACAGTTTTGATGATACTGTAATTTCCTGATAAAGTACTGGCATTTTCTGATGCAGATAAGTAGTCATTTTCATGAAAGTGCCACAGTTTATCCTCCAGAATATTACCTAGACCAAATAGGGTTTTAGTCCCAGATTACAGGATTAATTTTATAAATAAACAGATATAGTTCAACAAAATACTGCTATTCACTTTAACATCATGATTATTTTACAACAGCAGTATAGGATTTTCTTAACATTGTTTTCTTTTTACAGTCTGTTCCTTTTTGGCCTGAGAAAGATTCTGCAAAACTCTTAATCAAAGTTCAAGGTTGTCAGACCCCACCACAAGCAATAAACTTCAATAGGCAAGAAAATTGTAATTTGCTGCATTTGGACTACAAGGTAAAAAAAAAAAATATATTAAAAAAACCCATATTTGGGAAAATTCATTTTTTGCATTAAGTTGGGGCGAGTAACCAATATCTAATACAGTTTTATTTACTAATTGTCTACAGCAGTGATTCCCAACCTGTGGTCCGCGGACCACCTGTGGTCTGTGAGTAAACAACAAGGTGGTCCACAAACAACTCCCAAAATTCGGTTTCGCAGTTCTTGCAAAACCCCAATTTCTACACAATCACACGTTGTGATGCTACTCTTACTAAGCAACACAACAAACAGCTTAACCATGTGATATATAATGATAAGATATGTATGTAGTCTGCATGTTTCCCCTTTATCTATTTTCTTTTATTACGGGTGTGTTTATAAAGTTTATATATATATATATATATATATATATATATATATATATATATATATATATATATATATATATATATATATATATTACAGCTCCCTTTGATGAAACAGCTTTCTAATGTGAAACAAATAGTAACTAAATAACTGTTACACATTATGAAGACACATTTGTCTTTTAAAAACTCCAGACTTCTTTTTTTTTTTATCCAGCGTTATTTAAAACAAAAAAAATCTACATTCAGCATTCATTTAAATGCACATCTTTCTAATCTGTGCTCATTCTACTGTCTGTGTTCACTGTTCCGGAGGGGAAAAACGTAATCTGGCTGTCCCAGCCTTTTCTCTCCACATAAAAGTAGCGTATGACATTTAATATTCCTAACTCTGTTGGAATGACTAAATTGAAACAAAACAAACAAACAAAAAAAAAAACATTAAAACCACAGTTTTAGTACTTTTCATTTTCAACAATATAAAATATGTGCTACAGTGTTGTCAGGAATATAGGAATACACCTATTATTTCCATGCGTTTTTAGCTGCATATAGTAACAAGTTAATGTGAAACACCGTAGTGTGAATGATCGATTTCAGCTCTGTGTTATTATATGTAGGAGAGTACTTAAATCTCGGTAAATGTATGTATTTTTTGCAGGTCGGTTATGGATTTCGCAGACATTTCGCAGACCTGTTTAAACATTAAATAAATCTAAGTAGACAATATTTTAGAGCACTTAAAAGCCTAAAAATAGTGGTACTTGCTTCCTTACTAAAACAGAGTGCTGTCATTTGTTAAAGTTGCTGCTAACATTCTCTGTCTGATGTGAACTTGCCCATACATTGAGACTGCACGTCTGCATCGACTGAATTGGTTGGAAGTGTAAGGCAAAGCTTTGCCAAGTTATATAGATGTGGAAATCGATTAGAAACAGTCCCAAAACTCGGTTACCCAAGGACATCTGGCATACTTTAATAAAGGCAATATATGCAGAATGTTTGTTGTCATGTTATTTGTCCCACCCAATGATTTATTTTATTAGTACAGAGTCAAAACAAGTAAAACGTGCCTATTTGGGTCTAAAATTCTAACTGCATTTAAAAAGTAAGCAGCAGGTTGTTTGAAGCGAGGTGGCTGTGCTAGATCGTACCTGTAGTACTGATGTAACTTGGCTACAACCGACAGGAATACTTTTTGTCTGCGCTAACTTTCCAGTTTGTTTTCTGAAAGCTGTTTATTTTACGTTCTGCTCAGCAGCCTCTGTAGTAGCCTTTTGTGTAATGTGTGATTCTGAAGCTAAATAGCGATCAATCGTATTTTCTCCAAAGACACATTACAAGATGTGCAAAGCAATTACCTCCATCTGCACATACAGTTTCTTTGGGAAATATCTTGACACGATCATCAGCTGAAAAATACTTTGCTTTTTTTGCCTCCAATGCTGAAAACTAGATTTTAGCAACCTAAATCCAAAACAATGCAGCACTGACTTTGTCCCACCCCCTACTCAGGGGCATGCGCAGGAATAAATATTTGACCGCTACTGGGGGAGTATAATATATATATATATATATATATATATGTATATATATATATATATATATATATATATACAGTGCCTTGCGAAAGTATTCGGCCCCCTTGAACTTTGCGACCTTTTGCCACATTTCAGGCTTCAAACATAAAGATATGAAACTGTAATTTTTTGTGAAGAATCAACAACAAGTGGGACACAATCATGAAGTGGAATGAAATTTATTGGATATTTCAAACTTTTTTAACAAATAAAAAACTGAAAAATTGGGCGTGCAAAATTATTCAGCCCCTTTACTTTCAGTGCAGCAAACTCTCTCCAGAAGTTCAGTGAGGATCTCTGAATGATCCAATGTTGACCTAAATGACTAATGATGATAAATAGAATCCACCTGTGTGTAATCAAGTCTCCGTATAAATGCACCTGCACTGTGATAGTCTCAGAGGTCCGTTTAAAGCGCAGAGAGCATCATGAAGAACAAGGAACACACCAGGCAGGTCCGAGATACTGTTGTGGAGAAGTTTAAAGCCGGATTTGGATACAAAAAGATTTCCCAAGCTTTAAACATCCCAAGGAGCACTGTGCAAGCGATAATATTGAAATGGAAGGAGTATCAGACCACTGCAAATCTACCAAGACCTGGCCGTCCCTCTAAACTTTCAGCTCATACAAGGAGAAGACTGATCAGAGATGCAGCCAAGAGGCCCATGATCACTCTGGATGAACTGCAGAGATCTACAGCTGAGGTGGGAGACTCTGTCCATAGGACAACAATCAGTCGTATACTGCACAAATCTGGCCTTAATGGAAGAGTGGCAAGAAGAAAGCCATTTCTTAAAGATATCCATAAAAAGTGTCGTTTACAGTTTGCCACAAGCCACCTGGGAGACACACCAAACATGTGGAAGAAGGTGCTCTGGTCAGATGAAACCAAAATCGAACTTTTTGGCAACAATGCAAAACGTTATGTTTGGCGTAAAAGCAACACAGCTCATCACCCTGATCACACCATCCCCACTGTCAAACATGGCGGTGGCAGCATCATGGTTTGGGCCTGCTTTTCTTCAGCAGGGACAGGGAAGATGGTTAAAATTGATGGGAAGATGGATGGAGCCAAATACAAGACCATTCTGGAAGAAAACCTGATTGAGTCTGCAAAAGACCTGAGACTGGGACGGAGATTTGTCTTCCAACAAGACAATGATCCAAAACATAAAGCAAAATCTACAATGGAATGGTTCACAAATAAACATATCCAGGTGTTAGAATGGCCAAGTCAAAGTCCAGACCTGAATCCAATCGAGAATCTGTGGAAAGAACTGAAAACTGCTGTTCACAAATGCTCTCCATCCAACCTCACTGAGCTCGAGCTGTTTTGCAAGGAGGAATGGGCAAAAATTTCAGTCTCTCGATGTGCAAAACTGATAGAGACATACCCCAAGCGACTTACAGCTGTAATCACAGCAAAAGGTGGCGCTACAAAGTATTAACTTAAGGGGGCTGAATAATTTTGCACGCCCAATTTTTCAGTTTTTTATTTGTTAAAAAAGTTTGAAATATCCAATAAATTTTGTTCCACTTCATGATTGTGTCCCACTTGTTGTTGATTCTTCACAAAAAATTACAGTTTCATATCTTTATGTTTGAAGCCTGAAATGTGGCAAAAGGTCGCAAAGTTCAAGGGGGCCGAATACTTTCGCAAGGCACTGTATATATATATATATATATATATACAGACGTGCTCAAATTTGTTGGTACCCCTTCACAAAAAACGAAGAATGCACCATTTTCTCTGAAATAACTTGAAACTGACAAAAGTAATTGGCATCCACCATTGTTTATTCCATATTTAATAGAAATCAGACTTTGCTTTTGATTTTTTATACAACATAATATTGTAAATAAGAAAACAAATGAAAATGGCATGGACAAAAATGATGGGACCGCTAACCTAATATTTTGTTGCACAACCTTTAGAGGCAATCACTGCAATCAAACGTTTTCTGTAGCTCTCAATGAGACTTCTGCACCTGTTAACAGGTAGTTTGGCCCACTCTTCCTGAGCAAACTGCTCCAGGTGTCTCAGGTTTGATGGGTGCCTTCTCCAGACTGCAAGTTTCAGCTCTTTCCATAGATGTTCGATAGGATTCAGATCAGGACTCATAGAAGGCCACTTCAGAATAGTCCAATGTTTTGTTCTTATCCATTCTTGGGTGCTTTTAGCTGTGTGTTTTGGGTCATTATCCTGTTGGAGGACCCATTACCTGCGACTGAGACAGAGCTTTCTGACACTGGGCAGTACGTTTCGCTCCAGAATGCCTTGATAGTCTTGAGATTTCATTGTGCCCTGCACAGATTCAAGGCACCCTGTGCCAGGCGCAGCAAAGCAGCCCCAAAACATAACCGAGCCTCCTCCATGTTTCACTGTAGGTATGGTGTTCTTTTCTTTGAAAGCTTCATTTTTTCGTCTGTGAACATAGAGCTGATGTGACTTGCCAAAAAGCTCCAGTTTTGACTCATCTGTCCAAAGGACATTCTCCCAGAAGGATTGTGGCTTGTCAATATGCATTTTAGCAAATTCCAGTCTGGCTTTTTTATGTTTTTCTTTCAAAAGTGGAGTCCTCCTGGGTCTTCTTCCATGGAGCCCACTTTCGCTCAAAAAGCGACGGATGGCGTGATCAGAAACTGACGTACCTTCACCTTGGAGTTCAGCTTGTATCTCTTTGGCAGTTATCCTTGATTCTTTTTCTACCATTCGCACTATCCTTCTGTTCACTCAGGGGTCGATTTTCCTCTTGCGGCTGCGCCCAGGGAGGTTGGCTACAGTTCCATGGACCTTAAACTTCTTAATAATATTTGCAACTGTTGTCACAGGAACATCAAGCTGCTTGGAGATGGTCTTGTAGCCTTTACCTTTACCATGCTTGTCTATTATTTACTTTCTGATCTCCTCAGACAACTCTCTCCTTTGCTTTCTCTGGTCCATGTTCAGTGTGGTGCACACAATGATACCAAACAGCACAGTGACTACTTTTCTCCATTTAAATAGGCTGAATGACTGATTACAAGATTGGAGACATGTGTGATACTAATTAAAGAAACTAATTAGTTTGAAATATCACTATAATACAGTTATTTATTATCTTTTCTAAGGGGTACCAACAAATGTGTCCAGGCCATTTTAGAATATCTTTGTAGAATAAGCAATAATTCATCTCTTTTCACAGCTTCTTTGCTTTATTCTATGACATACCAAAGGCATGCAAGTATACTTGATAAAATAGCTTTTAATTTCATCACTTTTCAGGAGGAATGAAGCATTATTTCAATGAGCTGTAAGGGTACCAACAAATTTGAGCACGTCTGTATATATATATATATATATATATATATATATATATATATATATATATATATATATATATATATATACTGTACACACACACATATAATGCACTTGCCATTTCAATGAAAGTCCATACGCTGTGGAGCTTTTTAACACTGAAACATCGTTCTGCAGTTTCAACTCTAACAGGTCGCGTGGCCAAAAGCACCAGTAGGTTGAATACATCAGGATACAGAAGTCCCAGGTCGTGTTCTTTACAGACCTTCATGAGTTCTGGCAAAGGCATTGCATTGTCCGATTCCTGAGCGTTAAAATGGGCTCAATGTGGTGTACAAATAAATCGTACTGCTTTCAGGAACTCTGCATTGAAATTCTTGATTTGGCTTCACAAGTGCTTTCCCTTTAATATATTAACAGTTTTCAGTTTAGCATAAAATAGCATCATTTTAAAAAAGGTACTACTGCAGCTGGACTCAAACATTAAGGGGACACACACGGCAGTCCTTATGCACGTTATGGGGGGACCTGTGCAAACAGAGTACATGCGCATCCATAACTGCACGTTATGAGGAAATATGTTCAGTGACAGAAAGGGCAAACGCAATACACTGATAAGCAGAAATCAATATTTTGGAGATGATTATTGGAGGGGCCAGTGCCCCTGCTTGCCCCCCCCCCCCCCCCCCTTGTACACGCCCCTACCCCTACTGTACAGTACAGGTCACAGAAAAGCCAGTACAGACCACTGATAGGATGATTAAAACATCATTGTCATTTGAACAGTAAACAAGAACATTAACCGCTTTGGAGTATTTTTTTGTAAATGTTTTTTTTTTTCTTCCTAAGTGCAATGCACACAGGACGGCAAAGGAATAAAGAAAAGCCTATCTACAGAAAGAAGATACGTAGTTTGCATCACTAGCGTTGTGCGGTAGTTCATTTAAACAAGGTTTCTTTTTTTTCTCTCCGTACTTATGCATTGGCCTCTAAAAGAGGTGAATTTCACAGTGACCCCTCAATTTTCAGATTTCCGCGAAATTTTGATTTAGGTAGACCCCTAATTACATGGGTTTATTCAGCCAGGTTTAATATCTCTCAAGACTATATGCCAAAAGGAAATTTGATTAACACTACTTCTGGAAATAATGTGTACAGTCTGTTCTTGGCACTGTCATATTTAACCAAAATGCTGTAAATCCTATCGACCTGTGTGTCACCAATCCCATTTAATTTACACATCACAGCCCACCAGAAGTGGTAAGTGACATCCTGTACACTCTCCAATCATTTTAAAATGTTTGTAATTGTTTCCCACCCACCTCGTCTTTGTATTCCATTGTACATCGAGCAAAGTTGGCTAATAATACGTTGCGTCAGAAATGGATAGATGAATTTCCTCCACGAGATAACTGTTGCGGCGACCAGCACTGGCATTTACATTTACTGTATCGGAGGACGACCCAAGCTCCAGTACATTATTTGTCAGGAGGTTTTATAAAAAAAAAATTAAAAAAAAATCTTAAACGTACAAAAGACGCTGTTTATCTACAAAGCATTTGTAATCTGCATTTCTACATGTACTTGTACTTGTACTTGTACATATACACATAAAAATATGTTTCAAAATGCTGATGTGAAAAAATGTGTGGCAAGTGGTCTGTGGGAAAAATCCAAACACCAAGGTGGTCCCTGCATTGAAAAAGGTTGGGAACCACTGGGCTACAGTGTTTTAACCCCATCAAATAAAATAATTAAAATAAATAGCGACAAAAACAAAACATAAACATGTTTAGAAAATGTGTTTTCTAGCTTGTTTTAACAGTGAGGAATGCTGTTAATTTTGCTTACAGTTTGGAGGTATTGTTGTGGATGTCAACCTGACTGAACATTCAACAATAATCAGATTCTCTGATTACCATGAAGGCTCAGCTCCATTCTTAATTATTAATCACACCAAAGAAAAAACCTTGGAGTATCATCAGAGGTGAGATTTTAAAACACAGATATGTAGTCTTAAGCATTATTTAGGTAAACAATTTACCCAACAGTTAAAAATAACTATGCTCAACTGAATATACAATATACAGAAAAAAAGACATACAAGAATCACAGAATAGACGATCAAATAATATGCTTACATTTTGTGGGCACATTTATTTATGAATCTAACAGTATGGTTATGTGAAAGTGTAATGTGTATATTGAAGATACTACATGACAAATATGAAAACTGTAAAGCATGCACTTTTATATACACCCATGTCATTTAAAATGTCTGAGGTGGACAGTGACTTATATGAAAATTGTCCAATTGCGCTGATATGCATATGGTATATAGACGCTGCCAGTTTTCTGTAAAGGGCCCAAGAAGTCTCCAAATATCTGCATAACAGGACCTCAGAATTGTGTTATAGAATGGCTACATTATATTAGATTGCAGATTTTTCTATTCCATTTTATACAGGAAGTGTTAGTAAATCTGTAAGTCACTGCACTTTCCAACTCAAACCATTTGAAATGCAAACTTCATATTTGCAAAATAACATACGTCGCCAAATTAGCTTGACCTGTAATGTAATATGACTGCTGTCATATTACATTACAGTTTCTGGATTGTAGATCAAACCATTTGGTACAAATTTCTATTCTGTGTTTTTATTGGTCAAGTGTGATTATGATGGTCCAATACAAATCAACTGTTTGGCTGTGGAAATTACTGTTTTTGGAGACCAAACATTTTTCTATGATTATCTGTTTCTAAATACTGTAGAAAAAAAGCTAAATATGAAGTTTTAAAAATGGTATGGGTGCTTGGTGGCACAAATGGTTAATGCGTTGCATTGCATTGGGCATATGCTTTGTTTTTGCCCACAAAAACACAAATGTGATGTCTGCTTTGCAGCTATGCAAAGGAAAAAGATGAGCTACAGCCAAGTAAAGCAATGTACTACACATGGGTAGACCCAACTGGTTCAAGACTGTTAAGCTGGACATGTGGAAAACACACAGGGGAACTGAGCCCTGTACAGGTTTGCATTGTATTTTTTTTTTTTTTTTTTATAAAGCATTTCTCTGTCCTTTGGTTTTTGTATTTGTAGGCAGCAATTTTATATGATAATTTCTGCTGGAGCAGAAAAGTAATGGTATTACAGTTCCCTTTCAATTACGAAATATAACCATTACCGAATGGGATGTTCTCTGTGCAGCCAAATTACCTGAGCACTTATATCAAAGCTGCTCTTTTCAGTTTTAGTTAGTCTATTTATGTATATAATTTGTTTAAGCCTGGGTTCTGATTAGGTCCCCACCCTGGCCTTGTGTGTTGTTGTAAGTAGGTGGGTTCCCCGCCCCTTCCCTATATATTTTTTTAGCAAGTTTTAATTATTTTTCCTGTTCTCTTTCAGAATCCAGCGCACGCATACTCTGTCTCCCTGTACTAGACTTGCCTTTGCACACACAGTATCCTGGCTAGCTGTGTTTTTTTCCAGCCAGCTTCTCGTGCTGTAGAAGGACACTGCCAGTGTTAAGGGCCTTTAGCTATACTGAGCTGCTGATTTGGAAGAAGCCATTTTCACCAGGATTTATTCTTTAGAGTACTTTGCAGTTGTGTCTGCCTTTTGCGTCACTGCCAACGAAGGCTACTGTATTATTTCTAGTTAGCAGGCGATTTGCAGCCCCTGAATTTAAATTAACAGTGCATGCCACTTTTTTTGGTATCTCAGTACCGGGGTTGGTACCGTTGACCAGGTTCGGTGCCGAGGTTGGTACCAGTGACTAATTTCGGTGCCTTATCCGGTACCACTGACCCCCTTCGGTACCAGGGCACTCCTACAGTACCAGAGCTGATACCAGTGACCTGATTCGGTACGAAAGCCGTTACCAGGTACCGGGCTCGATACCAGTGACTTGGTTTGGTACTGGGGTCTGTACCAGTTACTCCGCTCTGTACCAGAGCCGGTACTGGTGACCTAATTCAGCACCAAAACCGGTAACAGGTCCAGGGCCAACCTGGATTATTGGCGATCATGCATCACAGACACCTGGGTGCTTACCACCATCAAGGCTGGCTACTCGCTGCAGTTCCGGTTTGACCTCCTATTCAGGGCGTGATCGTAACAATGGTCATGAACCCTCAAGACACTATTTTAGTGTCTCAGGAGGTGTCAGCCCTGCTGCAGAAACCGTCCATTTCAATTGTTCACCCTCTCAATGTGCCAAAATGGGATGGTGGCCTCAGACCTATCCTCAAACATCTCAATCTGTACTTGAGGGGAGGGGGGAACAATGGTTCAAGATGTTGACAATGCAGTCAGTCAGGTCAGGCGACTGGTTCACTACGTTCGACCTCAAGGACGCCTGCTTTCACATCCCTGTGAGACCCGGCCACAGGTTCACCTTTCAAGGGACTGCGTACGAGTTCCGTGTGCTGCCGTTTGGCCTCTTTCTAGCTCCTCGCACTTTCTCAAAGTGCATGGATGCTATACTATCTCCTCTGAGACTGAAAGGCATCAGAGTTCTCGATTTACCTGGACGACTGGCTGATATGTGCTGAGTCACCAGCCACCTCCAATGGCTAGGCCTCATGGTGAACCATTCGAAAAGCTGGCTGATGCCCTCTCAAAGGGTTGTCTGTCGTGACGTAAGCCTCGATTCCGTGATAATGATTGCCACTCTGTCGGACAACAGAATCCAGAGGCTAACTGCCTGCTTGGAGCTTTTTCAGCCCAACACGTCGGTGAAGGTATTGACCTTCTAGAGGCTTCTGGGCCTGATGGTGGCAGCAGCATCTCAGATCCTCCCCTTAGGGTTCTTACATATGCACCCTCTCCAAGCCTGTCACTGTGTGCAGGCTCTCTTGTGGTGGAAACAACTAGCTCATCTGTGCTTGGGCACAGCTCTGGGCAGTGTCACGAGGAGAGATGCAGTGACCACATACGCTTCCAATCTAAGTTGGGGCACTGTCTAGAATGGCCTGGGGGTGCAGGGCATGTGGGAACTCCCAGAAAGAGTCTCGACAAATGTTTTGGAGCTGCAGGCAGTTTATCTGGCCCAGCAGCATTTTTCCCAGGAGATACAAAGGAGACACGTGTTGATCCGCATGGACAACACCACAGTGGTGGCTTACATCAACCCCCAGGGTGGTCTTCGATCTCCCAGTCTCAATCGTGGTGCCCGGAAGCTTTTGCTATGGGCTCGCGAACCCCTGCTTTCGGTGAGAGCAGTTCATCTGCCAGGGGTGAGGTTCGGAGTTTGGAGTAGCAATTTCACCCGGAGGTTGTGAACCTCATCTGGGAGAAGTTCAGATGCGCAGAGATAGACCTATTGGCGACCTAGGAGTCCACCTATTGTCCCCACTGGTATTCCCTGCTGGAGGGTGGTCACCCGTTTGGCATAGACGTATTATGCTAACCGCACTCATGGTTGGCGGCAATCCGAGCAATTGTTTGTTTGCTTCAGGTCTAAGTTCCACGAACAAGCTCTGACTAAACAGGTGGATTGTAGACATGGTCAGGATTGCATGCAATCTAGCCAACCTGCCCCCACTGGAGAACGTCACTGGTCACTCCACAAGAGGCCTTGCAATCTCTTGGGCGTTATTCCAGACATTTGCAATGCTGCAGTATGGGCCATGCTTCATACGTTTACCAGATTCTACTGTCCTGAATATCATAGATCAGCAGAACCCTGGTTTTGGGACCAGTGTTAAGGGCAGCCACTCACTCACTTTTAACTCATTTCTACATTGTGTTCCACTTCAAGTCCTGGGGTACTTGGCTATGCACCTTCATTTGACTTCTGGTGTTTGAATGCAAAGGTTATTCAGTTTAACCTTGCAGCATATATACTGCATGAAGACCCTGCCTCACTGTGCTGTGGACCATATGCCATGGACTTTCAATTGGTCTTTCTGCCAGCATACTTAAAGCAGTTTTTATTTTCCTTTGTAGCACAGGCTTGGGTATTGTATCCCATGCGGTAATGGTTACGTTTTGTACTTGAGAGGGAATGTTAGGTTATTTATCATAACACTGGTTCCCTGAAAAATAAATGTAACCATTACCCTTCAAGGTCGCTGCGTTCACTCCAGCGCAGCAGGCATGAATAGAAAATGGTGCAGATCCCTATGCAAAAGCCGTCGATATCTCCTGGAGGCGGAGTCAAGACCTGATGCAGACAGGGCTTTTTAAAGGAGCAGCTTTGATATAAGTGATCGGGTAATTCGGGCTACAGGGTGCAGTAAAGAGAGCATCCCATTTGGTAATGGTTGCATTTCTTTTTAAGGGAACCAGGGTTATGATAATAACAGAACATTCAGTGGCTTTTACACTTTTCATGTTTTTGTGTGTTATGTTTTATCTGCATTTTTTAAAACCTTTTTAGGATAAATTCCTGGAGATCAATAGTGATGATCCAAAGTTATACTTGGCATCATTTTACGAAGGCCTTCAGAGGGTTGCATTGTTTACTGAAGATGAGAGCGTGTACAAACTTTTGCGTGACAGTGAAAAGGCAGAGCTTGCAGAACAAGAAATTACACTGTCTTTGCAGAATATGGGAATCTCACTGGTTAATAATTGTTCCAATCAAGAAGTGTCCTTCATTGGAATAACAAGGTATGTTTATTGTTTGTTTGTTGCTTTTTAAACTCATGGTAATATAAAGAGAAGAAATTCCAGCCAATCTAGGGGGAGTGGGGGTTTTTTTTGTATATGTTACTAAAATGATCGGCTCGTGCTAAACCCCTCTTATTGTAGTTACTTGGATATTTTTCTAAATCATTTAAGTAATCGGTTCTAGGCCTAAAGACTGGGGAGAGCAATTACAGATACTATACTAACTGTAGTTAGCAAGATCCTGATTGCTAAGGAACCTGTTCATTGTAGTTAACTTCTTAACAAGGTAGGTCTAATAACCAGGAGAAGTAGAATTCCTTACACCCACGGTATGTTGGTACTGGCACCAAAATTGTGGATTCAGATATACTTTGTTTTAAACACACGTACACACCCCTGTCAGTGATGTTTACGGTATATGTTTCTGTAGATATGGCTTTCATAATAAGGTCATGTGACTAGGTTTCTGTATGATGTAATCACCAGCTATGATTCTTTGTGATCTCTGATTGTTGGTATCTGTCCATGTTAAGGAAAATGTTAACGATACATACTTTTATATATATATTGCTTTCACTTTATTACCATTACTTATTTTTTTATGTTTACAAAACATTAGATTAGAGTTGCCATTATTTTCTTCAGCCTTTTTTTTATATCTATATATCATTTTTCTATAAAACAGTTCTGACATTATATGGGAAGCCAAACCAAAGCGCAAGTCTCGATGGAAACCAATGCATGTCAATCAGACAGATTTGTTGGAGTCAGCCTTTCAAGAATATATTGATTCTGGTCCTGTGGATAACCTAATTGTGAATCTTGACTCAAACTTTCAGGTCAGTTTTGAATTTACACATAATTGCATGCAATTCTTTGTAATTAATCTGTGCAAATTCTGTAAGTCTTTTTGGTTTTTATCTGAAGGTGTGTCTGACACCTACTGGCACTTATATGAAAATGTTGCTCCCCCATGAAACTGCAATCAGGAGAAATTTCTTACCAGCTGTAAAAGTGGAATACAGCATCTCGGCACGTCAGAAATCATATAGGGTACAGATCTACAGGATACAGGTACAGAACATCAGGTCTACACCATTTTGTAACTGGAATATCAGTACCTTTATAAAGAAAAAAATGCTTTGTTTATTGTGGCAAACAAAAGATACTGCAAGTGCTATTTTACACCCCAAGTGTCCTTGAGAAAATGCAGTTACAAAACACTGAATAAAGGTATGACATGAAAACCTAAATTATTTTACATGTTCTGTTATATATATATATATATATAAATAGCCTAGCATGTTTTGTTTCATACCTTGTTTTCCATTCCCCAAGCATTTTGATTGGTAATCAGAAGCTTAACGTTTCTCAATTAACCTGTGACTTCCTAGATACAAAACCAGCTTCCTGGAGCCATCTTTCCCTTTGTGTTTTATCCTATAAAACCTCCAAAGTCTGTCACAATGGATTCAGGTTAGTAAATGTTTCACCTACTTCACTTCTAATTGAATTACAGTCTTGCATATGTGTTTTCTGACTGAACATCTTAATGTTAACAGTCCATACTATAGGTCCATGTTATCTTGTTGTACTCCTTAGTGACAAATAGTTTTTGATTTATTATTAACACTTATCAGTGGCAAGTTAAATCATACTTGTTGCTGCTTTAGGATATATCGTGTAAGAATGGTCACAACATTCAAAAACCCTTCATAGTGCACTAGTCATAAATTTACTACAGAAGTATTTAATTACTTTAATGCTTCATACATCAGAATACAAATACATTTTTCAAGCACTATTGGGGAAAATGAATTGCAGTGTTGTGACAGTAATTAACTTTTGACCAATAAATTTAGTGTCAAGAAAAAAAATGTTTATTTTGTTTGACCGTTGCCAAAATATGTTCATCATAACGGGATGTCTTTAACTTGTGTGAGGGGAGGTGGTAGGTAGGGAGGTGCTTTTGGTACATTTTTATGAATGTCTAAGTGCTATGCAGGTGTCGGCATTTAAACGTTTATACCATAACTACATACAGACACACTCATTATATTACATTATTATGTATACCGACAGCCCTGGCTAGTATTTTCTAAGCAAATAACGTTTTAACATCGTAAAGACTTCACTACAAAGAAAACACGTACACACCAAAGTATATATTGAAATTAGGGCTTTATTGATTAGCATAATTTATGGAAATTTGTTGATTTAACCAGTAGATTCATCGGTATATTCACATTTTTAATAAAGGTAATGATATTATAGCGGCTGTCCTGCATGTAATACTAAAAATAGAATAAAAAAATAAATAAAAAAGCCTAATAGGAATATGGTCTTTTTAAAAGCATGTTTATTATTATTTGTATTTTAGTAAATGTCTCTCTTTGTATTTGTACTGCACTATTGAGATGTACCTGTTCTTGCCCTGTGGGCACAAAGTGAATAAACTAAACTAAACTAAACCTTTATATTTATATATATATTTATATATATATATATATATATATATATATATATATATGGGTTGCAGTAGTATATAGAGGGAGTCTGAGAGAAAAAATGACACCAAAGTTTGGTGCTTCTTTCATTTGTTTGGTGTGCAAGGTAATCAAACATGCAAACTTCAGGTGTGAAAAAGTTATTGCCCCCCTAGTTAACTCAACCCAATTAAAGGGATAATTAGTGTCAACTGTTTGACTACTTTGGTTAACAACCAGGCTTGATTTAGGCCAGCCCTGCCCAATATAAATCTGACTAACTTTGGCCCTTACCATTAGAGTGAAGTTGTCAGCACACAGGTTCTAGAGACCCATCATGCCACGAACAAAAGAAATTCCTGAAGACCTCTGGAAAAAAGTTGTTGATGCCTATAAGTCTGGAAAGGGTTACAAAGCCATTTCTAAGGCACTGGGGCTCCACCGAACCACAGTCAGAGCCATATTGTCCAAATGGAGAAAGTTTGGGACAGTAGTGAATCTTCCCAGGAGTGGCCGTCCTGCCAAAATCTCTCCAAGAGAATTCCTCCACGGCGCTGTGAGAGACTAAACAATAACTACAGGAAGTATTTGGTTGCATTTATTGCTGCTAAAAGTGGCGTAACCAGTTATTGAGTCTAAGGGGGCAATTACTTTTTCACATGGGGGCATTGGGTGTTGCATAACTTTCTTTAAAAAATAAATGAAATGTATCAAATTGTTGTGTTATTTGTTCACTCAGGGTCCCTTTTATCTAATATTAGGTTTTGGTTGAAGATCTGATAACATTCAGTGTCAAAAATATGCAAAAATGCAGGGGGCAAATACTTTGTCACTGCACTATATATATGTATATATATATATATATATATATATATATATATATATATATATATATATATATACAGTATAGATATTGTGACGTAGTACCTTCCTTTTTAGATATTTGTAGGTTGCTACAGTCACAAAAACCTTCTTTATAACGCTTGAGTCAATGTTATGTTTTAATGCACGGTTGCGCAATCTTTATGTACAATAAACAAACAAAATCAACAAAATAAACCTGACTCCACCAAGGAGTCCTAAACTTTACACTTGGTTAGACCAACTGGTCCACCAAACTTCCCTACCTAATAAGGGACAAGCTAAGCTTGTTTACCCAACCAAAACCACTGCATTTTAGTTTACCTTCTTTCTTCACCACTCTTCTCTCCTTACTTCACCTTACACCCCAACACAGAGTACACAAACTTTTGGCCTTTTTATCCCGCCAACTGATAATTTGCAGCTGACCGGCATTTATCAATTACCTGATTAACCCACACTAATAGTCAGGCCTCTGACTTAACTTTTTCCTTTCCAAAGATGGAGTGCATTATCCTTCCGCCCAGGGTCCTAAAGCCCTCACATTCCTCTTTGAGACACTCCATCGGAATAGATAGATAGATAGTGAGTGATGGAGTGTATATATGTTACACTCATAGTTAGGATTTGGTCAGTGACCGACAGAAATAACCATTTCGTGATTTGAGCATTGACAAATTATCAGAGAACGAAATGAAAGATTATTTGAGCAAATAAGAGCGAAACGCAAAAGAGACAGCTTCTTCGGTCTTTGAGTAAAGTGATATAATCAAATATTGAAATGTAAAATACCAAACAAGCAAAGAATGAAACACAAAAGAAGCTTAAAAAACAGTGATTAGACAAACATGGATTGACATTTGATTTTGCAGTTTAAATACTGTGTATACAGTAGTCTTATAATATGAATAAAACAATACATTTTTAATTGTTATTTTTTTTCTTCAGACTATTTTCTAAATAACAAGACAAGAACATTACGAACATTATTTTAAACTCGCTTGAAGTTTAATGTTTGGGGTCACTATCCTCCTAAATTGCTTAACACAACCCCCTTGCAAATGAGGCCACAGTCTCAATGGGTTAACTTCCTGCATAAATAATAAATACATAAATAGTGAATCAATAGCGTGTATCTTATAAATATAATGTACTGCTTTTATGTTCATTCAATAAAAAATAAAATAAATTGTATTAAAACCTTTGTATTTCACTTGATGCCTATTTTTAACTTCCCGCAATTGATTGCTAATCACAGCTTGAGCAGAATCTTTAAAATCTGTTTGGGAACTGTGTATTTGCTCAAAGCACATTTCGCAATGTGAGCATATTTTTTTTTGCTCAAAGACTAAAGAAGCTGTCTCTTATTTTGCATTTCGCTCTTTGCCTGTTTGATATTTTCCATTTCGAACACCAAAATAACCTTTCATTTCGTTCTTTTGATAATTTGTCAGTACTCAAGTCGCGGAATGGTTATTTTTGTCAGTCATTGACTGAATCCTGACTATGAGAGTAACCTTCCTGTCAAGCACGTGTTGTCACTACTTGGCTGTGATTGGTTAATACACTGACTGTACCATTCAGCATTTGATAAAAATCGCTCTGGATTTGATTTGAGCAGCAGCACCGCTCAGCGATATTATATCGCACTGGTCTGTGTAGCACCATCCAGTAACATTAGCAGCGATATTGCCGGTAAAATGCTGCCTGATAGCCGACGGCACCGCGCCGTGTGTGTGTCCTGGCCTTAAGAGTAAGGGCACCTGCTGCAGCTCCTGGCATTGTCAGGCATTACTGTACTTTGAAATTGGGAGCTTGTTGGGACCAATTCAGCAGAATTAAAGAGAAGCAATTATCTTTCAAATTGTTGTTAACCTTCAGTAAACTAATTTGCCTACTACATTTTCTAAACAACCTGCATTGGCTGTGTTTTATACAGAACCTAAACCGCTGGCTGATGTTAGCATTGTGACCAGGTCTGCAGGACATTCAGACATATCCCGTATCAAGTAAGTTATTGGGTTCTACAGTTTTAATGTACAAGACCAATATGGCTGCCATATTTATATGTGAATTTTGCTGAAAAGAGACAGATACTACACTGAGGAGTTATCTGGATGTTTGGTACATGGCTGTATTCTTAGATTTTCCATTAAAAAGTATTCCTTCACTGCCACGTTGTTTAATAACTGTCTATATCAATATTACAGAGCACACTTTGGCATTCTTTATTTTAGTTGGTCTCAGCTGTAGCCTATGATTCTCGCAATAAAGTTCCATTACAGGTGTATAAACATTTCCTTGTTTTACTGCCACAAAATCTCACATTAGTTTTGTATTGTTATGCGGTCTAAATTGAAACCACTAAACTCAGAAATGTAAATGTAATTTACAAGGTTGCCCAGAGGAACTAAGACATACAGTATATTTATTTGTGAATGAAATAGGAAGTTGGTTGCCTGCTGTAGCCTCAGACTGTTTAAAATTAGTTTGGGGCTGATCTTTCTTGGGTTGTCTTGAATTTTTTACTTTTTGAGAGTTATTACTTGAAAATAAATAAATACAAGTGTTAAACACATTTTCATTTACTAGGTACTTTATGGTTCTAATTCAAGAGATGGGCTTAAAGTTGGACCTGGGATTCTTGTATGCCTTGTCTGAGCTCTTTACACAAGACAATGCTGATGAAGCTTCAACTGAACAAATGGTACAGTAGGAACAAAAGCTAGATGTAAAAGTTAAATACTTTTAGTCATGTAATTTGGTAATATGATCTAATGTGATGTTGTATATAGTGTGTGTGTGTGATTCTATTTCTGTGTACTGTAACTAACAATTATGTCATTTTTTTTTTATGACGTCTTTATGCTTAATATCAGCAACATTTAATATACCGGTAATTGTATTACTCAGATTGAACTTTTTAAAAAGGATATTGAATGCCTTAAGATGGAGCTGAACACTGTATCTGCCACCGATACCTCAGCAATTAGTCTTTATGAATATTTCCACATCTCTCCCATCAAGGTAAGTTATTGCTTTTTTTTGTTTGTTTTGTTCTTTTTGATACTGTGTGAGTCCATATTACCAGAGCATCTGTTATTAATACATTAGGACACATGTAATATTTTTTTTTTCTAATTACCAACTCTTGCTGGTTAGTAGTTCACCAGCAGTTGATGACATTTTGGGCTATAAAATGCCTCTAGTGTCTACCTGTAATTAATTATACATATCCCTGGCTTAATGGATTTTCTTCAAATATTAGAAATTTGAGTGATTCTGCTTGATATCCAAGAATATTGATTATCTTTGTGTATCCAATCAAAGATTGCAAATAGTTGATTGCAGATAAGTGGACAAAGAGCCTCTAACCCTTCACAATTGTGATATTTTAGCACATGACACCACCCTGACATACCGTAAAGCATTTATAAAACTGCCTTTATAATCATATGTTATAAACCGATTAGTTAGGTATTTACACTGAGAGAGAGGCTAGTCCCAACCAAAGTAATTGGTAAAGGCAAGTAGGAACTTGAGAAAAAAAAATGCATAGAAAATGTGGCCTTAAAACTGGATTAATGACTGTTTCTCCAGGCTCAGTCAATGTTTTGGTTGCTCATTTTCTTATTAATTGCACAGACCACTCACTTTTAGACAGTGGGGACTATTTAATTGATCTAAATAGTGCCCGATCTAATTTCCGCAATTGGTTGAATCGTTAAAAGGGGACTTGGTGGAAACCAACATCCCTAATAGTGTGTGTGGATCTCTTTCGTGTATTTTTGTGCTTGAAAATGGGTTAAATGCCAGGCATGGTCTTATTTTAATATTTACACAGTGGTTAGATTTAGTTGCACCACTGTTTAGATCAATTGATTGACACAATTGCATCTTCATATTTGAATATAATCATTTTGTTTTTATCATAAGTATTATTATTTTGTAACAGATTTATAAAAGAATGCATTTATTTAAAGTTCTAATAACCTAGTGTTATGACCTGACTTGGATAATCATTACTGTAAGTGTGTATAATGACATACATTTTCATATGGGTAACTGCAGCTTTAATATTATCTTTTTCTTTGTAGCTGCATTTAAGTTTATCACTAAGTACTGGAGGGGAAGATGGAAATAAGGAAAAAAGACAGACAGAAGTCATTCCTGTTCAGTCCCTGAACCTACTGCTCATGAGTATCGGTGCCACTCTAACAGATGCACAAGATGTAGTGTTTAAGTATGAAATTGTATACCTATTTCTGTCCTGTTCCTTCATCCTTTCTAGTTATTTTATGCTATACTAACACTTAATGGTCATTTAATACACATAACACATGGTAAAATATCCTCACATGTAATATTACTTACACTACCCATCACATATTTACTACAAGGATTTGTCGGTGCAAACCACATTTTGGTTGCCCTGCCACACTGTCTAGCCATGATCCCTACAGCATTTTTTCCCCACATAAAACAAATAATTTTACACCAATTTCAAATTGAAACATATATATTTTTCTTTACATTGCAACATGTTGCTTTTATTGCTTTATCAATAGGAGTGCTGTTTTATATAAATGCAGGGTTCTCCCCAGGAATTCTATACAGCCAGACGACAGAACATTATAGCTGGGAGCAATTTTAACGAAAAAATAAACTTATCTTACCATAAATATATAATACGACAAAGAATTTGAATAATGTGTTGTCTTGCGTTGACGATATCTGGTTGCGTTTTTTTATGTTCTACATTTTTTTTCATTACTGTTTTTTATTATGGTAAATTACCATGCTTATTTAGGCACTCTACGATTTGACTGGGGAAAGATAAGTTGGGTTATTGGAATTCACAAAAAAAAGATAACCTTTTCACTTCCTTTTAGCTTAATTATTGAGCTTATTGCTTCATTTAAATTGTTTTCTTTATGTTAAGTTTTCAGGACAATTTGTTAATGCACATCTATTTTGGTTTGTCTCTGTTCTACATTTTTTGAATGCAACTGTTCATGTTAACCATTTTTTACACAACAGTACTCACACACGTTTGGTCACCATCATAACTGATGCATGAAACCGGAGTGTAATAATCCAGCACCTCTGCACTTAAGCATTTGTATGTCAGCTGCCAAGTGTTCAGCTGATATCCCATCACGCCTTTCTTCTTAAAGGCGTACAGCCTCAATATATAAACCCCCAATATCTCTCACAAGCACCTGGGTACTTATTGTTACGATATCACAACAAAAGGAAGACGCTTTTTTTTTTTGGTGCATTTGTATATCACCTTACAGTACAATAATACGACAAAAAATTGACTGAATGATAATACCAGAAAATAATCGTAATATTTTTTTAATAAAGTAGTCGGTGCAAATATAGTATTAGGCAGTGGATCACGCCGATCGTCGGCTTATTTTGACCCCCTGCATTCATTGACACTATTTTTGCTTTGAAAATAGTTTATTTTTTTAACAGTTATTTTTAACATTTTAGCCTATCGAAGTGCTTAACACAGAAACCCGCCCTTCAACTCTCTGATTGGTTAAATGTTGTGTCAAGACATAACACAGCTGTCATGTGGTTCCAAGATTTTTTTTTTTCACCCAGCAATGCACAACTGATCTAGTCGGCTAAAAGTGAAATCAATCCTTATTGTTATTTTTAATGGACATTTTCATTGCCTGCGTGCAGTACCTTCCAGTGTTGTTTGTACCGATGTGGTACCGACTACTACCGCGTCGTCTCCTGTTCGTTCTAGGAGCCTGTCCACGTTCTCAGTGATGTGCGTGACAAAGGCTCCTGGAAGGCAGCACACTGTTGTAAGGGGGTCCAGACTGCACACTGAACTTGCTGTGTTTCTCAATATGGAGTTCCCAACAACCATGACCTCACTTTTTTTTTGCTGCCTGGCCAGCACCATTTATGGGGTTCTGGATGTTGTTCCTTTCTTTCTCTTTATGATGGTGTTGATCATCTAAATTTTGAAGTGAGTCAAATTTGTTTGACTTTTTGATTTCTGGTGGTTGTGTTTGACTATGTGTTTCTTTTCTCCCTGTCTCTGCCTATCTGAACCCAGCTGTTTCGACCCTCTTCTATCTCCCTGGTGGCTTTCTGTCTGTTAGGGGTGCAAACTTCCATGAATTTCAGGTGTGCCAGCTCCTCAAACTCCTGTTGCTCTGTCATTTTGTGTAGCTTCATTTCTAGCATACTTACATGTTGAAGCAAGACCTGGATCTTGCAGCACTTTTAGTTTCTGCAGCTGTCAACCTGCTTTCAAACTGCTTCTAAACTGCTCTTCACTTTTCCACAAAGCACTTCTCCCACGCTGCTGCCTCTGTTTGGACTGCCTTGCTTTTGTGTCTGTGCCTGTGCGTGCTTTGTTAGCACCGCCCTGTTGTCTCAAATGGCGCCGAGTTTGAATGTGAAAGTAATCAGCTGGCCTGGGTTTCAGCTTGTTATCAGAAAAAGACATGCAGCTTTTTTATACTGCTCTGCACTTTTCCACGAAGCACTTCTCCCACATTGGCACTCTCCATGCTGCTGCTGTTTGGACTGCCTTGCTTTTGTGGTCCAACATGGTCCTTTACAGACTAGTTGTAAGATGTATATTAACATGATATAAACATTCATGATCAACTATTTTGATAAAAAAGCAGACATTTACGATATACATGTACTGTATACCAACAATAAATCACATTTATTTATTTGATGTATTTATTGTATTTATTTTACAGACTTGCTTTCTTCGAGTTGACCTACCAGTTCTGTACAACTCAGCAACTTCAGTGGGAGGTCATCAGACATTACTCAAAACAGGTTGGTAGAATTAGTTGCACTACAAAATTAATACAAGGTTGTCTGCTCAGGTTATTAAAATGTACACTAATTATTTGTTTTTAGGCCATCAAACAAATGTATGTCCTTGTTCTTGGACTGGATGTCTTGGGCAACCCATTTGGATTAATCAGAGGCTTGTCTGAAGGATTTGAAGCTTTCTTCTATGAACCCTATAAGGTTAGTTTCTTCTTTCATTAAAAAATTTAAATAAAAAAATACTAAAGGTCACCAAAATGGCAAATGTAGCATTTAAGTTGTTTGAACAGTTTACAATCGGTTGTTATTTAAGCATTTCTATAACCTTTTGTCTGCTATAGGGCACTCTGATGTGAAGGAATGTCCATGCTGTTAATTGCATGTTTATATTTGGGAAAATATCACACAATGAAAGAAATTTAATTCTACAATTAGTGTTTTAAACAAAAAGATTGACTCCATATTGTATTCTAATCTAACTAATATATAATTGTGTTTTCTTTGTCAGGGAGCCATTCAGGGACCAGAGGAGTTTGCAGAAGGAATGGCACTTGGTGTTAAAGCTCTGGTTGGAGGTGCTGTTGGTAAGTGTTGTTGGAAATTCAAGTACCCTTTGTTTTAAAGGTCAATAGGGAAATTGCACAGCTAACTGATCAGTTTCTTTCAGTCTTAATTGAACTGCAATAAAGTATTGGCAATGATGATGGGCTATAATTGATCTGTGTTTTAATTTGTTTAAAAAAAAATGTTTGTGTTCAGGTGGCTTAGCTGGTGCTGCTTCCAGAATCACTGGTGCCATGGCAAAAGGGGTTGCAGCCATGACCTTGGATGAAGAGTACCAACAGAAACGTAGAGAAGAGATGAATACACAGCCAAGTGGTCTTAGAGAAGGCCTTACTCGGGGAGGCAAAGGTTTAGTGTCGGTGGGTAGTGTTTGACTAAATCTGTGAGTGTTAAAAGGTTAAGAACAGTGTTCTGATTAAATTGCATGTTAAATATAAGGATGCATTGGCTCATGTGGTTTTAAAAATATAGTACTTTAAGAATGCATTGTGATATCAGATTCAGAAGTGTTTTCTGTAAAATCTTATCTGTATAACAAACTGCATAAGGAAAAATATCTCTTCTCCCATTTCAATTTTATTTTTTAGATTTCTACCATACTTTCCTGAGCAATGTGTTTTTATTATTGCTTTATTTTTGTAATTATTATTTTTTACAGGGATTTGTCAGTGGTATTACAGGAATTGTAACAAAACCTATAAAAGGTAAGAATTTTGTTTTTAGTGTTTTGTTTGTTTTTTGATATTGGTATGTTTTATAAATATGTTATGGGTTAATGTGGTTTTAAAATTATCAGCAAAGTTGAATTTAAATAAGTAGTCAATAAAGTATTTAATATGTAACAGGTAGAGAATAAAGTGAATGTGACCTAGGCAGAGAATAAATATGGATGGTATTGTCAAACACAAATGTTTTGAAATGTAAAAGTTTAAAATACCCCCTTTTCTGTTTATTGCATTGTAACTTTGAATTGCAGGTGCCCAAAAGGAAGGAGCAGCTGGATTCTTTAAAGGAGTTGGTAAAGGATTAGTGGGAGCAGTGACACGGCCTACTGGAGGTATCATCGATATGGCCAGCAGCACTTTCCAGGGTATTAAAAGGTACAGTAATCTTGACCATTTTTCTTTTTTCTTTATCTGCAAAAAGGTTTTCAATCTGGAAGGCTTGCACTGGACAGTTTCCTGAGGGAACTAGATACTGGGTAACAATGTATTCATTTTATTAGAAACCGTGATTACTGCACCCGGCCTAAAACCCAATTTAGGCTTCCATGCAAAATGCATATGCAATGGAATTAAGCTATTTTTCTGATAACATTTTTCAGGGCAACAGAATCCTCAGAGGGTGTGGAGAGCCTACGACCTCCTCGCTTTA
Organism: Acipenser ruthenus; assembly: GCF_902713425.1. Lineage (NCBI taxonomy): Eukaryota > Metazoa > Chordata > Actinopteri > Acipenseriformes > Acipenseridae > Acipenser > Acipenser ruthenus. The sequence goes on along the minus strand of NC_081190.1, from coordinate 43,134,747 downwards.
TTCATGAAGACGGAGTCATTAGACCATACAGGGAAAGAGAAGGTGTTGGCAGCCAAATACTACAGGTAACTAATTAATGATGTTAAGTGTGATCAAGAAAAAGGTAGGAAGTGTTACATGTACTATGCATGTTCAACCTGGCATTCATGACATATTTCTGTGACAGCGTTTCAGAAAAAAATGAAGCTCAGGAATTTGAAGCTGAGGAATTTAAAAAATGAAGAAATCAACATGCAAACTATTGGATTGCAGTAGTTTGTCGTTGTATACAAATTGAAATAAAATAGTCTAGATTGCACATGAGAAATTGGCTCATAAGTGTTATTGCCACAAAAGAGCAAACAATAGATGATTTTTTTCTTTTTTTTTTTTTTTTTTTTTTTTTTTTACTAATATTTTGTTGCTGTCATGCATCTTGCACCTCTGATTGTTGATCAGAAGTGCAGGACGGAACTTGATTAATTTACCTGGAACTACCTTGAGCCTTTCTCAGTAACATTTCAAAGCTGCGCTAAGTTGCACCATCTTTCCTTTGCTGTCTTCCACAACGAAATCCTTATGGTGACGCGCACACTCTTCTGGGGTTTTTGTGTTTAGGCATTTTTTTCGACACAGTTTGCAATTCTGTTTTAAATCCTCCTTATCTTAACTGTAATTCAGATTTAAATCCAGTGAACAAGCCTTTACATTCCTAATTGTAATCGTGTTTTAAATCTCGCAAGCAGAGTCTCCAATAGAAATGTAGGAATGTGCTGCCACTCAGTAGTTGTTATTATTATTATTATTATTATTATTATTATTATTATTATTATTATTATATAATTTTTTTTTTTGTATCAAGGGTGCTTTGTCGGTTTTTATCGGTTAAAACCGAAAAGTAGAAGCCCTAATTATAACCAGTGTGTGTCATTCATTAGTCCTCTTGCAGTGTATGTTTTGAATTCCAGCAGCCTACAAAGGACTGGGTGCTATACAAGGGTTTTCTTTAAATATTTTAACTAATTCACAAGTATAGTAGTCTTTATAAGCAAAAGTGACATTTTTATTAATGTAATTCTATTAACCAGCTTTTTACCTGTTTGCTGACTGCAGCACAGGGAATTGTAATTTGATATCCTGGCATTAAAAGTATTATTATTATTATTATTATTATTATTATTATTATTATTATTATTATTATTATTATTATTATTATTATTATTATAACAATAATAATTATCCTACTACAGTAGATAGCCGTTTATGTTGACAGTTTTGTCCTTTATTTGTTGCCTTGGTTTAAATGAGCTTTTTGCATTTTGTTAATTCTCATGTGCAAGCTTTTGTGTTGTTCATGTGACTAACCATACTTATGCTTGTTATGTAAAAATGTGTTGCTTTTCATGCAAAAATCATGTATGTACAAGAAGCTAATAACATGTTTCTTAAATACAATGTTAAAATTATTTGTTGCTCAAATGATAAAGCAATGATTTCCAAGAAAAAATGTATCACACTGGCAATTTGTTTTTGTTTTTTGTCAACTTTGTCAACTGAGCAGCAGTGTGGAGTGGTGGTTAGGGCTCTGGACTCTTGACTGGAGGGTCGTGGGTTCAATCCCTGGTGGGGGACACTGCTGCTGTACCCTTGAGCAAGGTACTTTACCTAGATTGCTCCAGTAAAAACCCAACTGTATAAATGCTGCTACAACATAGGGATGGGACGGTATAAAATTTGCACAGTACGATAACCGTTAAATAAAACACCGTGGTAACCTTAATATCACGGTATACAGTACATCATGCAAGCAATAAAAGACTAATGTAAATCACTTAAATTACTGTAATTCACAAAAATGAAACCAACAAATCACATTTCCTTTCATGGAATGATTTAAACATTTGATATTTAGTATTTTACTATGCCAAATAACTCGGTACGTTTCTTTTATATAAAGACAAAAAAAAATAAAACAAAGTTGTACGCTCAATGTTATACTGCAACAGTATTAAGATCTATTATTTGCTCAAAATGATGTGGTGCTGTATTTTGTTAAAACATTTTAATGTATAAAATTAAATAAATAAATAAATACTTGGTTTAGCTGATGGTAAATAGAATTGGAAATGATCGGTCTAATTGGTTAAAACATGTACCACAGGTTATTATTTAAGAGCAGAGATTAGTTGTTTATTGTTTCAACCGGATAAATAAAATATGTATAACAAAAAAGAATGTGTTTTAATACTAAAACATGTTATTGGATTTATAGCTACACGTCATGACATTGCACAAGTAAGCTTCGATGATTATTACACGTGGAGTTTGTAAAAAAAGATTTCTTCACTTACCTAAGAAAATTGGAATACTGTTATAACTTGTTTAAATAAAACTACGTTGACAATAAATAGGCTATCCTGCTGCAGTCGTGGGTCTGTGCTAATTTTATTTGAGACATTGGTCGTGTTCTTAGATTTCCGCAGTTCTGTACAGTGCTGCACAGAAATCTGTGCAGATTCTGCATAGCCCAGCGCAGCTTTGAAATGTTACTGCGGGAGGCTGGCTGCGGCTGTGAACCAAAGGGACGATGCAGAGATCATGAGTGACCTGTTCATCGTAATGCAAATAACCACTAAAACTACAGCTGCCACCTTGTTAGCGGAGGCGAATGACATTTTATCATTATACAATGAAGCCGTGAATAGCCTTGTCAACACTATATTAAATAAATAAATAAATTATTTAAACAAACATAATGTATTAAATCTGTGACAAGTGATGTATAATTTTACAATAAAGTTAATGTTAATTAGTTACATTAAACTGACTTGATAATCCAGACAAAATATAGCACGTTGAAAATGTGTGCTGCGCTGCAAGGTTTGGAGAAGGTGTTTATCTAAAAGCTGCGTGTGACGTCAGAAAGACACCAGCCAAGAGCAGCCGGCGCAGCAAGCTCTGGGTAACAGAGTCTTCAGATTCTCAGTGGATGGTTTTTCTCCCGTCCGTCAGCTGGTCTGGCCGTGCAGCGTAACCGCTTGCTCGTTGTACAGGTCTAAAGGGGCAGATCTGAGGAAACAGCAGAGTATTAATTTATAGGTTCAGCAATCCCACTAAAACCCGCCTCCCAGCGCACACACCCTCTTCCCCACCTCTCTGTGTCACCGCCATGACTGGCAGGCAGATCCCACGGGACTGCCGCCCCCCTTCCTGCAGCATCGTGCATGCGTCAGACAACCAGTCCAGATCTCTCCCTGTTACACCATCTGATAGGCTTTCATTAACTGTCAGTAAATGTACTGTATTCAAGCCCCAAAAACACACGAGTAAGATTAATGGGAAGCACGTGAGGGCAAGTTTTTTGGCAAACTATGGCCTCACATTACCGGAAACAATAGCAGAGCCGGGGAGACTGCATTTCCCAGACAGCCCCATGAATGGAAATGATGTCACAATGATGGGGCATTTGTATGCTACAAAAAGGGACAGCCCCATTAAGATAGTGAAGGAGTAGGAGACTTGTGCTGTGAATAGAGTGAGAGAGAGAAAGAGAAAAAAAAACCTGTGCGAGACTGAGTTACTAATGCCTGTGAGTTTTGACCTGGACTTTTCTGATTACCCGATTTGTGGCCTGACCCTGTTTTGTGTGGATAACCTGCTACGTGTACCTGACCCTTGCCTGTTTACTGACCTGCTTTTGGAACTATGGAATATTAAACTAGGTCCTTCCCTTGTTTACACTGAACTTTGTTGTTTGTAAACATATTTGTACATGTGTCTCCTGCTTTTAATCAGGGTTCGTACACGAGTCTGGAAGTCTGGAAAAAGTATGGAAAAATGCCAAACTGATTTCCAGGGCTTGAAAATGCTTGAAAAACCATGTCTCTGTTATGAAAGTCTTGAAAAAGTCTGGAATTTTACTAGTATCATGGGAGAATGTATCCAGTCAGCACACTGGTATATGTCACATGCCCTTGTCTGCTCCAGTGAAACGAAGGGCAAAATCGACACTACGACAGCCAAAATATATAAATTTATATTGAAGGCTATGATTTTTAAACAAAGTTACAAACTGGAATTACAAGATACTGTACTCTGCTCACCCAGATTCACATTTTGTTATCTTGCTGTTACCTTTATTAAATCGTTAACGTTATTTCCTAACCCAGGGGGAAATAAATACAACTACAAAACAAGTTATTATCATCACTGACTCAGATTTAAAAAAAAAAAAAAAAAACGCTTCCTGTAGCCCCTATGGTGTGTATAAACGTAGCATGTTAACGTCGTTTTTTTCATTTCTTTAATGTGATTAATAAAATGTACCGGTAATTGTATTTTAAATGTATGGTGCTTGCTTGTAACTTACAGTCCCGAGTGCAGCAACAGTCTTGGGTCCAAACCGTCAGCCGAGTGTAGATATACTATTTACATCCTCACTATATGGCCTTCATTATACGATTAAATACTGATTTAAAAAAAAAAAATAGCAAAAAAGCAAACTGCTGCTGATGTTGGCTCGTACAGCTCTATGCAACCGCCACGGCAAAGCAACAGTGATGTGTGGTTTTTTTTTTTTTGTTTGTTTTTTTGTTAATTAGGAAATAATAATAATAATAATAATAAAACTTGTTAATGCATTTTTTTGGGGTGGGGGGGGGGGGGGGGTTGTACTGTGTTCTTTAACAAATAGGATATAGCCAGAATACTGGATGCAGCACACCACAAATAGGTACTGTACTTGTAATTCTACTTTTTATTCACACAATCTCATTGCTATTATTATTATTATTATTATTATTATTATTATTATTATTATTATTACAAGTGGTATTAGTAACACATACTGTAATAATAAAGAAAATCAAAGAATAAAAACAGTACTATTATTCATAATTTAGCTAATAACTTTATCCAAGGTGACTTCCTTAACTTACTCCAGCAGCTTGTTCGTTTTGGGTTGTCCTTTTACTATAGCGAACAAAAGACTTTGGACCCAAACAGGGTTGTTATAGTGAGGGTGTACTGTATTTAGTATTTGACTTGTATGTTTAATGTACGATACTTGCACATTTTAATATATAATGCATGCACATTTGTTATTTCATTTTTGTTATTTTTCTCCTCCCACAGTGTTCAACATTTAACAGAGGGTATAAAGAAGTTTGAATCAGAATCCAATATCATGCCTTACAAAAAAGTAGTATACTGCAATTATACTTGTGTCAAAATTGTCTGGTTTTAGTATACTATTGCTACCATTATACTATCCTATTTTGGCAGAAGTATACTTGCAGTTTACAACTTTTTATATTCTCTTTGTAAATAATGCAATGTAGTTCTCAAATATTGGACAGTTCTTAGATTGTATCTTACTTCTCTTTTGCATACCTGCATTGCCTCTTGCTAGATATGCACCTCCAGATTCTGACAAATACTTTTAGAAAACCAGGTGCAACTTCTGCTCTGGATCAAAAAGATGTAATGCTCAAAATGGCGGAATCCAAGATGGACCCAATCCTGCAAGCTTTGCTGCAGACAGTAGCTACACAGCAAGAGAGTCTGCGAGTACACCAGGTAGCGCCACAGGAGGCATTACGCATACATCAAGAAGCGATGGTGTTACAGCAGCATACTAATCGGTTGCTCCAAGGGGAACAAGCCTGGATGGAAAAAGAACTGAAGGAAGGGATGGAAAACCTGGTGGAAAGTCGGGGGCCAAACATCAGCAACAGGCCGACGGCATACCAATCAGTATCTGCAGAAAAGCCACCACAGGATGATGTGGAAACATTCCTAACCACTTTTGAAAGAACCGCTGAACAGGAAAAGTGGCCAAAGGAAGAGTGGGCTGGGCTGCTAAGCGCTGTATCTCTCTGGTGATTCCCAGAAAGCCTATTTCAATTTGGACTTTACGGAATCCCAAAACTACGAAATATTGAAGGAAAAATCCTACATCGTTTAGGGGTGACAGATGCAGTACGAGCACACCGGTTCCACAAATGGATGTATAACCCAGAACAGCCACCAAGGTTGCAGATGTTTGACCTTATAAACCTGGCCCAGAAGTGGTTGCGGCCAGAAGAGCGGACAATGGTGGACATTGTCGAGCTCGTAGTCCTCAACCAATTTCAGCAGGGATTGCTTAAGGAAGTTTGACGCTGGGTCGGGCAAAACGACACAAAAACCGTGGATCAACTTGTGACGTTGGTGGAGAGATTCTTCACAGCAGTGGCGAAAGACAAGCAGCAGGATTTTGGACCATCTACCTCCCGACTCACCCATCCCTACAAAACCAGTAAGCCTGTTCAATCATCTGGGGGGTTAAACGAACAAATGGCTACTGGGGGATAGGATAATGTTGGGGGGCAATGTTGGGAGGTGAAAACAGGGGAGGAGGAAGATGGAATCCAACCCCTCTACCCAAAGTAACATGCTACAAATGTCACAAACTGGGGCATATTGCAGTTTACTGTCCGGAAACAGATGAAGCTATGGACTGTAATATGGGAGAAAGAGAAAGTGATGATGCTGTATACTATGCCTGTCCCGTCGTGGTTACTGCTATGTCTTATGGTAAATTGAATCACCCCCATGTGTGTCCAGTAAAGGTAGAGGGAAAGGAGGTATTAGCCCCAAACGCAAATTGGAGAAAGACCAGAAGCTGAATATTACATGCGTTCATGGTGACACCCGTTCGTGCCCCTCAGCTCTGGTCACCCTACAGACATCAGAGAGTGATCTAGAGTATGAGGTGGGGGTGGTCCCCGAACTGCCATACGATGTAATATTCGGCAGGTACTTTCCTAACTTTTCGAAGTTAGGGCCAAATAAAGATTCGGACCTAGAAATACAGATTGGCAAGCAGGAAGTGACCTCATTCCCTATCCTAGAGATGGCTGGTGCATTACAGGAAATAGTTTTCCCAGTTGGTACAAGTGAACCTGGATCTGAGCCAGTACGAGAAGTAGGGGAAAGTGAACCAGTTCCTGAACGGGCCAGTACCAGCAGGGTGTTGGTAAAGAACGACCCGGGTCTCATTGAGATAGAGGCCCTGGAACTGGGGAACGTAGAACCCAACCCCGGAAACTTCGGGTCTGCTCAGATCCAGGACTTCGCATTGCAAAATGCGAGGGCAAACATAAAAAAGGTGGATGGGGAGGTCCTTTTAAGGTGTTGAGGGTAAAATATCCCCCTCTTTGCAATGAAAGAGGGGCTATTGTATAGAATTGACAAAATCAGGGTGGAAGAGGTTGAGCAGTTATTGGTGCCTAATGGATATAGGGCCACGGTTTTAAATTTAGCTCACGGACACATACTAGGGGGACACCTAGGGGAAATGAAAACCTGTGATAGGATTCTGCAGCGGTTTTACTGGCCCGGTGTACATACTGCGGTAAGCCGGCATTGCGTAGAATGCCCAGAGTGCCAATTAACTGCCCTGAAACCGGCTTTTAGAAGCCCACTGATACCCCTCCCAATAATTGAGACTCCATTTAAGCTATACCCCTTAGAACCATGGCCACCAAAGGCATCACTAAGGCTCTATGGCTGATGTTCAGTCGGGTTGGGCTGCCCAAAGAGATCCTGACAGATCACGGAACCCGCTTCATGTCCCGAATTCTTAAAGATTTATGTACCCTGTTGTATGTGAAGCAGATCCAAACATCGGTCTACCACCCACAAACGGATGGTTTAGTGGAACGGTTTAACCAGACGTTGAAATCTATGCTCCGCAAGGTAATAGACAAGGATGGGAAGAATTGGGGCTGTATGCTGCCACACTTACTGTTTGCCATGAGGGAGGTACCCCAGGAGTCGTTGGGTTTCTTACCATTCGAGCTGCTTTATGGCAGACATCCGAGAGGGATACTTGATATTGCACGGGAGACTTGGGAACACGAGGCCACCCCCTTTCACAGTATGATTTAACACATGAACACCATGCAAGAGAGGATAGCCACGGTCACCCCCATAGTACGCGAACACCTACGGCGAGCACAAGAGCAACAAAGGTACAGCTATAACCGAAAAGCCACAGTAAGAGTTTTTTTCACCCGGGGATAAGGTGTTGGTGTTAGTTCCCACGGTGGAATGTAAAGGGTTAGCTAAGTGGAGAGGGCCTTATGAGGTGTTAGGAAAAGTTAGGAGAGGTGAATTATAGGGTTCGTCAGCCTGAAGTACAAGTGTACCATGTAAACTTGTTAAAACATTGGAAAGAAAGGGAAGCATTGGTAGCGTCAACCCCAGAGAGAACCTTCCCAACACCAGAGGTGAAGATGGCAGAAACACTGTCCCCCTCCCAGAAGCATGAGGTTAAAAGATTTGTATACAGGAATCGCCAGGTATTCTCGGGAATACCAGGGAAAACACACCTCGCCTCACACCACATTATATCCCCTCCAGGAGCCAAAGTGTGCATGAGACCCTATAGGGTGCCGCTGCACGGCCATAAAGGATGAGGTCCAGAAAATGTTGGCCGCGGGCGTAATGGAAGAATCTGTGAGTGAATGGTCAAGCCCAATAGTAATGGTAACAAAACCCGATGGCACCTGGAGGTTGTGTAATGACTTCCGTAGGGTGAATGAAGTCTCAAAATGTGATGCCTACCCCATGTCCTGAATAGATTAATTATTGGAAAGCATAGGCAAGGGCCGTTACATTACCACCCTAGATCTAGCCAAGGGTTATTGGCAAATACCTTTGTCTCCCGGAGTCAAGGAGAAAACTGCCTTTAGTACCCCGGATAGCCTGTATCAATATACAGTGATGCCTTTCACCTTTCTGTGGCTAATGGACCAGATATTGAAACCTCACAGAGAGTACGCCGCGGTGTATCTTGATGTCGTGGTCATACAGAGTCCAAACTGGGAGAGTCACCTACTCCGAGTTCAGGTGGTCTTAGACTTCATTTGGCAGGCTGGTTTTATGGCTAACCCAGATAAGTGCACTCTGGGTATGGGGGAGGCTAAATACCTGGGGCCATATTTATCACTATATATATATATATGACGACTTCTGCCGAGTCAACAACCCAACTTTTAGCTCAAACTCAAATTTTCACCATTCATTTATGGTCTTTAATGCCAAAGGGGAAATATCACGGCTCATGTGAATAGAAAAAACTGCTTAGAAGTAGTTGCTCTGTGCATTGAATGATTCAGGGTTAGGGTTATTTTCAATTCAGATAACAAAGACGTGGATCAGGTGTTTTTTTTTTTTTTTTGACACTGCAAAGCTTGTAACTTAGGCACCATTGTTTGTATTGAACATTGTAATGCTATAGTGCTACTTTGGATGTTAATTTATTATTTTGTGTTGTGTTTTCACCCTGGACACTGCAGTTTCTTACTTGCAGAGATTATGTAAATCCCTTTGTTTTAGATTTGAAATGGCAAAACAATGGACATACTGTAGCCGCTTTGAACTGTATTTCACCAGTCATAAAACATGTTAACTGCACTTCTTGGTTCTTTATCGTGACTGTGACTGTGTGCTGTGCTCTACCTTTGAACTTTAAGCATGCCTAATTGTAAACGTAATCTATACGTATAATTTTAAAAATGATCACACATTTCCTTTGCAGCACACAAGAAAGTATAGAAGGCACTACAGCGTCAACAAGCTCCTGTTATTTTTCTCAATATTATGTTTAAAACTTTCGTTTGAATGACAAACGGCACAGAAAGACCGCAGTTTTTATTTGTTATTGTATTCCCTCAGTATGCAAATACCTGCACAATTCATTCAAATACAACATATACAATAACATCTCAAATTTGTTTCTCATACAGTACACCTTACCATACAACAAGCTTCTTTAAAAATAAAAGTAAATACATACAGCTAGATTGAAAAATCCTGCTCGTTACACAATGATACTCGGTTTCATAGCGAAATTGGATTAGAAAACACTGCATATTTCTTGCAATTTATTTGTAGTTACTAAATACAACTTCTTGAACAAACTAACTAACAATCTCATTTGACACGAATATGTATTTTTCAATATACAGCTATGGCCAAAGGTTTTGCATTGCCTAGAATTTTAGCATTGAGACAATTAAAAAAAATAAAAAATAATAATAATAATCTATATGAACACAATTTGCATCTTTTATTTAACATCATGTACAAATAAACTACAAAATTGTCGCAAAAGTCTACCGGAAGTCAATAGTAGTACAGTATTTCATGTTAGATTTCAAAATCTCAAATGTCACATGTTTATAATTTGTCAGTTTTTTGTCATTATATGGAAAATTACAAAGCAGTATGTAATTCAATATGTTAACGTAACATTATTCATTTGAAACAAAATTAGTTAATTCTATATATTGATGCAAAACTTTTGGCTATAACTTTTGGCCAATAGTAGGGGTGTGCGATAATACTCATATACCAGTATATTACGATATTCATCAACCGGTATTTGAACAACAAAACCGGTATTTTTGGTTTAATTGATTCAGGAAAACGTCATGTAGTGTGTTAGGTATACAATTTATTTAAAAATAAGTAAGTCTCTAGTCGCCTACCCAGGGATGCCAAAATGTAAGAATCTTATATATATATATATATATATATATATATATATATATATATATATATATATATATATATATATATATATATATATATATATATAATCTATTAGCAGGAGCCCTTATCCAGGGACCAGTGCCTTGCTGAAGGGTACAGCAGCAGTGTCCCCCACCTGGGATCGAACCCACGACCCTCCGGTCAAGAGTCCAGAGCCCTAACCACTACTCCACACTGCTGCCCAATATACAGTGCCTATAGTAAATATTCACACCCCTTGGACGTTTTCACAGTTTGTTGTGTTACAACCTAAAATCTTGATGCATTTAAATTTGATTTTTTTTTCCTTTTGATTTACACAACCTATGCAACACTTTGAAGAGACAAGATAAATTTTATTGTGAAACAACAGTTAATGAAAAAAAAAAAAAAAAAAAAAAATGTCTTGGTTAGATAAGTATTCACCCCCTTGAGTCAATACTTGGTAGAACCACCTTTGGCAGCAATTACAGCTGTGAGTCTTTTGGGTTAAGTCTCTACCAGGTTTGCACATCTGGATCGTGCAATATTCGCCCATTCTTCTTGGCAAAATGTTTCAAGCTCTGTCAAATTGGATGGGGATCGTTGGTGGACAGCAATCTTCCAATCTTGCCACAGATTCTCAATCGGATTCAAGTCCTGGCTTTGACTGGGCCACTCTAGGACATTCACTTTCTTGTTTTTAAGCCACTCCAGTGTCGCTTTGGCTGTGTGCTTGGGGTCATTGTCCTGCTGAAAGGTAAATCTCCATTCCAGTCTTAGGTCTTTTGCAGACTGAAGCAGGTTTTCCTCAAGGATTTGCCTGTATTTAGCTCCATCCATTTTGCCCTCTACCCTGACAAGCTTCCCAGTTCCTGCCGATGAAAAGCACCCCCATAGTATGATGCTGCCACCACCATGCTTCACAGTAGGGATGGTGTTACCTGGGTGATGTGCTGTGTTGGGTTTGTGCCAGACATAACGCTTTGCATTTAGGCCAAATAGTTCCGTTTTTGTTTCATCGGACCACAGCATCTTTTGCCACATATTTTCAGAGTCTCCCACATGCCTTTTTGCAAATTCAAAGTGGGTTTTTACATGGGCTTTTTCAGAAATGGCTTGCTTCTTGCCACTCTTCCGTACAGGCCAGATTTGTGGAGTACCCGAGCTATTGTTGATACATGGACAGTTTCTTCCATCTCAGCCATGGAACGCTGTAGGTCTTTCAGAGTTGTCATTGGCCTCTTGGTGGCTTTTCTGACCAATGCCCTTCTTACCTGGCTGCTTGGTTTGGGAGGACGGCCTGCTCTAAGCAGATTCTGGGTGGTGCCGTATACTTTCCACTGCTTAATCATCGACTTGACTGTGCTCAAAGGGATATTCAATGCCTTTTATATCTTTTTATACCCCTCCCCTGATCTGTGCCTTTCCACAACTTTATCCCAGAGTTGTTTTGAAAGCTCCTTGGTCTTCATAGTAGTATCTTTGCTTTGAATGCACTATCCAACTGTGGGGCCTTACAGACAGGTGTATTTAATCTGAATTCATGTGAACCACTTTTATTGCACACAGATGGCCTCCATTTAACTTATTGTGGAATTCTGAAGGCAATTGGTCGCACCTGAGCTTATTTAGGAGTGACATGGCAAAGGGGGTGAATACTTATCTAATGAAGACTTTTCAGGTTTTTATTTTTAATTGATTTGTTTTTTCACCTCCCCATTTTTTCACACATTGAAAGCGTTGAGTAGGTTGTGTAAATCAAAGGAAAGAAAATCCCATTTAAATGCATCAAGATTTCAGGTTGTAACACAACAAACTGAAAACGTCCAAGGGGGGTGAATACTTACTCTAGGCACTGTGTGTGTGTGTGTGTGTGTGTATATATATATATATATATATATATATATATATATATATATATATATATATATACAGTGCCTTGCAAAAGTATTCAGACCCCTGACCAATTCTCTCATATTACTGAATTACAAATGGTACATTGAAATTTCGTTCTGTTTGATATTTTATTTTAAAACACTGAAATTCAAAATCAGTTATTCTAAGGTGACATTGGTTTTATGTTGGGAAATATTTTTAAGAAAAATAAAAAACTGAAATATCTTGCTTGCATAAGTATTCAACCCCTGTGCTGTGGAAGCTCCCAGTTTACACCGATGAAAGAAATTGCACTAACGAGGACACAATTACCTTACCATTGGCCTCCACCTGTGAACCATTAAAGTTGTTGTCACATTTTCTGGATAAAAACCCCACTGTTGAAGGATCATTGGTCAGGCTGTGAATCTGAAGGAAAATGAAGACCAAAGAGCATTCTACAGAAGTTAGAGATAAAGTAATACAAATGCATAGATTAGGGAAAGGGTACGAAATAATATCCAAGTGTTTGGATATCCCAGTGAGCACAGTTGGATCAATAATCAGGAAGTGGAAGCTGCATCATACAACCCAGGCACTGCCAAGAAAAGGCCGTCCCTCAAAACTCAGCGCTCAAACAAGAAGAAGACTTGTGAGAGAAGCCACAGAGAGGCCAACAATCACTTTGAAGGAGCTACAGAGTTCAGTGGCTGGGAGTGGAGTAATGGTGCACCAGTCAACCATATCAAGAGCTCTGCATAACACTGGCCTGTATGGGAGGGTGGCAAGAAAGAAGCCGTTGCTCAAAAAGTACCATCTGAAAGCACGTCTGGAGTTTGCCAGAAAGCATGAGAGTGACCCAGCTGCGATGTGAGAAAAGGTTTTGTGGTCAGATGAGACCAAGATAGAGCTTTTTGGCCAAAACTCAAAGAGCTATGTGTGGCGCAAACCTAACACTGCCCATGCCTCAAGACACACCATCCCTACAGTGAAGTATGGTGGTGGCAGCATCATGCTGTGTGGATGCTTCTCATCAGCAGGGACTAGGCATCTTTTTAAAATTGAAGGAAGAATGGATGGAGCAAAATACAGGGAAATACTGCAAGAGAACCTGCTTCAGTCCACTAAAAAACTGAAGCATGGGAGGAAATTCACCTTTCAGCAGGACAATGATCCCAAGCACAAGGCCAAAGCAACATTGGAGTGGCTCAAGAACAAAACGGTGAATGTCCTACAGTGGCGCAGTCAAAGTCCTGATCTCACTCCCATTGAGAATCTGTGGCATTATTTGAAAAATGCAGTCCACAACCGTCGTCCAACCAACCTGAACAACCTGGAGCAAATCTGCCAAGAAGAATGGGCCAAAATCACTCTGACACTGTGTGCAAAGCTGGTACATACTTACCCCAAAAGACTTAAAGCTGTTATTGCAGCGAAAGGTGGCTCTACCAAATATTAATGTGTGAGGGTTGAATACTTATGCAAGCAAGATATTTCAGTTTTTTATTTTTCTTAAAAATATTTCCCAACGTAAAACAAATGGCACCTTACAATAATTGATTTTGAGTTTCAGTGTTTTAAAATAAAATATCAAACAGAACGAAATTTCAATGTACCATTTGTAATTCAGTAATATGAGAGAATTGGTCAGTGGTCTGAATACTTTTGCAAGGCACTGTGTGTGTGTGTGTGTGTGTATATATCTATTATATATATATATATATATATATATGAGTGCATCATGTAGAACCCAAATTCCCTTGATAGCACCGTGTAACAAATTTATTTATTTATTTTTTTGGTTCCTGGGTAGTAAGTGTTATTTCCTAATTGCTTATGCCTCAAAAGTATAGAAAATGGCTATTATTCCCCACAAACTTTGCTTTTGTGACCAGGACAGTGATATTTTGAAATGTATCTATTTTCCAGAACATTCCAGATGGATTCAGTGCTGAGTAAACTTGGAGTAACTTCTAGAACTTTCCAGTAATATAAATAGTAGTATAAATACAGGGGCCTTAAGCCCACCAGTTCAGTTTAGTTCCAGCTGCCTAAGTGGATACATATCTGCATTTTTCTGAGTTGGCATCAAGGTCATAGGAGACTTCAAAATGGTTGCATTCCTGATGGATCTCCAAGGCGGTTTTACCAAGTTTCCCTGCTATCTTTGCCTTTGGGACAGCAGGGACACCAAGGCACACTACCACAGACGGGACTGGCCACAGCGGACCGAGTTCTCTGTGGGGAGGAACAACGTCAAGTGGGAGCCACTGGTGGACCCCCGGAAGGTGCTGATGTCACCACTGCACATCAAATTGGGCCTTATGAAACAATTTGTCAGAGCTCTAGATAAGGAGTCGGCAGCCTTCAAGTACCTTCAAGACTTCTTCCCTAAGCTGTCTGAGGCAAAGGTCAAAGCTGGTGTCTTCGTCGGACCACAGATAAAGAAGATCCTGGAGTGCAATGAATTCCCCAAGAAGCTCACTAGTAAGGAGAAAGCGGCTTGGAACAGCTTTGTCGCAGTGGTTCGGGGCTTCCTGGGAAATCACAAGGCCGAAAACTATGTGGAGCTGGTTGAGACTCTGGTGAAGAACTACGGCACAATGTGCTGTAGGATGTCCCTCAAAGTCCATATCCTTGATGCTCATCTTGATAAATTCAAGGCGAGCGCTTCCACCAGGATATACTGGACTTTGAACGCCACTACCAAGGACAGTATAACGAGAACATGATGGGAGACTACATTTGGGGGCTGATTCGTGAAAGTGATTTACAGTATAATCGTAAATCTCGAAAAACTACTCACTTCTAAATCTTTTGTAGTCATTTTTGTATTACTTTAGTATAAATACATGTTAATTTGGATTCATATGTTGTTTTTTTCTGACTTTATGTGAACGAAAAGACACAAATTCACCCGTTTTCTCATTGGAAATAGGTAAATTTCAAAATATCACTGTCCTGGTCACAAAAGCAAAGTTTGTGGGGAATAATAGCCATTTTCTATACTTTTGAGGCAGAAGCAATTAGGAAATAACACTTACTACCCAGGAACAAAAATTGTGTTACATAGTGTAATAATCGACATTCACCCTAAGTGTCAGAAATGTAAAACAAGATTTTATTTAAGAATAATTACAGAAAGGAAAGGCGATTGGTTAGAGATATTCGTAAATAGTATACAGTACATTGATTTCTTAGTCAAACAATTACAACGACAACAACATTATTAGCATACATGGCTAATATACTAATATTAATTATGGCTAATCACACAAAGTGTCTACTTTGCATTAGTATCTCATACTCGCTTGGCGCTGTAATCAATCATATTTCATATCAAAATGCATGAGAATTAATTCAACTTCCCATTCAGAACGGAATCCAACATTATTTTACCATGTTAATTTAGTTTAGATGTGATCTACCAAACTGACAATATGTTATCAACCTCAATTTATTCTATATTAAAATTAACTCAGGAATGGGGCAATGATCAAATTCTCTGCATTTTTTTTTTATTAAACCTCGACCCGTCTTGATTGGATCGTTGAATGGTGGTGTTTAAAGTCACGCAACGTGCCTAAACACTGGTCAGTTCATCTCTGGCCACTCCTTGGCCTTGCCTACAGCTCATGATTGACAGTTCGCTCAGAGTTCCTTTGTCTAGTCAAGCGTGATTGACGCTCCCCGCCCCCCTCTCCGCATCCTTGAGGGGGGAAGAGAACAGGTTCACGTCAATGTCCAGAACTGCCTGTTTGTAGAGATCTCAGTTTGTGATTAAGCAAAGGAATTTTTACGACTCAGCTTCACAAAACTGCATTTGTCTAACTTTGACCAAGAGATGGGGGAAGAAAGAAAACATTAACTTGCAACTTTCTCCAAGAAGTTTGAACAGTGTATATTAATATCCAACAATAACTTGATTTGACTGCACTGTCCGCTACATTACCCCTGAATAAAAATGAAGAGGCCAAAAAGACGTTTTCATCTTTTATGTGTGGGTAGCCGCTGCTTAGGCAATGCAGCGAGACATGGGAGGTGGAGTTGAAACGCCAGCACAGGCGTGCAAGATTTGTTAATACAAACAAAGTAAACAAAGGGGTCATGTGACGCTACCGGCGATGGTAGCGCACAGTGGACACATACAGCAAGCTGTACAAAAGGCAAAATAAAACACAGTACAAAAACTACAAATAAAAGGTGCCATACAGGGTGAGCGCTAGCCTTATAAACGAGGTGTTCCGCTCCAGGAACCGGCTACACTACGTAACCCTCGCTATACATTACCTGGGATCAATATCCCCTAAACTAACCCACTTATGGGTTAGTATTCATACGACGACTCCTGCTGCTTCATACATCCTTGGCTGGGCATTGCCTTCACAAGCACTGCTTGCGGTTTCAGGGTTGCATAGCTGTCGTTCGTGCAGAGCGGACGCTCTCCTCCTGAGTATACGCAGCTCCCCTCTGTAGCATGGTGTTGCAGTCGCCCAGAGCGAATGCCACCGGATGTTTTTTAAACTGACGGACACTCGGTCAAGACCCGCCCACCTGCTGATTGAGGACTGGCACAGCCAATCATCCACTGCCCCTCCTCTCAACCAAATCCAGCAGGCAGCAAAGTCTCAAACGAGCGCCCGTCTGTAAACAATCAATTAATCAAACAAGTCAACTCCAAAAAGACACACAAAATAAACCCATTTCCCAATACAAGTTACACCAACACTAATTCCCACTTGTGCAGGGCAATCGCCCTGCTACAGGGCCCTTGACTGTAAATGGAACTTCCATTATTGCAAGTTTGAGGTTGTTTGAACTTTCAGATTAATTTGTTTTCTCCACAAATGGATTTTATTTCACTTAAACTATGTGGTTGAAAATAATGTCATGTTTTGAGCAAAAACATTTTGATAGTCGTGCCTTTAACATGACATTATGTCAATTCTGTCTTTTTTCTTTCTATAGAAAATTGAAAATGGAAGGTTTGCCAAATACAGATACTTTGCTCATGCCAATGTGAATGAAACAGACTTTTTCATGATCACAAAAAGGTAATGCATTTACTTTCAATTTTCTGGCAGTGGATAAGGAAATATATTATTTTTAATATAACGTACAGTGTTTGATTTCTACATTTAAAAACGTTTGAGGGGTAACATATGTTATACTTTTTAATGAAAAGGATTGTTTTTTATAAATTAAAAAAATAGTACACTCTTAATGTGTTTGTTCTTATTATTCTAGTGGCATATTCTTTGTTACAAAAGGAACATTTGGACAACTTACTTGTGAATGGCAATACTGTTATGATGAGTTCACCAAAGAGCCACTTGTAGTTGACGGCAGACGCTTACGTATTGAAGCAAAGGTAAGTGCATTCCAATGTCTTTCATTATATACTGTACTGCAGGTGTGCAGTCACTGTCAAAAGTATTGGCACCCTACACTTAATATAAGGTAATAAAAAAAAGAGATAAATACAAGCCCAAAATATACAATTCCTGGTAGTTTAACAAACAATCTTTATACTATTATTATTATTATTATTTATTTCTTAGCAGACTCCCTTATCCAGGGCGACTTACAATTGTTACAAGATATCACATTATACAGATATCACATTATTTATTTATTTTTACATACAATTACCCATTTATACAGTTGGGTTTTTACTGGAGCAATCTAGGTAAAGTACCTTGCTCAAGGGTACAACAGCAGTGTCCCCCACTGGGGATTGAACCCACAACCCTCTGGTCAAGAGTCCAGAGCCCTAACCACTACTCCACACTGCTGCCGATACAAAAAAAAATAAAGCACTTAAGCAATTTCAAATATTTGTTCATGACAAAAGTATTGGCACCTTTACATTAAGTCTGCAAAACAATCTAATATAACTTATTTTACAAATATATTAATTGATTTAAAACCATTACAAGCTGCATTATAAAGTCAGTAGCCAGAAAAGTAGGTAATTATTTCCAATCCATCATCTGTTGAATGTTTTGGCAACATGGCAGATGATGGTCAAGACAAAGGAATTGGATTCAAGTTTAAGAAAAGCACTTGTAGCACACTACAACAAAGGAAATGGCTACAGAACAGTATCAAAGAAATATGGAATACCAAAATCCACAATCAGAGCAATAACTAAGAAGATCCACGTCCAAGAAAATTACAGGTACAGCAGGTAGGAGAATCGTCCAAGCAGCTTAAAGTCCAAGATTAACAGCCAAGGACTTAAAGATTTAGAAGCATCAGGCATAATAGTGCACAAAATAACTGTATGGAATAGCCTTCACAATCGCCAGATCTCAATACAATAGAAATGCGTTGGAGTGATCTTGCCAAATGTGTATCCAATCTGTCTGAGCTGAGTTGCTATTTGTTTTATTAAAAAGTGGTTAAAGTTTACTAAATGCTTGTCTTTAATCTGTTACCTTGAAATATGGTATAATTAAAGCTTCTGATTTTTGGTTTTAATCGATAAACACCGATAGAACACACCTGATACAAAAAAAAAGTTTCATATACAGAGATGAAAAGTTTCAACTCTGTATATCCAATAAATCATGGAAAAACACTGGAAATGGTTACTCAATTCACGTTGACTTCATCTCTTTCCCACTGCAGTTAGTTATGCATAATAAGAGACAAGTGCCCTCCAACAACTTCAAATAAATCTTATAAGGAGGCTGTGTGGTCCAGTGGTTTTAGAAAAGGGCTTGTAACCAGGAGGTCCCCTGTTCAAATCCCACCTCAGCCGCTGACTCGTGTGACCCTGAGCAAGTCACTTAATCTCCTTGTGCTCTGTTTTTCGGGTGAGACGTAGTTGTAAGTGACTGCAGCTGATGCTTAGTTCACACACCCTAGTCTCTGTAAATCGCCTTGGATAAAGGCGTCTTCTAAATAAACAAATAATAATAATAATAACTACTGAGTGGCAGCAAATTCCTACATTTCTATTGGAGACTCCGCAGACAGGGAGGATTGTACACGCGTGCAAGATTTAAAACAAGATTACAATTAGATATGGAAGAGTGTTCTTGCTTGCAGGATTTAATGGTATATTACAGTTAGATAGGGAAGATTTACACAATCTTAGGATTTAAAACAGAATTACAAATTGTGGTGAAAATTTAAAAAAAAAAAAATGCCTAGACACACAAGAATTTTGGGAAGTAACTATAAACAATAATTATATAACAATAAAAATAAAATTAAAAATTAAAAAATGTAAAGGTATCAACATAAACCTTGAAAATAGCTACAAAAAAATAATAAACACCGAAAAATAAAATCAATAAACACCAAAAACTCTGAAGCCCTAGGTATAATAAACTTAGGGAGCCAATACTATGTTATTTGTGGTTTCTTTTTAAAAACAACAATGTTAATCATTCGCTTTTCACAGTCGTCCAGCTAAACTATTTTGGCCTACCAGAAAATGTAATTAATTTAAACGTATAACCTGGCATAATCACAGCAGTATAATTGTTTTTTTTATACTACGTGGAACAGACTTTTGATAAAAAGTACTTTTAATTTGAAACTTGAGAATATCCTGAGTCTCCCACTTTAGCAACTGATATATGCCTGATGCTGGTTTTCTTTTGTCAGTTTTCTTTTGTTGTGATTCTTTTACAAAGGTCAATTCCACTTACAAATTGGTAATTTTCCTAAAATGAGTCATTTTGAAAGTTATATACCAAAGCTTTAACTAGGCTGGCTGCACAAGCCACTCCCACTATAAGAGAAAGTGCTCAAGAAGCCAACCCTCACATTTTTCCTTTTCAGGCAGTCTTAAGAGGACCAGCTGTTCCGGTGAGATTGTTCCTTTACCTTGCTTAAATTGCTTTATTTTTTGTGCTTTTGTGACATTCTCACTGTCCATCGTGGAGGATACCCAGACTCAGGGTGCTTTAGCACCTTGGTAGTGTAATAATGTTTCCCTATCAAGTACGAAATGTAACCATTACTGAAAGACCCCGAAACCTGAATGGAAATACCAAAGCTGTGTGCTAACGCCTGTGACACAGCCATGCTCGTCCCCGAGAGCATAAGAGGACTGCAGACACAGCTACTAGCAGCTACTGAACCTGAGGAGAGCATACAGAGAAGTACCAGTTGCTTCTATCTGCATATATTTCGCTACTAATGCGATAATAATTATTTTTTAAATGTTGTATTATTAGTTTCCTAATTACACTTAATTTTTGCACACAGCCTGTTGCTTGTTACTTCCCGCAGCGGTCTTGTGCCCTGCGTGGAGCCGGCGTGTTCTGTCGCCCCTTCCAGGGATCAATCAAGTCGACTGACTTGTGCTCTCCTACAGGTTGCTAATAACTCCGGCTGGAGTTAAAATAACAATTTTAGTTTTTGGAACGATATTATTTTTTGAACAGTACTTCCTGGTGCCCAAGCGAGATGGTGGCCTCAGACCAATCCTCAACCTCAGGCAGGTCAACCTGTATCTGAGTCGACAGAGGTTCAAAATGTAGACCATGAGACAGCTGTTACAGTCAATCAGGCCAGGTGACTGGTTCACCACGGTAGACTTAAAGGACGCGTACTTTCACATCCACATAAAACCAGGGCAAAGGAGGTACTTGAGGTTCGCTTTCCAAGGAACAGCATACGAGTTCCATGTACACATTATTTGGCCTCTCTCTAGCTCCCCGTGTCTTTGGATCTCCTGCACATGCACCCTCTTCAAGCCTGGTTTAACAACAAGGTTTTTCAGCCTGCATTGAACCCTGGCCACCTAGTGCAGTGTCTCGCCACTGTCTACAGGCGCTGTCTTGGTGGACACAGCCTGCCCATCTACATCTAGGCGTAACACTAGGCAGCGTCACCAGAAGAGAGGTCATCACCACGGATGCATCCAACCCCGGTGCCGTGTGGAACAGCAGGGGGCCACGGGGCGGTGGAACCCCCTGTGGCAGGGTCGCCACATAAGTCTTTTGGAGCTGCAGGCAGTTTATCTGGCTCTGCAGAATTTTTTACAGGAGGTTTAAGGGAAACATGTGCTTCTCCGGACAGACACCACTGTGGTGGCTTATATAAACCACCAGGGCGGCCTCAGGTCTCCCAGTCTCCATCGTGTGGCCCGCAAGCTGTTGTTGTGGGCACACAAACACCTCCTCTCACTGCGGGCGGTACACCAGGAGAGTTCCCAGTGCCTCAGTGTGGAGGCTTCACCCGAGGTGGTTAGCCTCATTTGGGACAGGTTCGGGAGAGCAGAGATCTCTTTGCCTCCCAGGAATCGTCTGGGTCTCTCCACTAGGGTCATTGACACCCTGCAAAACGCCAGCACAGCATCCACACGTTCCCGTACGGGTACAAGTGAGGCATTTTTCAGACGTGGTGTTTGTCTCGTGGGTTTGACCCCAAGACTTGTCCCATGGCAGTAATACTGCAAATTTTGCAGGACCTATTTGATAAGGAGAAATCCCCCTCCATGTTAAAGGTCTATCTGGCAGCCATTCCGGCCTCGACGGCTTCAGCCACCTATGAAGGACATTGTTCCTCGCTGGAGGTTAAACGTGGTGCTTAATGCACTCATGAAGCCTCCATTTGAGCCCATGCATTCAGCTGAGCTGAAATATTTATTGCTGAAAGTGGCTTTCTTGCTTGCTATCACCTCTGCAAAGCTGGTGAGTGAGATGCAGGCATTTTCCATTGCAAAAGCCTGCTTAATTTTTACAGAGGCCAGGACAAAGGTTACGCTGTACCAATCCTGCCTTTTTGCCAAAGATGATCTCGGCATTCCATGTCAACCAGTCTGGAATTTGAGCCTTTCCATCCACTTTCTTTCCTGTCTTACAGAGAGTGGTAGTTCCATGCTCTCCGCCCATTGCGGGCCCTGGCATACTAGGTTGACAGGACTCAAAGTTGGAGGCGATGGGAACAATTTTTTGTCTGCTATGGGACAAAGTCTTATTGTTAAGCCCTGTCTAAGCAGCGACTGTCCAAATGGATAGCAGACACGGTCAGGACTGCCTATGACCTGGCCAACTTGCCCCCTGCTGAAAAGCTCACTGCCCATTCCACAAGGGGCATTGCAACTTCATTGATTTTATTCCAGGGTGTATCTGTCAAGGACATTTGCAATGCAGTGGTGTGGGCTACTCACCATACTTTGACTAGGTTCTAGACTGAATGTCGTGGATCCTCACAACCCTGGTTTTGGAACTAGTGTTAAGGACGACTTCCTTGACGACCCTTACAACACAGGCATATAGATGAGCTTCTCCTTCAATTTTTTCATCCTAACTGTTTGTTACTGGGGTTCCGTGTGGTAACACACAAGACAGCCCCTCCGCTTAGCCTTGAAGCATTACAGTCTGTGACGCAATGTACATTCAGGCTGGAAAGTCCAAGCTTCTAAGCCCTGGGAGGCTTATGTAAGTGATCAGCCAGACTACAGAGCACAGGTGAAGCCAATTCAAACTATATGACATTATTTTGCTTGGAATAAAACTACAGCATGTGACTGCTTATATTATTATTATTATTATTATTATTATTATTATTATTATTATTATTATTATTATTTATTCATTTATTTATTTCTTAGCAGATGCCCTTATCCAGGGCAACTTACAGTTGTTACAAAATATCACAGTACAAAGTATCACATTGCAGAGTATCAAATTACAGATGAGAAGTTATAAAGTACAATAAAATCAGTAGCAAATGAGAGAAAAATAAAAAAAAAATACAGTAAATAATTACATATAAGATTGTTTGCCTGAGAGCAGTTAACTTACATATAAACTTTTTTTTTCTCTATTTTCTGACCCCTCTGCACAAAGTATATCAAAGGAAGCTGGAAAGCTATACATTCTGAAACAGGTTGTGAGGATTACAATGGTACTAGACTCATAAACAGGAGGTGAACTTTAACCCCTCTTGCAATGCATATAGTATAGTGTAACCAATTTTCATTTTTCCAAATGAAGGATTACCACATCACATTATAAGGCATATTCTAAGTTGAAAACATAAAATTGGCAAGATAACTGTCAAATTGTGTACGGTTAAAAAAGTGCTTAATAAAAACTAGAACATTTTATACTTGCTTTGCTATTTCTTGTTTTAAGGGCCAAATATTGATATTAATATTCACTCCCAATGTTGTGTCACAAAAGCTAGATACATGAACTGCAAATGTAAATTTCCACTTTCTGCAGGTTCTATGGTTTGCAGGGATACCAGACATGTTTACTTTTACATGAGGTTCCTGGCTGCAATAAGCCTCAGAACAAGACCCACCCTGGCAGACATTTTCCATGATAATACTATGTAACACAATTTTTGTTCCTGGGTAGTAAGTGTTATTTCCTAATTGCTTATGCCTCAAAAGTATAGAAAATGTTTATTATTCCCCACAAACTTTGCTTTTGTGACCAGGACAGTGATATTTTGAAATGTACCTATTTCCAATGAGAAAATGGGCGAATTTGTGTCTCTTCGTTCACATAAAGTCAGAAAAAAACAACATATGAATTCAAATTAACATGTATTTATACTAAAGTAATACAAAAATGACTACAAAAGATTTAGAAGTGAGTAGTTTTTCGAGATTTACGATTATACTGTAAATCACTTTCACGAATCAGCCCCCAAATGTAGTCTCCCATCATGTTCTCGTTATACTGTCCTTGGTAGCGGCGTCCAAAGTCCAGTATATCCTGGTGGAAGCGCTCGCCTTGCTCCTCCGAGTACGCTCCCATGTTCTCCTTGAATTTATCAAGATGAGCATCAAGGATATGGACTTTGAGGGACATCCTACAGCCCATTGTGCCGTAGTTCTTCACCAGAGTCTCAACCAGCTCCACATAGTTTTCGGCCTTGTGATTGCCCAGGAAGCCCCGAACCACTGTGACAAAGCTGTTCCAAGCCACTTTCTCCTTACTACAGTGCCTTGCGAAAGTATTCGGCCCCCGTGAACTTTGCGACCTTTTGCCACATTTCAGGCTTCAAACATAAAGATATGAAACTGTAATTTTTTGTGAAGAATCAACAACAAGTGGGACACAATCATGAAGTGGAACGAAATTTATTGGATATTTCAAACTTTTTTAACAAATAAAAAACTGAAAAATTGGGCGTGCAAAATTATTCAGCCCCTTTACTTTCAGTGCAGCAAACTCTCTCCAGAAGTTCAGTGAGGATCTCTGAATGATCCAATGTTGACCTAAATGACTAATGATGATAAATAGAATCCACCTGTGTGTAATCAAGTCTCCGTATAAATGCACCTGCACTGTGATAGTCTCAGAGGTCCGTTTAAAGCGCAGAGAGCATCATGAAGAACAAGGAACACACCAGGCAGGTCCAAGATACTGTTGTGGAGAAGTTTAAAGCCGGATTTGGATACAAAAAGATTTCCCAAGCTTTAAACATCCCAAGGAGCACTGTGCAAGCGATAATATTGAAATGGAAGGAGTATCAGACCACTGCAAATCTACCAAGACCTGGCCGTCCCTCTAAACTTTCAGCTTATACAAGGAGAAGACTGATCAGAGATGCAGCCAAGAGGCCCATGATCACTCTGGATGAACTGCAGAGATCTACAGCTGAGGTGGGAGACTCTGTCCATAGGACAACAATCAGTCGTATACTGCACAAATCTGGCCTTTATGGAAGAGTGGCAAGAAGAAAGCCATTTCTTAAAGATATCCATAAAAAGTGTCGTTTACAGTTTGCCACAAGCCACCTGGGAGACACACCAAACATGTGGAAGAAGGTGCTCTGGTCAGATGAAACCAAAATCGAACTTTTTGGCAACAATGCAAAACGTTATGTTTGGCGTAAAAGCAACACAGCTCATCACCCTGAACACACCATCCCCACTGTCAAACATGGTGGTGGCAGCATCATGGTTTGGGCCTGCTTTTCTTCAGCAGGGACAGGGAAGATGGTTAAAATTGATGGGAAGATGGATGGAGCCAAATACAGGACCATTCTGGAAGAAAACCTGATGGAGTCTGCAAAAGACCTGAGACTGGGACGGAGATTTGTCTTCCAACAAGACAATGATCCAAAACATAAAGCAAAATCTACAATGGAATGGTTCACAAATAAACATATCCAGGTGTTAAAATGGCCAAGTCAAAGTCCAGACCTGAATCCAATCGAGAATCTGTGGAAAGAACTGAAAACTGCTGTTCACAAATGCTCTCCATCCAACCTCACTGAGCTCGAGCTGTTTTGCAAGGAGGAATGGGCAAAAATTTCAGTCTCTCGATGTGCAAAACTGATAGAGACATACCCCAAGCGACTTACAGCTGTAATCGCAGCAAAAGGTGGCGCTACAAAGTATTAACTTAAGGGGGCTGAATAATTTTGCACGCCCAATTTTTCAGTTTTTTATTTGTTAAAAAAGTTTGAAATATCCAATAAATTTCGTTCCACTTCATGATTGTGTCCCACTTGTTGTTGATTCTTCACAAAAAATTACAGTTTCATATCTTTATGTTTGAAGCCTGAAATGTGGCAAAAGGTCGCAAAGTTCAAGGGGGCCGAATACTTTCGCAAGGCACTGTAGTGAGCTTCTTGGGGAATTCATTGCACTCCAGGATCTTCTTTATCTGTGGTCCGACGAAGACACCGGCTTTGACCTTTGCCTCAGACAGCTTAGGGAAGAAGTCTTGAAGGTACTTGAAGGCTGCCGACTCCTTATCTAGAGCTCTGACAAATTGTTTCATAAGGCCCAATTTGATGTGCAGTGGTGGCATCAGCACCTTCCGGGGGTCCACCAGTGGCTCCCACTTGACGTTTTTCCTCCCCACAGAGAACTCGGTCCACTGTGGCCAGTCCCGCCTGTGGTAGTGCGCCTTGGTGTCCCTGCTGTCCCAAAGGCAAAGATAGCAGGGAAACTTGGTAAAACCGCCTTGGAGACCCATCAGGAATGCCACCATTGCAGCCTCTTGATGCCATCTCAGAAAAATGCAGATATGTATCCACTTAGGCAGCTGGAACTAAACTGAACTGGTGGGCTTAAGGCCCCTGTATTTATACTACTATTTATATTACTGGAAAGTTCTAGAAGTTACTCCAAGTTTACTCAGCACTGAATCTATCTGGAATGTTCTGGAAAATAGGTAAATTTCAAAATATCAGTGTCCTGGTCACAAAAGCAAAGTTCGTGGGGAATAATAGCCATTTTCTATACTTTTGAGGCATAAGCAATTAGGAAATAACACTTACTACCCAGGAACCAAAAAAAAAAAAGAAATTGTTACACGGTGTAATTCTGCCAACATTGGCACCTCCCCACATTTAGCATGGCAAAACTCCCTGTGGGCAGCAAAGTAACCAGGGACAACCATGTATTTTCTGAACACTTCCACACATGTTCTAAAATTTTAGACGCGATTGGTCACTCACACTTCTGCAGTAGTGCAGGGTGCTGCCATAAGACAATATACTGCAATATACAGTACACAGCGTACAATAAACTATATAGAAGCAGCGTGCTGGAATCAATAGTGATCAATTAGTTCTGAAAATAGATGTTGAAAATAAAATTGAGTTTGCCAAAATAGCTTCTTGGATCCCCTAAATGTTGTAGCCATCATGAGTTGCTCATGTTAAAGCACGATCCGAAATATAATACAGACTTTAGTTTACTGTCTGGACTTCCTGGATTTCAGACTGAAAAACAGAGAGGAACCTTATTATTATTATTATTATTATTATTATTATTATTATTATTATTATTATTATTATTTATTTCTTAGCAGACACCCTTATCCAGGGCGACTTACAGTCGTAAACAAAAATACATTTCAAGAATCACAGTACAAGTATTAATACAATTAAGAGCAAGATAAGACTAGTTTAGACATCAGTCGTTCGCTGTTTAAATGACGTAACCGATACTCAACTCTGGACCTCGAGATCCAATCCAGTCCAGGTTTTTACTCCAAGCTGGTTCCAATGTAGTTAATTGAAGCTGCTAAGAGACAATTAACTAATTTAGGACCTGGTTGGAATAAAGACCAGGACTGAAATGGATCTTGATGGCCAGAGTTGAGTACCACTGTAATACACGTTGAAACTCTCCCACACACTCAGTACAATTTTTGAAGTGATCGGTTACTCACAGACTGCGTGACAGTGCATAATATGGGAGGACGTACACTGTACATCCCCTAGGGGTTAAGGGAAGAAGTCTGAAATATTATGCAGAAAAACAGCATCTATCTTGTGCCACTGGAAGATGTTCACATGGGTTTCTATTCTCCCTACTGCCTGGTGCCAAAGAAGGACGGACCCTTGGGTCCAATTTTGGACCTCAGGGCCCTCAACATTTTCCTCATGAAGCGTTGCTTCAAGTTACAAACTGTCCCCAAACTCCTGTTTTCTCTCTGCAGTAGAGATTGGTACATGTCCCTAGACCTGAAGAAACAGTTTCCCCCTTAAGAGTGCAGGGAATACAGATATTCCCTTATCTTGATGATTGGTTACTGGTCAACAACTCACCCCAACAGGTGTTGGAAAGAACTCGGCTCGTTTTCACCCACGACAAAGTTTGGGTTTGACGGTCAACTGAGAGAAATTGAAACTGATGCCCACCCAAAATATACTTGTTGGGCTTAATCCTGGATTCACCTTTGATGACAGTCTCTCTGACACCCAAGAGTACTGCACACGTGTAAGGTTGCGGCACTTCATTCCATCTGAGATTCAGGAAGTAGATCAAAGATTTCCAAAGGTTATTGGGGTTGATGATCTCCCAGGTCCTTCCGCTGGCCCTGCTCCACTCCTGACCACTACAGGGGTGGTTGAATTCCAAGGTTCAGTTGTACCTGGTTTTCCTCTGAAGCTCAGTCAACTCTCTCTTCTACAAGTAGCTCTCTTGGTGGATAGTTTCTGGGAACCTATTGTCGCCTGTATGGGGTTGGAAGAGAGAGATGATCTTCACAGATGCCTTGGGGCTCGACTGTGGTGGAACATGGAACCACCTACAAGCACGGGGGAGCTGGTCTCCTGCGGAATGCCTGCTACATATCTCTTGCCTGGAGGAAATGCGGGCGGGGGGGTGTTCTATACTCTCCAGGCCTTTCAAAGACATCTCTCAGCAGCCATGTTCTGGTTCACTCTGACAACAAGGCTGTCATGGTTTACATAAATCACAAGGGATGTGTCAAGTCTCTACCTTCTTTTTTAAGAAGCCTTTGGTGTGCACAGAAGAGCATCGCTATCAATGCACTCTTGATCCATGGCTCCCTCAACCATCTTGCATACCTGCTCAGTTGCCAGGTCCTGGACCCAGCGCAGTGGACACTGTCCCAGCCAGTGGTGGACATGCTCTGGGAGAAGTTTGGCACTCTTTTTGCAGATCTCTTTACCTCTCCGGTCAAAGCCAAATATCTCTGTAGTTTTCTCACCATCTGCATCCTCAGTCCGGCGGGGTAAATGCCCTTCAAAACGATCTAACTGGTGTTTGGAGAATGATTTGATTTCCGGCATTGCCCCATTTGTGCTATAGTTGAGTTTCTTTAGCACTTGTTGGAGCAAAACAATTTGCACAATCAAGTTGTACCTTGCCTCTATTTCAGCTTTCTACCTGAAATGGGATTTCACCTGGTTCACATCCGCTCTGTCTGCTTCATGAAGAGGGCTTGGAAACTGCCCCTCCATCTAGGACCCCTTCACCCAATGGAGGCTCAATAATATTCTTAACCAGCTCTCTCTGCCATCTAAACCACTGGCTTCTACCTCTCTGAAGAACCTCACTCTCAAAACTCTGTTTCTCGTGGCCATTACATCTGCTCAGAGAGTGAGTGAACTTTAAGCCCTGTTTATTTTAAATATTTTTTTTGCAAAAGGTAGATCTAAGGTTACGCTGCGGTTGAATCCAGCTTTCTTGCCAAAGAGGGTTACAGAATTTAATGTCAATCAGCCTATTGCGCTTGAGGCTTTTAAATTGGTTCCACACACAGACAGAGCAAGCCTGCAATCCTACATTCCCCCTGCCCTTTCAGAGCACTAGCAAACTACATCAAAATAACAAAGGAGCTGCTTGAATCAGAGCAGTTCTTCTTTTAAGGTCAGGCAGGCAGTTTTTAAATCTAGACTAGCTCTATTGTTGGTAGAGCTTATTTGGAAACATGCTAGGTCATGTTTGCCATAGGAATGCAAGGTCGAGGCACATTCCATCAGAGCGGTCTCTACATCCTGGACTGTCCTCTGCAGTTCTTCCATGGAGGTTCAACAGGCTCAATGTCATCGATGAGGAACCCGTCTTTCAAGCAGGTATTTCCCTATAAGTAAGTGACTAGTATGGGTTACTCAGTCACAAGTGGAATTGACCTTTGTAAGAGAACGTTAATTCCACTTATATGCTTCGTCGCTCGTCTAATCTCAGTGGGCAGCAAGGAAATTGTGAGGGATGGCTTGTGCAGCCAACCTAGTCAAAGCTTTGGTATATAACTTTCAAGAAAGACCATGGTTACAAGGTAGGGTAACCCAACTTTTTTTTGTTCTGGTCAGTGAATAAGTCTCTACCTTTAGTGTGAGGAAATGCAGTTTAGAAGAAGCGCTGAATTAAAAGAAAATGTATTGGGAAAAGCCATAATGACTGAAGACACACAGACATTTTTTGACGTAATTGATGAATTATTACTTTCATCTTTTGTTTAGGAGAGAGTAAAGTCTGTGTTTCACTCCAAAGAGTATGGAAAGATAATAAACTTCAAAAGTCCTGACATTGCCAAGGTATGTATACAATGTAATTATCTGTATGTGCATATAGACAAGAATGTAAAACATTAATTCAGGAATCCTATTGAGAAATAATACTGAGCCCTCTCAAATGCCCCAATAGTCACTTCCCCAATGTGCCTTCAACTGGGCTTTAATGCATTCATGTTTTTACTCCATCCTCCAAAAAGGCAATTTAAACGCATTTTTAAAGTTGTTTAAAAATAAAGTGTAAATGTTTATTTGTTGATTTTCTCAGATCGTTAACGTCCACATTTAAGGTTTCATGTGTTTCTGATTGAAATTGCAAGATCTGACTGATTTTGTAATGAATGGTCACATAATTGATATGCAGCTGTATTATATGATTACCTCATTTCAGTTCATTTCAGGTTTTCACTACCACATAGTTTTAACCTCTGACCATACCAATGATAGACAGAAAACTTTGAATATTGTCTTCACATCTGGTACAGCGGTCCTTGATGATTCTAATGGTCAAATTAAATTAGTGTTGTCCCTGAGTGGCTCACCTGGTAGAAGCGCTGACGCGCGGTGCGCAGGGTGAGTCATACAGCGCAGGTTCATCTGACTCACCTGCTAGAAGCCCTGCCACGTGGTGCGCAGGGTGAGTCATTGTGACAGGCTGGCTCACAGTGGTGAGTTGTGGTGACGTCACGGACCAGGAAGTAACTGAAACCACAACAATGGATGGGCGGGTGAAGCTGAATGCAACGGCATTCAGCGTGGATTTATTAAATCAAATAAACAAAACAAAAGATTTAAACAATCAACAAACACAAAACAAAAAGGCACAAGGGCCAAACGAATAAACAAGTGCTGTTTAGCAGTCGTTCTTAAATGTCGTTATTTCTGCTCGTTCGCTCTCTCCGCTCCCCGTACTCTCCTCTGTACACTCTCCTCCCAGCACAGACAGCTGCCGGTTCTTATGCTCTGGCCGGGTTAACTAGCTGTTAATTATCTTATTACCCCTCGGCCACAGTCTGCACGCGTTTGGTAAGGATGCATGACTGTCAGCTAGTTAAATAATCAGTAGCTGATCAGTCATGCATCCTCACAAGGTTTTTAAATATAAATAATAAAAGACGCGGCACTTTTATCCGCGCCGCAAACAAAAATACAAATAATAATAAATAGGGGCCCCCCCTTGTGCGCAGCACACATGGCCTTTTCGGCCACCTCCCCCCTTATTCCCTAAATTCCCGGCTAGCAGTCCCGGCGCAGGAACAGGGGCAGCAACGGGCCAAAGGTGGCGGCCACGGTGGGATGTTCTCCTCCCACCCAAAAAACTGTAGCGTCCCAGTGGACCACGCACAGACCGGCTCCTCTGGCCAGAAAAATTGTGGGTGGTCTCCAGACCTGCCCCCCTTCTTCATGGCCGGCAGCTGCCCTTCATGGGGCTCGAGCCACAGTATTTCCTGCCGCGAAAGTGCGGCTGGGGGAGCTGGTCTCCTGACCTCCCCCCCCTTTTCCGTGGCCGGCAGCTCCCCTTCACAGGGCTCCAGCCACAGTATTTCCTGCCGCATGGCAGGACTGGTAGCGACCCCAGGCAAAACAGGACCCTTGGGAGGCGACAGCAGCAGCTGCAAACCTTCGGCAGGCAACGGCAGCAGCAGCGGACCCTCGGGAGGCGACGGCAGCTGTCCTCCCACGGCGGCTGAGGCGGAACCAGCAGGCATTCACCCTCTACTGGTGGAGGTTGGAGGGGCAAGCAATCCTCCCACGGCGGTTGAGGCAGAACCAGCAGAAATTCACCCTCTGCTGGTGGAGCTGAGAACGGCAAACAGTCCTCCCACGGCGCTTGAGACGGAACCAGCAGGCATTCACCCTCTGCTGGTGGACGTGGGAGGGGCAGGTAGTCCTCCCACGGCGATTGAGGCAGAACCAGCAGGCATTCACCCTCTGCTGGTGGAGCTGGGAGCGGTAAGCTGTCCTCCCACGGCGCTTGAGACGGAACCAGCAGGTATTCACCCTCTGCTGGTGGAGGTGGGAGTGGTAAGCTGTCTTCCCACGGCGCTTGAGACGGAACCAGCAGGCATTCACCCTCTGCTGGTGGAGGTGGCGGAGGCAGAGGCAGCTCCTGCTGCTCTGCTCCTGGTGGTGGAGGTGGCGGAGGCAGAGGCAGCTCCTGCTTCTCTGCTCCTGGAGGTGCAGGTGGTGGAGGCAGAGGCAGCTCCCGCTGCTCTGCTCCTGCCTCCCACGGCGGCTGAGGCGGAACCAGCAGACATTCACCCTCTGCTGGTGGAAGTGGAGATGGAACCAGCAGGTATTCACCCTCTACTGGTGGAGGTGGCGGAGGCAGAGGCAGCTCCCCACTTCTGGGCGCTGGATGCTCGCGCTCCCCCCGTCGGCTCTGGATGCTCGCGCTCTGCCTCTTCATATTGCGTGGGGCATATGGCCAATGTGTGCCCATATGCCCCACAGCCAGGGCACAACTCCGCCACGAGGTTCACAATATAAACCTCACAGCCATCCTCACCGATCTCCTCCTGCTGTTGCTGCGGTTGCTGTTGCTGCAGCCTACCTCTCCCCCTTCTCTTCCTGCTCCTTCTCCCTGCCTTCCTCTCCTGGGCCAATTCCTCCTCCTCATCCTGGAAGGGGCAGATCGCTACAATGTGCCTGTAGACCCCGCAAGCAAGGCACCAGCCTTGGTCCTCCAGACCACTGAGGAGGTCCTCCAGTTCCCCGCAGCCATTCCTCCAGCTCCAGCCTTCCATTTTATAAGGAGGCTGTGTGGTCCAGTGGTTAAAGAAAAGGGCTTGGAACCAGGAGGTCCCCGGTTCAAATCCCACCTCAGCCATTGACTCATTGTGTGACCCTGAGCAAGTCACTTAACCTCCTTGTGCTCCGTCTTTCAGGTGAGACGTAATTGTAAGTGACTGCAGCTGATGCATAGTTCACACACTCTAGTCTCTGTGATTTCCATTACACGAGAGTAGATGTTAAAACTTCATGCTGATTTGAACTCGGCTCTCGCCAAGATAAGCACCAACTAAGACGTAGCTTTACAGTAAACTAATGTGATCCATATGTGTCTCCATCCATTTACGTTTCCTTCCATATGATGATGTAGATATCCTTCTGTCTGGTGTTAATGGCTGAAGTGTAATGCTGGCTCCAGGGATCAGCTTATTTTTGCCTCCCTGGCGCATCAGCACACACAACGGCTGCGATGCTGGCTCCGGGGATCAACCAAAGTGCGGCCTCCCCAGCGCATCAGCATGACAACCGTCTGGATTGAGCTAAGTAGGGTACATCTCTGGGGTTTTCAAGTGGGCACCTTCCATCCTCAGTGTTTCGTCGACTAGCCCACAACACCTCAAGAGGGCTCGACGGTGATTCTGGCGTCCCAGCATCACCCCCCTCCGTCCCCCACTCAACTCAGCCCAGCTTACTTACCTGTCCCCAGCCAGAATCTTTCCGTCTCAACCACAGCCAGTTGCTGCTCCTCTCTGCTGCTTCAGATAAGTTCTTCACTGTGCGACGCAACTCTTGGCCACTGAATCCGACATCTCTGAGAAACCGGGTTGTAGAGTGTGCCACAAATCCTCGACAACCCACTTCCACTGGGTAAACCCGAACTCTCCATCCTCGCTGTTCCGCTTCAGTGGCTAGTTGAGCATACCGCAGTTTCTTCCTCTCATACGCCTCATCTACAGCATCCTCCCATGGCACTGTTAACTCTACCAGGTGAACAAGGCGTGCTGATCCAGACCACAAGACAATATCTGGTCGAAGGTTAGTGGTGGCAATCTCAGGTGGAAAAATAAGCCGTTGACCAACATCTGCCAGCATTTTCCAGTCTCTAGCAGCTTCCAGTTGTCCTGGGCGAGGATTGGTTTTAACACCTTTTCTTGGTGGTTGCTCTCCTGGGCGGAGGAATGTTGACTTTTGTGTGTAATGTTTTGATGGAACAGGTGACAACTTATTGGTCATGTTACGCTTGTCTTCCAATGCTAAGGCCAAACATCGCAGCACCTGGTCATGGCGCCAAGTAAACCGTCCTTGGCTAAGAGCCACCTTACATCCTGTCAAAATGTGCCTTAATGTTGCAGGTGATGAACACAAAGGACATGAGGGATCCTCTCCTACCCAGAGGTTTAGGTTCTGTGGTGATGGGAGAACATCATATGTTGACCTGATGAGGAAACTGATCCTGCTCTGTTCCATTGACCATAGGTCTTGCCAGCCAATCTTGCGTTGTTCCACACTCTCCCATCTCATCCATTCTCCCTGCTTGGCCTGGGAAATGGCCTTTATACACCTCATCCTCTCCTCCTGCTTTTGCACCTCGTTGACTACCAGCTTCCTCCTTTGAGCTGGGGCTGCCTTGTGCCATGTAGGAGGAGTTGAACTGAAACCAAGACCCCCTCTTCCATGCTGAACTTGCCCCATGATATCACCAATTCGAAGGGCAGCCTTTGCATCTTCCACAGCTTTCTTTGCCGCCCACTTTCTTCCAGTTTTCAACACAGGTGCTGCCTCCCTTACGCATTTATCGCGTGACTCTACTAATGTAATTTCCAGTCTGACCTTGGCGCACTTAAACTCCTCGGTTAGAGCAGAGACTGGTAGGTGCAGTATTCCTTTACCATAAAGTCCCACTCTGCTGAGGCAGCGTGGAACTCACAACCATTTCCTGATGTATGAACTGATTAAAGCTTCCAGCTTCTCTACTGTTGTCAAAGAAACCTCGTACACAGTCAGTGGCCACAGCAACCTCGGCAGTAGACCAAACTGAAAGCACCAGAGTTTTAGTTTACCTGGTAGAGCGCAGCTGTCTATGCTCTTCAACCCTTCCACTGCTTGTTGTCTAACTTCTCCCACACGAACTGTGTCCTTTAGATCCCCGTCGTACCATCTCCCAAGACTCTTCACTGGCTTCTCAGACACTGTTGGTATTGCCTCACCATTAATGAAGAATGTTTTATCTACTACTTTGCCTTTAATTATAGAGATGCTCCTTGATTTAGTGGGCTTGAATTGCATTCGTGCCCATTCAATGTTATTGGTTAATTTGCCCAATAATCGATTAGTGCAGGCTACTGTTGTAGTCATGGTTGTCATGTCATCCATGTATGCTCGAATTGGTGGTAGTCGCATTCCAGAAGCCAAGCGCTCTCCTCCTACTACCCATTTTGATGCCCTAATGATTACTTCCATTGCCATGGTAAAAGCCAGTGGAGAAATGGTGCATCCTGCCATTATTCCAACCTCTAGGCATTGCCATGTAGTGCTGAATTCTGAAGTTGAAAAACTGAATTGCAAATCTCCAAAATAGGCTTTCACTAAATTTGTTATTGTCATCGGTACACTGAAAAAATCAAATGCTGCCCAAAGTAGTTCATGTGGCACTGAACCATATGCATTAGCCAAATCCAGGAATGTCACATGGAGCTCCTTCCTCTCCTTTTTAGCTGATTGAATTTGTTGCCAGATCACATTGATGTGTTCTAAGCAACCTGGGAAACCTGGAATGCCCGCTTTTTGTATTGAAGTGTCAATGAAGCAGTTCTTTAATAGGTAAGCTGACAATCTCTGAGCAATAATGCTGAAGAAAATCTTTCCTTCTACGTTTAATAGGGAAATGGGACGAAACTGACTGATGCTTGTAGAATCTTTTTCTTTAGGTATAAAGACTCCACCTGCTCGGCGCCATGCTCTTGGTACCACCTGTTTTTCCCATGCCACTTTCATCAATTTCCACAGAATTCGTAGAACTCCTGAAGCACTCTTGTACACTCTGTACGGAACTCCATTAGGCCCTGGAGATGATGAAGCCCTTGCTTTTTTCACAGCTTGCTCTATTTCTTTCCACTTAGGTGCACAGTCCTCCATTTGGTATTCTGGTGGATTGATAGGTGGGATGTCTGACGGAATTGACATAGGCTCCTGCCTTTTTGAATCTGTATGTGTTTCCTCCAAATATCTCTCCAGCTCAACCTTAGATACTTTTAGTGTGCCATTCTTCTCACTGGTGAATAACTTCTTTACAAATTTGAATGGGTCTTTATAAAAGTTAGCTCTCGCACGCTCCTTCTTTTTGTAGCGTTTCCGTAGGCGCTCAGCTCTGCACAATGTTGCAAGCTTATCTTTTATGACCCTTTGTAAGAGATTGAGTCCCTCCTTCTGACTTTGTTCTGCTCTTCTCCATTGGTTCCTCAGCTGTCTCCTTTCTCTAACTAAGCGTTCAATCTCCTGCTGCCGTCTAGACTTTCCAGGAATAGTTTGTACTTTTTCCTTCCTTTTTTCAACTCCAAACCTCTCGCTTCCATATGCGTAGATGATGTCCCCAAATTTATCCAGCTTCTTTTCAACTGTTCCACTTAATCTTTCCAATGCAACGCAGAGATCTGTGTTTACTGTGTCCCATGCAGTTTTCTCACAAGCTCTTGGCCGTTTAACTCCAGGCTTGTGCCCGTTGAGGTTCTTTTCTCTCTTATGCTGGTTTGTCTGACTGGGTTCACAAGGATCATTAGGTTCATCACTAACTGTGTCCATGCAAGTCCTCCTCACATCTATGACAGGGGTGCTGATATCCTGCGAACTGTGGTTTGCTTCCTGTCGCTGGATTTCATTCGACTGACTTGACTGACTTCGTAAGAAGTACTGATCAATGCGAGGCCCTTGTCCCTTCTCTCTCAAGCATTTCATTCTCCCTTGATGAATCTTCAAACCCCTGACCGTTGTCGCCTTGCTCCAGCCGCAGACACAAACCTGGAGTTCCATGTCTTTATTAACTGCAGATCTTGAACTAGTCTTTTGTGAAGTACTCTCCATACTCATATCCGTTTCCGTTCCTAAGTCGTTAACCGTGTTATCCAACGTTGAGTCATCTTCCGCCCCCGCTCTCGCAGACTCTAGGGGTATTTTTCTCTTTAATTTCTTAGAAGCCTTGGGCGGGTGTCTCCAGCATCCTGTAAACACAGAGCTGGATACTGCCGACAAGGGTAGCTAACCCTTACCATCCCCAATGGGGTCTCTTTCCTCCTGTCAGCTGTCTCTCCAGGCTGTCACAAGGTCTTTCCCTTGTTGCCAGCTGCACTATTCACAGCAGTCACTGGACGTATCCAGATCTTCATGATTTCCATTACACGAGAGTAGATGTTAAAACTTCATGCTGATTTGAACTCGGCTCTCGCCAAGATAAGCACCAACTAAGACGTAGCTTTACAGTAAACTAATGTGATCCATATGTGTCTCCATCCATTTACGTTTCCTTCCATATGATGATGTAGATATCCTTCTGTCTGGTGTTAATGGCTGAAGTGTAATGCTGGCTCCAGGGATCAGCTTATTTTTGCCTCCCTGGCGCATCAGCACACACAACGGCTGCGATGCTGGCTCCGGGGATCAACCAAAGTGCGGCCTCCCCAGCACATCAGCATGACAACCGTCTGGATTGAGCTAAGTAGGGTACATCTCTGGGGTTTTCAAGTGGGCACCTTCCATCCTCAGTGTTTCGTCGACTAGCCCACGACACCTCAAGAGGGCTCGACGGTGATTCTGGCGTCCCAGCATCACCCCCCTCCGTCCCCCACTCAACTCAGCCCAGCTTACTTACCTGTCCCCAGCCAGAATCTTTCCGTCTCAACCACAGCCAGTTGCTGCTCCTCTCTGCTGCTTCAGATAAGTTCTTCACTGTGCGACGCAACTCTTGGCCACTGAATCCGACGTCTCTGAGAAATCGGGTTGTAGAGTGTGCCACAAATCCTCGACAACCCACTTCCACTGGGTAAACCCGAACTCTCCATCCTCGCTGTTCCGCTTCAGTGGCTAGTTGAGCATACCGCAGTTTCTTCCACTCATACGCCTCATCTACAGCATCCTCCCATGGCACTGTTAACTCTACCAGGTGAACAAGGCGTGCTGATCCAGACCACAAGACAATATCTGGTCGAAGGTTAGTGGTGGCAATCTCAGGTGGAAAAATAAGCCGTTGACCAACATCTGCCAGCATTTTCCAGTCTCTAGCAGCTTCCAGTTGTCCTGGGCGAGGATTGGTTTTAACACCTTTTCTTGGTGGTTGCTCTCCTGGGCGGAGGAATGTTGACTTTTGTGTGTAATGTTTTGATGGAACAGGTGACAACTTATTGGTCATGTTACGCTTGTCTTCGCCTTGGATAAAGGCGTCTGCTAAATAAACAAATAATAATATTTATATTATTTTTTTTTCCAAAAAACACTTTTTGAAAAAAAAAAACAAAACATAATTTTTCTTTCCTGGTCCGGCTCTTGGAGGCGTTGTTTGTCCCACGCAGAACACCATATGTGACAGGCTGGCTTGCAGTGGTGAGGTGTGGTGACGTCACGGACCAGGAAGTAACTGAAACCACAACAATGGATGGGCGGGTGAAGCTGAATGCAATGGCATTCAGCGTGGATTTATTAAATCAAATAAACAAAACAAAAGATTTAAACAATCAACAAACACAAAACAAAAAGGCACAAGGGCCAAACGAATAAACAAGTGCTGTTTAGCAGTCGTTCTTAAATGTCGTTATTTCTGCTCGCTCGCTCTCTCCGCTCCCCGTACTCTCCTCTGTACACTCTCCTCCCAGCACAGACAGCTGCCGGTTCTTATACTCTGGCCGAGGGGTTAACTAGCTGTTAATTATCTTATTACCCCTCGGCCACAGTCTGCACGCGTTTGGTAAGGATGCATGACTGTCAGCTAGTTAAATAATCAGTAGCTGATCAGTCATGCATCCTCACGAGGTTTTTAAATATAAATAATAAAAGACGCAGCGCTTTTATCCGCACCGCAAACAAAAATACAAATAATAATAAATAGGGGCGGGACACTCCGCCACAGTCATACAGCGCAGGTTCATCTGACTCATCTGGTAGAAGCGCTGACACGTGATGCGCAGGGTGAGTCATAGAGCGCAGGTTCATCTGACTCACCTAGTAGAAGCGCTGACACGTGATGCGCAGGGTGAGTCATACAGCGCAGGTTCATCTGACTCACCTAGTAGAAGCGCTGACACGTGATGCGCAGGGTGAGTCATACAGCGCAGGTTCATCTGACTCACCTAGTAGAAGCGCTGACACGTGATGCGCAGGGTGAGTCATACAGCGCAGGTTCATCTGACTCACCTGGTAGAAGCGCTGACGCGTGGTGCGCAGGGTGAGTCATACAGCGCAGGTTCATCTGACTCACCTGGTAGAAGCACTGCCACGTGGTGCGCAGGGTGAGTCATACAGCGCAGGTTCATCTGACTCACCTGGTAGAAGCGCTGACGCGTGGTGCGCAGGGTGAGTCATACAGCGCAGGTTCATCTGACTCACCTGGTAGAAGCGCTGACACGTGATGCGCAGGGTGAGTCATACAGCGCAGGTTTGCGTCCTGGCTGTGTGAAGTAGGCTGGTCTTCACTGGGGACTCCGAAGGGAGCGTCGCATTGGCCCATGTGCTGCCATGGGTTAGGGAGGTAAAACCGGACACCTGCAGGGCTGGCCTTTGTCCTCCAGAGGTCGGTAGCTTGCTGACATCCGCTCTCGAGTTCCTGGGTGAAAAAGAAAGCTGTCTTGGTCGTGGGATCGGACGATGCCCACTGAATCTTCAGGTCTCCTGAGTCATGTGGGGAATTGCTTTTGGTGAGGAGAGAAGCAACTGGGCATTCCAAATTAGGAGAAAATCAGGGGGGAAATTATAATTGGACACACTAAATAAAAAAAAATAATAATAATTACTGTTCTGTAAAAATGAATTGTGTTTTTTTTTTTCTTTTTTTAAACTTCTAACGATAGTAGTAATACAGACCATATGCTTTTGAAATAGTCTATTCACATTGGTACATTGATTCTCACTCATCTTTTATTTGTATCGTTCAGTAAAAAATAAAAATTACAGTGGCACATGTTTTAATCCTCTGCCGTACTACTTCCACTTTGCTACCACATTTTTTTTCTTGAAGGATCCCAGGGTGTCAGCTTCAACAACATTACTGGGGAGTTGGTTCCAGACCCTCACAATTCACTGTGTAAAAAAGTGCCTCCTATTTTCTGTTCTGAATGCCCCTTTATCTAATCTTCATTTGTGACCCCTGATCCTTGTTTCTTTTTTCAGGTCGAAAAAGTCCCCTGGGTCGACAGTGTCAATACCTTTTAGAATTTTGAATGCTTGAATCAGATCGCCGTGTAGTCTTCTTTGTTCAAGACTGAATAGATTCAATTCTTTTAGCCTGTCTGCATACGATTTGCCTTTTAAACCCTGGATAATTCTGGTTGCTCTTCTTTGCACTCTCTAGAGCAGCAATATCCTTTTTGTAACAAGGTGACCAGAACTGAACACAATATTCTAGATGAGGTCTTACTAATGCATTGTAAAGTTTTAACATTACTTCCCTTGATTTAAATTCAACACTTTTCACAATATATCCGAGCATCTTGTTGGCCTTTTTTTATAGCTTCCCCACATTGTCTAGATGAAGACATTTCTGAGTCATTGATTCCAAATTCAGTATATGATCCCATATGATATTTATAGTGCACATTTGTACTGCCTGCGTGCAGTACCTTACACTTTTCTCTATTAAATGTCATTTACCATGTGTCTGCCCAGTTCTGAATGCTGTCTAGATCATTTTGAATGACCTTTGCTGCTGCAACAGTGTTTGCCACTCCTCCTATTTTTGTGTTGTCTGCAAATTTAACAAGTTATCTATTTTCCTTTACGAAATATTAACATTTTTTTGTTTGTTTTTTTGTTTTTTTACAGTGGGTTCTAGCCAAATTAGAAGATGCAAGAGATAGCCTGCCAAAATACTGAAAACCCATAATCAAGGCTTCTCTGATGAAAAAGAACATCAAATACACAACTCCCATTCAGTGCCTTTGATGTTTCTGAAATGCAAGCGAGTACCATACGATGATAAAAAAATATGCATACATGTTTAATGTTAGTTTATTTAATTATTGAGTTTATAAGCACAGTTGATATATTTATTTTTAATCTATATTGTTAATGCAAATTTTAGCAGGTCATGCCTAAGTTTTAAAAATACATATATTTGTTTGAAAAATAAGCAGTTGATTTGCTATTCAGGTAACTGGCAGTGATGCTTATAGTTTCTAAAGCTCAACATTTGTTTTTAGATCAGAAAAGTTATTACTGTACCAGACACTTCCACTAAATAAAGTGTCACAATAATACTTGTAATAACAGTTTCACTCATACCTATTGTTTTTATTTAAATGTGTTAGCACAGTCTTGGCTATAACAAAATATTTTATAAAAAACTTGACCTCAAGTTTACAGTCAAGGTGATTGCTGGTGAATGTGACTCACTTTTCATGCAATTACAGAAAGCTGCTGACCACAAAAGTCATATCAATCCAATAAACCTTAATGAAGTTGAAAATGGTCATCTTTGCATGGTAATACTATTTGGGGAACTTAAGTATTTATTCCCTTAATAATAAAATAATTAAATTGCTATTATATGTCAATTTGTTGAAATTGTAACTTTGACGTGTAAATCACTGGTGATGGTTAAAGTTTTATATAACATTTCATTTCTTTTATAATAAACTCATTAGTTTATATTAACTGCTTTACTCCGGGTTATTGTTGTTGCTTCATTTTCAAATACAGCTGTTGTAGGTTCTGTAGCAGTACACATTACATGTACTGACTGATTTTGAGAGTTATTTGAGACTGGTCAGGAATTGTCCCAGGCATGTATTAGGTTTTAAAAGTAATTTTTCTCTGTATGACTGAAATTTTGACAAATCTCCAACCTGCCACTAAATTCCCAGGTAAGTCAGTGCTCGTAGAGTGTGTTGATACACAAGCTAAAAAACAAGCATCCATCCAAACTGTTTTTATTTAAAAACAAAACAGCAACAACACAGCAGGATGTAATGTAATGACACCTTCACACATATACATGCCACATACCAACAGTGTAGTCCTTTCCTCTGGTTTCATGTCATTCAAACATCCATGTCTGTTTTTAGTATATGTTTAAGATATCATTCACATTTTGTTGTTGTTGTCAGTGGCCTTTTTCTGCAAAGATGGAATTGCTTCTTTATTTTATTTTATTTTTTCTGTATGGTGTTCTTATTGGGTGTTATGTATTAGTTATGGGGAACTGTTCTTCCCTTAAATAAAACACATTTCACTTTTAGAGATGGAGCATTACAGGAGCATGATTAGGTTAATATGAGTTGAGAAATGATCTATGTACTGTATGTTCAACTGGGTTCAGAGAGAGAACTAAACAACCTGAAATCAATACCATGCATGTTCAATTACTCTCTTAGGTTTTGAAAGGAGAACTAATCCTGACTATACATTTAAGTGTTATATGTTTCTGACTCCATAGTCACTTTCTTCCATCTGTGAATTCCAGTTTAGGAGTCGCAGAGGTAGTATAGCAGGCCGGCTGGCAAAGGTCAGCAATTATATTCCTTTCTGGCTTGAGGCATGAGCCCAAACATCCTTCTAGTTTGGATGCATCACAACAGATAAAGCAAAAAAAGAAAAGCCAAATACAAG
Source organism: Acipenser ruthenus (assembly GCF_902713425.1). Classification (NCBI taxonomy): domain Eukaryota; kingdom Metazoa; phylum Chordata; class Actinopteri; order Acipenseriformes; family Acipenseridae; genus Acipenser; species Acipenser ruthenus. The sequence goes on along the minus strand of NC_081190.1, from coordinate 43,092,084 downwards.
GCTACTAGAACTCCTGTGTATTTTATTTCTATTTTTATTTTTTGTACCAGGAGGTAAAATGTTTTCCTGAATATTTGTAAGTACAAGTACATACTGTTCCCTATCAAGTACAAAATGTAACCATTACCTCATGGGTATTTATCCTTTAATAAATATATCAAAGCTGCACGTAGTGCCTGTGACGCAGTCGTGCACACCCCCGAGGGCATAAAAAGACTGCTGACACAAACATCGTTATCAGTTTCCTTTCACTGACCTGAGAGAGATCTACGAACAGATAAGTAAATACAAATACAATATTTAAAGCTGTGTTTTTATTACTTTTTGCAATTAATTACATGCTTATAGTAATTACTACTTACACATATCGTGCACGCAGCTGTGGTTTTTCGTGAAGTCCCTTAGCAGCCTTGTGCCCGGCATCAAGCCGACGGCTCCACTGCCACGTCCGCGGGATCGAATACCTTAATTGTTGTGCTCTGATGAAGGTCTTACGACCGAAACGTTAGCTTCTATTTTCTTTTAAAAAATAAAAAGAGTGAGATTTAGCAAAACACGGGAGTGTCCTATTTTTCATTCTGACATGTGGTCTCCTACGCACCTGTGATGAGACTAATCAGGAGTGCAGATGTTTTAATTTATTTTGATATACTGTGTTGTGAGAAAATGTGTATCTCTGCGTGTATTTTTCTGTTTTTTTTTTTCACAGAAATACTAATACGGCTGCCGGTCTCAGCTGTCCTGCATTAGACTGAGACATGCACTTGTGTCAGGCTGCTTGCAGTTACCCCACAGTGTCTCGTTGCCACATTAAGCTCTGCTTGCAGAATTAGGGCTGTTAGGGCTCTAGCTGTAGGCTTCCTCAGTGTTCGAACTGTTGGCTAGCCAATAGCGTTATAGGTGGGCATCTCTATAATCGCTCCTGTGGTAACTGTAGGCCCCAGACCTGCTCCTGTTCCTGTCAGTACATTGTACAATGAACGAGGTTACCTTTCCGATGCACTAGCAGTCACTGGGCTCAGCTCTGCTTTGGGTCTGATTGCTTGCAATCCTTCCCGCAGTGTTTTGTTGCCGTTCTGGTCTCTGCTTGCAGTGCCACTGCGAAGGCTGTCAGGGCTTAGACAGCGGGCTTCCTCCAGTCTTAGGGCTGCTTTTGGTTAAGCCAGAAGCTATACAGGTGGGCATCCCTGTATATTGATTCTTCGGTAACTGTAGGTCATTGATCTACTGCCGTTCTTAGTGAACGAGGTTACCACAAAAGTGGTGTACCGTGCACTGTGCACCGTACCGTAGTTTGCATCATACCGTACAGTTTGCACCATACCGTTGTACCCTGCATTGTGCACTGCACTGTACCGTTTGCACCGTACCATGTGCACTGTACCGTTTGCATTGTACCGTGTGTACCATGCATTGCAGCAGTGTGGAGTAGTGGTTAGGGCTCTGGACTCTTGGTTCAATCCCAGGTGGGGGACACTGCTGCTGTACCCTTGAGCAAGGTACTTTACCTAGATTGCTCCAGTAAAAACTCAACTGTATAAATGGGTAATAGTATGTAAAAAATAATGTATAAAAAATAGTGTAATTGTATGTAATAATAATGTGATATCTTGTAACAATTGTAAGTCGTCCTGGATAAGGGAGTCTGCTAAGAAATAAATAATAATAATAAATGCATTGTGCACCGTACCATACTGTGTGCACCATGCATTGTGCACCGTACCTTGTGTACCATGCATTGTGCACCGTACCGTACCATGTGTACCATACTGTGCACTGTGCAAGCACCGTGTAGTGGGTACCGTACTGTGCATTGTGCACCGTACCGTACCGTGCACCATGCAAGCACTGGGCAGTGTGCGCCATGACCTGTGCACCGTACCACACCATCTGCACTGTACAGTGGGTACCGTGCACCGTGCAAGCACTGCAGTGGGTACCGTACCGTTTATAACCGTACCGCACCGTTTGCACCGTGCTAGCACCATACAGTGTACAGTACTGTACTAGTGCCTAGGCACCGTACAGGTACTTAAAAGTAACCAAGGCGAGACAGCACCATCCTTGGTTTAGTATCAGCGGATCTGGACGGAGTGACTTGCCACTGTTAACATATTACAGTGTTATTGCCGGTTGCATAGCTTTCATTCTTGCGATATGTATGGAAGACAGGTCTCCCCTTGGAGGACAGGCATGGCAGATGCGCTGACTGTTTGGCTCCGGAGCATGCTAAGAAAGCACTTGCCAGCCTCAACTCCTGTGAGTTTTGTGCGTGTTTTTCTGAGTGCACACTGGAGATGTGAGTATCTCGCAGCTCTGTAAAGCGATCTTTGTCTATTCCACGTGGACAAGGCTTCCCTTCATCCTCAGCTCAAAAAGAGAGGGTTGTATCCTCCCGAGGGCCTAGGGAGAGCAATAGAATTTATGTAGGAGACTGCCTTCATGGTCTTCCTCATCTCATGACAGTCCTGCTACAGAATCTGGCTATTTGCACAGTTCATCCTTTTCACTTGGAAGAAGGGTTTTACTCCAGGTACATCCTGGTGCCCAAGTGGGATGGTGGCCTCAGACCAGTCCTTGACCTCAGACAGGTCAACTTGTATCTGTCGACGGAGGTTCAAAATGTTGCAGCAGCTGTTACAGTAAATAAGGCCAAGCGATTGGTTCATCACGGTGGACTTAAAAGACGCTTATTTTCACATAACCATAAGACCAGGGCACAGGAGGTACCTCGGGTTCGCTTTCCAACAGGTAGCCTATGGGTACTGCCATTCAGCCTCTCTCTAGCTCCTCGTGCCTTTTTGAAGTGCATGGAGGCTATTCTGGTCCGATTAAGAGCACTCAATTACCTGACTGACTTCCTCAGTTGTCCTGACAGGAACATTTCATGGTACCTTTGTAAGCACTGCAAGTAAAATGATCCACGAGTGGGAATGCTACCTTTTTTTTTTTTTTTTTGGTAAAAAAAATAAGCGTTGATTACATAGTGCTTTATGCATGGTTAATTCACAGAAAGTTACATTTTTTCTTCACTATATGTGCATTATAGAGAGGGAGTTATTTTATTTTGTATTTTAGTCAGGTGTGTGTTATGTGTCCCACGGCGCCCCCCACCCCCTCCCCCGTTTATAATGTATGTATGTATGTATGTATGTATGACCGCCATCTCTTTTAATATTTGAAACACTGTGAAAGGAATATTCAGTATAATAACACCAGTACAAATGAGTTCTATTTTTCAATTTTATTGAGGTTTCATAAAAGCATTACCATTTCCTGTAATATAATTTGTAAACTGCAAACTTATAATCTAAACATAAATACGCCGCCCTGCCGGCAAACATTCAGTATGGGCACATGAGTAATGCAGTAACTCTGTGTTCACAAATAAAATAATTCAGTTATAGCATGTTTACTGTATTACAAGGCAAAAGAGTTGGTTCCAACCTGTTGGTTACAGTTTTAATATTAAAAAAGAACAAGTCTGAGTTGAAATGTTGATATCACAGTTTTACAGACCAACCATGGTGAAATTAAAGTTCATTTCAATGTTTGTGTGTAAGATATCATTTGGATATATGTATTGAGTATATGAACCAGCAGGGTAGCTTGTGATATGCTGTGTTCCGGTACATGCAAATGGGTGCATTTAAAAAAATAAAAATATTTTTGTTAAAATCACATTATATACCATGTGTGGGGAATGGGGGAGGCAAGTGGTTTAGAAAAATAAAATAATAAATCATTGTTAAATTATTGTTGGTTTCTGTCAACAAGTGGTTATGAGCGCTTGTGCATTAATCCATCCTGACAGATTGATAGGTGTGTTGACTATTGCATTAGATGTCCATGGCTGAATGTTTTGCATCTGAATTTTTTGCTGTATGTATGTGTTCTGAGCAGACTGGTTTATTCTGGGAGAAAGGCAAGCAGCTGGAAGGCATTGGTTGTGGGGGAGCACTTACAGTAACTATTCAGACAGTACAGCTATGGCCAAAAGTTTTGCATCTCCCAGAATTTTAGGATTGAGACATTAATTTAAAAAAAATAATTTAGACCATTTATTTAACATCATGTAATCAAAGAAACTACAAAACGATATTGCAAAACTACAAAGCGGTATGTAATTCAATATGTTAACGTAACATCATTCAGCAGGTTTCATTTGATTTTATGAAGCAAAATGAATTAATTCTATAGGGCGATGCAAAACTTTGGCCATAGCTGTAGGTCCCAAGATGTAGTCTCTCTTTTGCTGCATTACCTATTTTATAGAGAACCCTGTATACCAGTACATACATACTGTACATCAAATCTACTGTATTAGAATTATTTATTTTGTTATTATTATTATTATTATTATTATTTTTTATTTCTTAGCAGACTATAGTCTTATAGAAAATTGAATTAAAAATAGGAACTACTAGCTATATCTGGAGTGTATAGACTAAACTTAAGCCTTCTATGATTAAATAAAATAATTACAACTTGTGCCATCAAAGGTGCAAATTTGGCAAGTTCCACAGTATGTATGTGCATAATCACAATAACTGTAAATGTACATAACAAGCAAATATTTATCTCACATGGGGTCCTATCTGTTGTAGCTTTCTAGTGCAGTATTTTTGATTAATGACATTAAACACCCCTATTTTCTTTGGTAACATTAAGTGAAGACCACCTTGGCAAATGCAAACTTCTAAAAGGGGGTGCAGTGCTACATCATATTTAACAGTTCATTACTTTTCGAAGAGGTGGAGGTATACAATGCACTTTTATAATGGAAGTTTTAAAGATATGAAAGTAAAAAGCATGACACATCAAAACCTACAAATAGTTTATCTTTACACGATTCATCTATATATACTGAGCATCAAAAGAAACTTATCACACATTTATTTTTGGAAAGAAATAAGGTATATAAATGATGGACAGTGACAAAATGTTTTTGGTTTCTTTTTAATCACTCAATCATTCATCCTTGACCATGACACGCTTGAGTGACTATGACTGAAGCATATGCACTTAATAACCTAATTAGCGAGACAGTTGATTGGACGTTGATCGGAGTGATTTCAGCTGTTGAATTGCAAGTTTGATTAAAAGCAATAAAAAAAATCACAGAAAAACACCAAGATGTCACGTCTGTCAAGAGAGCTGCACCTTCGTGCAATCAGCATTTTGGAGGCTGGACTAGGGCAGCGTACTGTGGCGCGCCATCTTGGGTGCTCACAGCCAGCAATTTCAAACTTGGCAAGACGGTATAACCAGACACACTCAATGACAGGCCACGAATGGGGAGACCAAGAGTCACACCTGTCCAAAATCGACAGATCATTATGCAGCATCCTCATGATGGTTTTCGCACAGCTAGTCGAGCAGCATCTGATACTGCAGGTCGTAACAATCCACGCATCAGTAGTTCAACTGTAAGAGGGTGGTTACACAGTCATCATCTACAGGCCAGACGACCATACAGGGGTCCAGTGCTCAGCAATGTGCACCATTGCAACAGGATGAGGTGGTGCCAACAACACCTTAGGTGGACTCGCCTTCAGTGGAGCCAGGTCCTCTTCAGTGACGAATCGAGATTCTGCATAGACTGCCCTGATGGACGTCGGCGAGTATGGCGTAAACGTGGTTAACGATACGCTAATTGTTGTGTACGAGAGACCAATCGGTTGGGCGGTCCAAGTGTGATGGTCTGGGCAGAAGTGTCTAGTCGCTATAGAACTCCACTGGTACTGATTGATGGCAACATGACTGCACAGCGATATGTTGACCAAGTCCTAAGGCCTCACTTAGTGCTCTTCTTGCAAGCCCATCCTAATGTGACAACATTCCAGCAAGACCACGCATGTCCACATGTTGCTTGTGTCACGACAGCTTTCTTGCAGAATGCGAACGTGAGAGTCATGCCATGGATGCCTTATTCCCTAGACCTGAACCCAAATGAACATTTGTGGGATGAACTTGGGTGACGTGTGTCTTCTAGGGCTCGGAGACCACTGAACAGGCAGATGCTTATCCAGGCACTACAAGAGGAATGGGCCAGGATTACACAAGGCAACATCCGAAGCCTGGTGCAAAGCATGTGTAGACGTACTGCTTGTATTGCTTCCAATGGTGGCCACACACGCTACTAGCCTGTGACTTTCACAGTATCCCCCATCCACCCATAACTTAAGACAGTAAAATGTCAGTTGTTGGTCAGCACAATAAAAAGTCACTGCACCTGCTCTGAGACAGAGTTTGTCATTTTTGATCACATCTAGTGCATTTTATCCAAATATGAGTGATACGTTTCTTCTGATGCTCAGATATTAGTGATAAGTTTCTTTTGATGCTCAATATATATATATTTGAAACAAAACTTGAGATTGTTTACAAACAAGCGCTAATATTCATGTCAGTATATTTAAAATACTACTATACAATAAACATTTCACAGGTTAAAAATGTTTTGTTTTTACAAAGGATTTGTAAAACAGTGTTTTGTATACCTAGCTATGACTTATGAACTAATAAGGCATGTACATTTTAATTTTTGTAAATGCTGAACTGCATCAAAGTACAATTTACCAATAAACAGTTAATTTGGTCCTTAAAATGTGTGTGTGTGTGTGTGTGTGTGTGTGTGTGTGACAGAGAGAGAGATATTTACATATCATATAGACATAAAACAGCAATGTACTTCTGTGCAGTTCTGTTATCACACTAACAAAGTACCATATTCACATTCTCTTAATTGACTTGCTATTCTTTGTTACTTAAATGTTACATATTGGCACAATGTGTACAAAATTAGAAACTTTTCAGCTTTAATTTTTGTATATCTTTGACAGTTTTTGTGTCCATACAAAATGGATATATTTATTGATCCAGTATTAGCAAGTGTCACTATTTAAAATAAATACATAACCCATATTTTATGGCAATTCACCCATGAAAGAAAAAACACTTCCCAAAGAATTTACAATTCTACACATAATTCTTGTGAAAATAGTAAAATGGTATCTTTTTGCTATCCACTAAACACATTTAACATTGCTGTTTAAAAGGCACATTGGTTACAGTCTACTGTATTTGATTCCAGGTGGTTATCAAATACTACAATAAAATGCTAGAAATGCAATTTTGTTTGCATTTGAATCAGTACACCGTTATTTAAAATTCACTTTCACTTAGAGTTCACTTTAAAACTTCCCTACTTTGGTGAAAAATAGGGCTTTAAAAAATTAACAAATCTCATAAACGTAAACTTAACAAACCCTCACACAAGCCCTGATTTGATTGCTTCCCAGCAGTCTTCACATTTTTGGGGTAAATATAAGGACTCTGGTTACAATGCAAGAAAATATTGGAGAGGCCTAAATGACAAATTGCATTAGCTGCATCAATTGCACTTATTCTATATTTACTTGACCAAGGCTTACAGATGCTCAGCAGACTGTTACCACCATTTACACCAGGTTGAACTCCTTGAGGTTCAGTTGGAGGATGGTGTCCTTGACAGCAGCAAATACAAACCTGATGTTCTCTGTGTCTGTGGCACATGTAAAGTGAGAGTAAATGACTTTATCTTTATCTGGATTCATCTCCTGATACATTTTCAAAATGAATTCTCTGGCAGCCTTTGAGTCCCGTTTGGGTCCTAAGAAATCACAAAAAGAAGATGGTGAGACCTAACTGATAGACATGCTTTGGAAGCAATCCATGCTCCTTGTACTGTATCCATGGGTAATATGGGCTTACTGTCTACTTCTATGTGTGTTAGTGTGTTTCCCTCAGTAATATAAACATATTAGCAATGCATTACAGAAAATAAACCAGGTTTTACTTTAGGTCCTGTCAGTCATAGCAGTTACAGTAATTCAATTATCGTGCTTTATAACCTGGAAATTGCCCTCACAGTTTGCATTATATTTGCAATTGTATAAAATTATTCTGTGTAATTTTCGGAAAGCATATATATTTCTTTATTCACTTCAGTCACTATTTTGGACATGGTAGACTGTCTTATACCCGAGTTGTCTCTGATGGATCTTTGATATGGAGGATATTTTATGCCAAATTAAAAAATAAATTAATAAATAAATGTTGAAATAAATATATGTATTTCTTTATTTCTGTACTTATTTATTTTTAATTTTGGCATAAAATATCCAAAACCCCCCACAGAATCTTAGTGCAGTGGTTATCTTCAGTGCCACAGGAACTGCAAAGCTGCGCATTGTGGAGTTCTCCAAATCCTCTGATAACTCCTCACATAAATCCAATATTGCTTGTGTATTCAGTCAAAAATGACTAATAATCTGATCTGTTAGGTCCAAAAAAAACTAATACAGGGTCTGTATAATCTAGCAAAAGGAACCTCCCCTCATTATTCTCCTTCTCTCTGCCTGCACCACAACCACTTCGAAAACAAAATCCGCCATTTTCGTTTTCAAAAGGGTAGTGAATTGTCAATCTTTTAAACAACAGCGACTAAAGTTACACCAAGTAGGGGGCTCCCGAGTGGCGCATCCAGTAAAGGCGCTCCGCGCAGAGTGCAGGATGTGCCTTTACTCGCCAGGAGTTCCTAGGGGACGGCGCACAATTGGCCGGGCGCTGCCCGGGTAGGGAGGGCTTAGGTCGGCAGGGGAATCCACGGCTCACCGCGCATCAGCGACCCCTGTGGCCGATAGGACACCTGTGGTTCTGCAGTGGAGCTGCCAGATCGGTGTTGTCCTCTGGCACTATAGGTCTGGTAGCATCGCTGTGGATCCGCAGCGCAAAAAATGACGGCTTGGCAGGAGCACGTTTCGGAGGACGCGTACTCGAGCCGCCGGTTCCCTAGTCGGCAGGGGGGTTGCAAGCGGTGAGCCGAGGATACAGATAATAATTGGACATGCTAAATTGGGGAGAAAACAGGGGTAAAAAAATTGGCGACGACTAAATTTTTTTATATAAAAAAATAAAAATATAAAAGTTACACCAAGTAGAAGCCAGTGTAACTCGGAAGGTCCTAAAAGCCTAATAATAGATGTGAAAATGCTTCGGAAATCGCACGAGTATGTCACCTAATTTAACTAGCCGTAAATAACTTAAAATGGACAAACGACTAAATCCCTAGAAACACCTAAACTTACATGTTCGAAAACCGCACACACAAGTCACCCATCTAAATGACTAAAAAGACAGCTTCTGCACGCTTAACCCTTAGCGGTCCTATGTCGGACCAGGTCTGACATTACAATTTTCTCTTTCCGGTCCGAAAGACGTAAAGCACAGGTCTCTAGTCGTTTTTTCCCCGGAAAAAGCAGAGGAAACCATTCAATGGCCGAGTGAGATCAATAGGAGCCGAGAGAAGCCGAAAAAAAAGGGGGGGGGGCGGATCTGAGCAACACACACAGTCCCGGCACCACAGAGATAACACGGCCATAAACAAACAAGATAGCTGCTTCCACATCCAGGACATTTGCAGAGCTTTTTGAGATGTTATAGTAATAAAATAATGACTTGGATCACATTATTGAGGAGTTTGGTGATAAAACGAGTGATCAGGAGATGATTTATCAGTATGCACTACTATGAAGAGGTATGTGAAAAATACAGCGAACAAGGGGTGGGGCGGAGCTGGAGATGCAGTACTGAGTGTCCTGTTGACATGCAGTGCCTTTTAAACCTGTTTTACTGTGAAAACAAATACTTTTAAACAGTGCGTGTAAAATAAATAGTGCGTGTGAAAATAAATTGGACCTGACACGCCTGAGGCGTGCTGAATAAATGGACCGCAAAGGGTTTTATTATTATTATTTATTTATTTATTTATTAGCAGATGCCCTTATCCAGGGTGACTTACAATCGTAAGCAAATACATTTCAAGTGTTACAATACAAGTAATACAATAAGAGCAAGAAATACAATAACTTTTGTTTAAGTGTGACAAACCACAATTCAATAATACAGCAGATAATAGTGATAGTTACATCAGGATATGATTAAATAGTGATAGTTACATCAGGATATGATTAAATACAAAATACTACAGGTTAAACACTTGGCAGATTACAGTATTCTGAAGTACAGGATTAAATGCAGTAAAATAGGGGGCAGATAAGAGCAAAATAAAGCACATTTAAATGAAGGGTGATAGTGTCCCAGGATACAACAGAGGAGTTCTACAGGTGCTGTTTGAAGAGGTGAGTCTTAAGGAGGCGCCGGAATGTGGTCAGGGACTGGGCAGTCCTGACATCTGTAGGAAGGTCATTCCACCACTGCGGAGCAAGGGTGGAGAAGGAGCAGGCTCTGGAGGCAGGGGAGCGTAGCTGAGGTAGAGCCAGTCTTCTAGTGCAGGCGGAGCGGAGAGGTCGAGTGGGGGTGTAGGGAGAGATGAGGGTCTGGAGGTAGCTGGGTGCAGTCTGGTCAAGGCATCTGTAGGCTAAGAGTCTTGAACTGGATGCGAGCGGTGATCGGGAGCCAGTGGAGCGAGCGGAGCAGTGGAGTAGCGTGGGCGAAGCGAGGCAGAGAGAACACCAGGCGGGCAGCAGAGTTCTGGATGAGCTGGAGCGGACGGGTGGCGGACGCAGGGAGGCCAGCCAGGAGGGAGTTGCAGTAGTCTAGGCGGGAGAGTACCAGGGCCTGGACCAGGAGCTGGGTAGCGTAGTTGGTGAGGAAGGGTCAGATTCTTCGGTTTAACCCTTAGTCATACGTGACTAAGGGTTAAACCCCTTAGTCACGTATGAAAATAGGGCCATGGAATTAAGTTTGGTAAATTGTCATTTTATGAGATGACCCAGCAACTGAGTTTAACAAGAGAGAGAACAGAAAGGGAACTGCACTGCCTTCTAAGAATGGGTTCAGTTCAGTACTTTGGTATATACAGTCACAGGCAAAGGTATTGACACCCTACACTTAATATAAGATAATTCAAGAAAACATGTTAAATACAAGCATTTCGTGAACATTAGTCACTAATTAATATGACAAAGACCAAAATACATAATTTCTGGTAGTTTAACAAGCAATCTTTTTATTTAAAAAATCACTTCAGCAATTTCAAATATTTGACATGACAAAAGTATTGTCACCTTTATATTTAAAAGTCTGTTAATTTAATAGAACTAATTAAACATATATATACAGTACACAAAAACCATTACACAGTAACTAAGCTGCATTAAAAAGTCAATAGCCAGAAAAAGTGGTAATTATTTCCAATTTAACATCTGTTAAAGAAGAACATTTTGGCAACACAGCAGATGATGAAGACAAAGGAATTGGATTCACGTTTAAGAAAAGCACTTGTAGCAAACTACAACAAAGGAAATGGCTACAGAACAGTATCAAAGAAATGTGGAATACCAAAATCCACAATCAGAGTCATAATCAAGATGTACCACAGGTCCAAGATTATGTAACATCTGTTTTTTGACAATTTTCGTATTTATAATAGACTTTTAATAATCATTTAACTGACTATTTTTTGCTGATAACTGAATTAATACATGTAATGGTTGCTAGGAATGTGTGAAAGTGCTATGCAATAGGAGTCTGATTTCCATCCTTGTGTGTGTGTGGACATCACAGTTTGTGTGTCTCTCTCTTTATCTATCTATCTATCTATCTGTCTATCTATATACATATATATAAAATCTTTCCCTTCCCCCTCTCTCTCTCTCGGTCTTATCTTGTGAGCTCACCTTAGGAATGTGAATCAGTTTGGGGGTTGTACAATGTATCTATTGTGGGCTGAGGTCAGGTTTGTGGGTTTATGTATTGTTACGATGTTAAACCCACTCACAGTTGAAGAATACAGGAGAGGCTGCCATGCGCCAATTGTCCAGTGCTAATACCTAAGTATTTTACTTTATCGGTTACTCTGTATTAGGGCTAATTCATAAACTCTAGAAGTAGTGAATTTCTCTGTATAATTTTACCTGTATGTTGATAATAAAACCTGATTATTGTGATTTGAAGTTGTTAGTTCTGTCTGGTCATTTTTACTCTCAGGTCTCAATAGATATTAAGAAAATATTAGGCCTTGTTTTCTTACAATTAACAGCCAAAGACTTATTTAAATATTTAGACGCATCAGGCATAATAGTGCATGAAAGAACTATACAGAGGCACCTGAACACAGGAGAGTTGTATGCACGTAGACCTCACTGCAAACTACTTTTCAAGAATATTAATAAAACAAGCTGTCTAAAATTTTCCAAGAAATATAAACAGGAATCTGAAGCTTTCTTCAACAAATGTCTCTGGTCCAATGAGACTAAAATATAACTTTTCCCCAAAAATGGACCACAGTATTTTTGGAGAAAAAAAAGGGAAAGCCTTAAGAAAATGAATAAAATGTTAGGTTATTATCATAACCCTGATTCGCTGAAATAGAAATGTAACCATTATCAAATGGGTATTAACCTCCTAAAGACCCGAACCCTGAAAACTGTATACCAAAGCTGCTCTCTTGGCATGTAACACAGTCGTTGCCCAGCCCCCGAGGGCACAAAAGAACTGCGCTCACAGATCTCAGCATCATTTTTCTTTAAGCCTGATTTGTTGAGCTGAAAGAGCTCCAAATAGGTGGCTATTCTGTGCACTCTGCCGTCCAACAGAGTGGCCAGCATGCACCTGGAGTCCATGCAAACTCAGAGACAGGAGGCTGTCTGGGAAGGCCTGAGTTGGCTCTTTGCATGATTCACTGTAAGGCCCAACCGTTGAAAGTGGCCGGTGAAAAATTCTGTGTGGGCCTCTGCCTGTGCTAGAGACACAAATGAGCCAGTCGTCCAGATAACTGAGTACTCTGACACCTTTGAGTCTCAATGGTGCCAAGATAGCTTCCATGCACTTCGAGAAGGCATGTGGAGCTATGGAGAGGCCAAATGGCAAGACACGTACGCTGTTCCCTGAAAGGCAAAGTGCAGGTACTTCCTGTGTGCTGATTTTATGGGGATGTGAAAATAGGCGTGTTTGAGGTCCACCGTGGTGAACCAGTCACCTGGCCTGATTGAATGCAACAGCTGTTGCATCGTCAACATTTTGAACCTCCTTCAGCTTAGATACAGATTGACCTGTCTGAGGTCGAAGATCCACCATCCCGCTTGGGCACTAGGAAGTACCTGGAGTAGAACCCTTCCTCAAACTGGAGGGGGTCTATCATGCTAATAGCCCGTTTTTGCAGCAGAGCTTCTATCTCCTGAGACACCACCTGATCTGCCGATCTGAATGGTAGTAAGCACCCAGATATCTGTGGTGCACTGATGCCAATACTCCAGATGGCTCCCTGAAAATGGGGCCCTGGGCCTGTGGCAGCAAACTCCTAGGGCTGCTGCTCGGCCTGCCGCTTCTGTCTCTGTGCAGGGTGGCAGAACCTATTAAAGCCTCCGTGGCAAGCAGCTGCAGGCCAGTCCCGAACATCCCCTCTGGCAGCAGAGGCAGCTGGCTGTTCCAGTCTTTAAGGCTGCTGTGGCCTAGGGTGCCAAATTGCCGCTGGATTACGTACTGGAGGTGGTCGCATGGGAAGCAGGTGAAACAGCTCCTTAGTGGATTCCCATGCGCGATGAGAGTGCTGCAGCATTTCGTCCGCCGCAGGACCAAACCAACGCCTGGATTGATTGGGGCGTCCAACAGCGGTGCTTTGTCCCCAGCAGACAAACGTGTCTGGGAAAGCAAAAGCTACCTGCATGCGGCTACTGGCGCAGCCAGGTTTCTACCTACAGCCGTTTTTTGTTAACCAGTCGCAGCTCATCCAGCTGTTGTGGTGAGGGCCTGTGGTTCTCAGAGAGGGAGCGCAGCAAATGCGACTGGTAGGCTACCAGGAGGCTATTGTGGTTCCCTAGCCATGCGGCGAATGCCCAGCTGAATAGGCACTTTTGAGGATTACCTCAGAAACCCAGTACTGCTTGTTAGGGCAGGCAATGTCCTTGGATAGAAGTGCCAAATTGGGCATCTGGACCAAGGCAGCAATATAAGCCTCAGCCGGCAGAAAATGGGCCAGGCCCAGCTTTTCCGCATCATGCATCCTATATAGGGTGTCCATGGACCAGGAAACAGCAGGAACTGTTGCTGGATGGTCCCAGGAAGACTGGATTTCATATAGAAAATCCAGGTAAACTGGGGGGATATGGGAGAGGCGGTATGCGCCTCATCAAAAATTGACTGCCTTGTTTCCCCTGCTGTAGGCCAGGGCACTTGCAAGATTGCAGTGACCCGCTTAATTAGCTGTATGAGCTCTCCTCAGACAGGAACGCCAGCTCCCATGGGGGGACAGGCGAGGCAGGTGGCACCAAATGGTCCCGCAGTAATTCAGTGAAAACAGTTCCTTGGTTGGAAACAGCTGCCCATCTGCTTTTCCTTTTCCATCTGCTCCGAGTCTGCCAATCGCCTGGAACAGTGACTCTTCTTCCTCTTCCGCGGGGGAGGGGAAGGAGAGGCAGAGCTCGAGGAGAATGAGGAAGACCGTGGCTAATTTCTCGGGTGCGTCATCCACTCCCTTGGCACAGGACCATTGGGTAAGGACACAGTCACCTCTCTAAGAACACTGAGCAGGTGTAAGGGACGCAGAATATTCCTTAGAGCTGCTGTACAACCTTTTCTCAAGAGTTCGCGTGGAGAAAGGGACACAAAACTCGCAGAAGCTACGATTAGCCACTGCCTCCTTGGCATGCTCTGGCCCCAGGAAGGAAGAACATCTGCCTTTTGTCCTCAATAGGCAGACTGGCCTTTCATGTCACACAGGGATAAATCATGATGCAGTGAACAAGCGATGCAGTGAACAAGCAATGCAGTATACTGTTATACAGTTGCTGCATCAATCTGCTTACATATACAGTGCCTTGCAAATGTATTCAGACCCCTGACCAATTCTCTCATATTACTGAATTACAAATGGTACATTGAAATTTCGTTCTGTTTGATATTTTATTTTAAAACACTGAAACTCAAAATCAATTATTGTAAGGTGACATTGGTTTTATGTTGGGAAATATTTTTAAGAAAAATAAAAAACTGAAATATCTTGCTTGCATAAGTATTCAACCCGTGCTGTGGAAGCTCCCAGTTTACACCGATGAAAGAAATTGCCCTAACGAGGACACAATTACCTTACCATTGGCCTCCACCTGTGAACCATTAAAGTTGCTGTCACATTTTCTGGATAAAAACCCCACTGTTGAAGGATCATTGGTCAGGCTGTGAATCTGAAGGAAAATGAAGACCAAAGAGCATTCTACAGAAGTTAGAGATAAAGTAATACAAATGCATAGATTAGGGAAAGGGTACAAAATAATATCCAAGTGTTTGGATATCCCAGTGAGCACAGTTGGATCAATAATCAGGAAGTGGAAGCTGCATCACACCACCCAGGCACTGCCAAGAAAAGGCCGTCCCTCAAAACTCAGCGCTCAAACAAGAAGGAGACTTGTGAGAGAAGCCACAGAGGCCAACAATCACTTTGAAGGAGCTACAGAGTTCAGTGGCTGGGAGTGGAGTAATGGTGCACCAGTCAACCATACCAAGAGCTCTGCCTGTATGGGAGGGTGGCAAGAAAGAAGCCGTTACTCAAAAAGTACCATCTGAAAGCACGTCTGGAGTTTGCCAGAAAGCATGAGAGTGACCCAGCTGCGATGTGGGAAAAGGTTTTGTGGTCAGATGAGACCAAGATAGCGCTTTGAGTTTTGGCCAAAAAGCTCTATGTGTGGCGCAAACCTAACACTGCCCATGCCTCAAGACACACCATCCCTACAGTGAAGTATGGTGGTGGCAGCATCATGCTGTGGGGATGCTTCTCATCAGCAGGGACTGGGCATCTTGTTAAAATTGAAGGAAGAATGGATGGAGCAAAATACAGGGAAATACTGCAAGAGAACCTGCTTCAGTCGGCTAAAAAACTGAAGCTTGGGAGGAAATTCACCTTTCAGCAGAACAATGATCCCAAGCACAAGGCCAAAGCAACATTGGAGTGGCTCAAGAACAAAAAGGTGAATGTCCTACAGTGGCCCAGTCAAAGTCCTCATCTCAATCCCATTGAGAATCTGTGGCACTATTTGAAAATTGTGGTCCACAAGCGTCGTCCAACCAACCTGAACAACCTGGAGCAAATCTGCCAAGAAGAATGGGCCAAAATCACTCCGACACTGTGTGCAAAGCTGGTACATACTTACCCCAAAAGACTTAAAGCTGTTATTGCATTGAAAGGTGGCTCTACCAAATATTCATGTGTGGGGGTTGAATACTTATGCAAGCAAGATATTTCAGTTTTTTATTTTTCTTAAAAATATTTCCCAACATAAAACCAATGTCACCTTACAATAATTGATTTTGAGTTTCAGTGTTTTAAAATAAAATATCAAACAGAACGAAATTTCAATGTACCATTTGTAATTCAGTAATATGAGAGAATTGGTCAGGGGTCTGAATACTTTTGCAAGGCACTGTATATCAACCGGGCTGGTCAAGATCCGAGCAGGACCGCTTCGGTACCAGACCGGTGACCTTGGCACCGGGCGGTAGTGGGCTGGAACCGGGTCGGTACGGGTTATTTCGATGACTTTAGCACCAGGTTGGTACTAGGACTGTACCGGTAACGGTTCAGTACCGTTACGGTACTGGGTCGGGAGTGGAAGCGGGTCGGTGACCTCAGTACCGTTTGGTACGGGTCCACCGGTTCACAGTCACCGTGGGTGGCAACGTACAGCGATGTCCACCTGTAAAAGCCACTAAGTCAGTACCAACACGAGACTGAGGGAAGCCTGCTTGTTAGAATGGACTAACAGCCTTTGCAATGGTGATGGTAAAAGCTGTCACCAAAATGGCATCAAGATACTGGGGTTGAAGTTGCAAGCAACCGAAGCGAGTAGCTTGGTGCTGCGCAGTGCTGCTGAGCCCAGCAGCTGTTCTCAACAAAAAAAACAGTCATTAAACAATTACATAAATAATAAAAAAACGTCCCTTATAGTGCTAAAAAGCAAAAACAAGAAATAAAATATGCTCCAGTTGGAGCTATGCCGCCTGGGTGGAGAGCACACAGTCAGCTGACTTATTTTGCTGTATCCCTGGGAAAGAGCTGCTGGCTTTACGTGCAAATAGAAAAACTATTACGGCAATTTAATTATCACATACAAAGTGTGTAAAAACACATAAAATGTGAAATATACACAGATATAAACAACAAATGTACTTATCCAAACAAGGCTCTCCATCAAGTCAGTCTTGAAAGGAAAAATGGCGCTGAGATCTGTGAGCGCAGTCCTTTTGTACCCTCAGGGGCGGGGCCATGACTGCGTCACAGGCTCAAAGAGCAGCTTTGATATACAATGTTCAGGATTCGGGTCTTTAGGAGGTAAATATCCATTCGGTAATGGTTACATTACGTACTTGAAAGGGAACCTTGTACCCAAAGTTAAACATGGAGGTGGTTTGATCATGGTATGTGGGTGTTTCAGCAGTTCAGGGTCTGGAGACATTTATGTGATTGAAGTTCGAATAAATGCAGCCATGAATCAAAACATTCTTCAAAGATATAATCTGCTCATAAGCTGACTGGCAGAGTTTATCTTCCAACACGACACTGACCAAAGCATACTTCAACTTGGAATTCTTGAAGAAAGCGAAGTTCTGGAATGGCCTTTGCAAATCACCAGATCTCAGACAGAATGACCCCGGATTTCACCAACAAGATGTAACATACAGAAGTATCAAACATCTGAAAGCCATAATAAAAGCAAAAGGAGGACACACAAAATACTAAAGCTGTGGTGCCAATACTTTTGTCATGAACAAATACTGTAAATGAAATAAGTGTGTTTTTTTTTATAAAGATTATTTGTTAAATGACTAGAAATTGTATATTTTGCTCTTTTTTATTTAAAAAGTGGTCTATTATTTTGAATTATGGTATAACAAGCATAGGGTGCCAATACTTTTGTCTGCAACTGTACATAATGTACCACACAGGTTTTCTTGTTTTCAGTGAATACTTGCATTCAAATAGAGCTTTTACAGTTCAGTGAAGACAAGATAATCATTCATTTTACAATTTGTATTTTTATGCTGCAATAGCTTGTAATGGACTAAGCAATACAAAAACAAGGACTAAACTCACCATCAAATTCAGGAAAGTAGTCAACTACATCAGAATATACTATCTTCTCTTCTAGAATGTCCTTTTTGTTCAAGAAAAGAATGACAGACGAATTCTGAAACCAGGGGTATGTGATGATCGTTTTAAATAGGGCTTTGCTCTCTTCCATTCGATTCTAGGAACAAAAGCAAACACTTTCCATCATCAGTCCAATTTTAAACATTTTGTAAAGGTGTAAATCCTGGTGTGAAAGTCTGAACAACACTTTCCTTAAATGTATATATATATTCTGCTAGATTCAAATTGAAACAATCTGGTTTGTACTATCCTGTCCAATAATGGACAAACATTTTGACATTTAATGAATTTATGAAAGGGTGGTATTTATAAATAATCTTCTGATATGGCAAATATAAAATAGCCCAACACAAAAAGGGCATACCTGCATCCATGAATCATAACAATTAATTAACTAAAATAATTGACTGGTGTGTGTTTTAACATGGAAATTCATTAATTTGCAGCAGAAAATATTACATTCTTACCCTCTACATTGATTTGGAACCTTTTCTTTTTTTAAAAGATAGAGTGGCATAGTTTAAAAAACTTACCTCATTGTCGCACTCAGCGAGGACCTGGTCATATTCACTTAATGCAACTAGGAAAATGATGGAGGTAACATTCTCAAAACAGTGAATCCACTTCCTCCTTTCAGATCGCTGACCTCCTACATCTACCATTCTGCAACAGACAAAACCCAGAACAAGATGTCATGAATGTCATGTGCCCACAAAATGTATTAGATATGTTTCAAAGTGCTAAATGAACACTGTGAATAGTACCATAAAAATTTTAATATTTGCCAATACTTGCCAGGTCTCTAATAAGTGCCGGGGCTTCTGGGAAATGTGTTAAATAGACGCCAGGTCTCTTTTAAACTCCAGGTTATGAATAATAATATAATGCACGTCATACTGAATGTTCCAGTGAATACACACACATGGCTGTACAGCGAGCTTACCAATTTGTTTTTCAACAGCGATGAAGAGACCCTGAGGCTCAAGATGAATGATAAGAAAACTGAATTTAACTTATTTTAAGGTACACGTAATGCAAACAGTTTTTTTTTTTGTGATGTTATTCATTTTAAAACCAATTGTGAAGCTTTTTTGAGCGTGCTGAAAGTAAGTAAAATACAAACTTGCTTTCTGATATTAACAGGTTTGCCTTTCAGTGTATTTGTACGTGTTTTTTCTTTTTTTTTGTATTAACAGTATTTCGTGCATTTGAGTCTTGCAATGAATATTCGTATTTTGTTCCTTTTCCAACGTTCTTATTTATCAATGTACACGTTATAAAAACAAATTGGACACTTTGGCTTTGATTTTGTGATAAAACTGGTACTTGTATTGATTTTATTTATCTTTAAGCAGTTTGAAGCATTTTTTAGTGTGTTGTGGGCCAACAGTATGAACTTATTTTTTTGTATTGACACAATATTTCATGCGGTTGTTTTGCAATGAATTTTCGTTGCTAGTTAATTTTTCATCGATTGTCCATGCTTACCAATGTACACATTTTAAGGGTGAACAATAAATATAATATGTGTTAATGAAGATGATACTTCCTGCTTTTATTAATTTTAAAACCATGTTTGTTTTTTTATTGTGCTGCAAGTCTACCTTAATACACGCTTGTGTTTCGATATGTACAGGGCTGTCTTTAGTGGATTTTACTATTTTTATTATTATTACAATACAAACTGTTATTACCCACTGACACAACCTTTAATGACGTTGCTGGAATGTTGTAATTTGCTTATGTTGTCTCTATAAGGTTGTGTGCAGGCAGCTTTTTCATGATTGCATCTGAATTATTTGCAGATGTTAGTGATCTTACATAATAAACCGCGAGTCTCAATAGTCGCCGGGCTCCAATAGGCGCAGGGGCTACTGGCAAATATTGTAAATAGATGCTGGGGTATTTATTTAAAGTTTTACGGTATACAGGGCCTGTATGCAGCCTGGACTACACTGATTCTACATCACAAGGTGTTTAAATTATCCTGCATGACTATGTGACCATTACTGAATGGTTACTACTTATCATTGCTTTTGGGGAAGTCAATGCTCTATAGTCATAACTTTTGAGATGGTTTCTCTGGAAACTTAAGATGCACAGTTCCGTAAACAGGAGCATTTGACAACTTCCATCCCTCTAGATTGTTAGATTTGTGACCTTGTTACTGAAACTGAACTCTAACAGATAGCTTTTATCTACATAATTAATGTCAGAGATGCAATCTGCAGAACACAGTCCTATGGGAGACAGCAATAAGAGTTTGCTACTTCTGTATATCTTTGCACTATACAATTTGCTGTTGCAGTTTGTCCATATTCAATATGTTCGATCAAGACAATATTTTTTGCAAAGCAAAAATAAAATAAAAAAATTGCCATAAAGTTGGTCTTGTTTCATAATAAAACAAAATACTTTATTATGACTGGTTATACTTTGATGGACTATCAAGAATACCTGAAGATGACGTTTTCTAGGTCAAAAGGATATTCAATGATTCCAGTTGTGGGCACTCTGACTCGAAGGACATCTTGCTGGGTTGGTATGTATGATGGAACTGAAATGCGTTCTAAGCCATCAAGGTAACTGTACGATAAAATTGCATAGACATGTTTATTAACCACTTCAAACCACTCATGATTAACCAGCAAAATACAACAATAGTCAGTAGTGAGAAACTAAATTATGTATTCTGGTATCTGCAGCAATTGTTTTACACAGACAACATCAGAGAAAAATGGCTGCATGACCTACTGTACTTCAGATTTCCTGAAAATGTATAAGAACATTAAAGTTATTATCATAACCCTGGTTCCCTGAAATAAAAATGTAACCATTACCGAATGGATATTTACCTCCTAAAGACCTGAATCCTGAAAATTGTATAGCAAAGCTGCTCTTTGATCCTGTGACGCAGTCGTGGCCCCGCCCCCAAGGGCACGACTGCGTCACAGGATCAAAGTGTGCTCACAGATCTCTGCGTCAATTTTGCTTCAAGCCTGCTGCAATCATGGATGTGTTGACCTTGAAGGTTAATGGTTACATTTCTTTTTCAGGTAACCAGGGTTATGATAATAACCTAACGTTCCCTTTCAAGTACAACATGTAACCATTATCGAATGGGTGAGTGTACCAAAGCCATTGCAAGGGCAAGATTTGCGGAACGACCGGAATGCTACAAAGCTAAGCCTAAAGCTGCCATGTGTGTTACCATTCGGAACCCCAATAACAAGTAGCTAGGGTGAAATTTGAGGGAGAGTTTCACCTCTATGTCTTGTTAGAAGGGTCGACTGGGAAGCTGCTCTTAATACAAACCAGGGTTTTGAGGATCCATGACATTTAGCCTGTAGAACTTAATAAAGATATGGGGAGTAGCCCACACCGCAGCATTGTATATGTCCTCGACAGATGCACCCTGGAATAAAGCCCACAAAGTTACAAGGCCCCTGTTTGAATGGGCTGTGAGCTTTCCTGGAGAGGACAAGTTGGCCAGCTCATAGGCAGTCTTGACTGTATCTGCTATCCACTTGGACAGCCACTGCTTAGTCAGGATGAAGCCGCCGAATCCCTCTCAAAATCGCCTTGCCAGGAAGTGAGTTCCTGGGGAGAAAAAGTCAATCTTGACATGGCAAGCTGAATAGCTGCCAGATAGACCTTTAACGTAGAGGGGGATTTCCCCTTATCATAAAAGTCCTACAAAAATTGCAGTATAACCGCCATGGGACAAGTCGTGGGGTCGAACCCACGAGGCAGACACCACATCTGAAAGTCGGCCCACTTGTACGCGTACTGTGAATGTGTGGTGCTGCCCTGGCATTCTGTAGAGGGTCAAAAACCCTGTTGGAAAGTCACAGAAGGCTTGAATGCAGCCGTTCGGGGTCTAGACCCAGAGCTGCAAGGGACAATAGGTTGATTCCCACTGAAAGAGGTCTATCTCTGCTCTCCCGAACCTTTCCCAGATGACGCTCACCACCTCGGCTGCTGGGGAATCCCTTTGAAAAGGGGGTCCACAGTATGTGGATCACCCCGGCAGGTGAACTGCCCGAAGTGAAAGGAGGTTCTCGTGCGCCCACATCAAAGCTTGTGAGCCACACAATCAAGACTGGCCGACTGCAGGCCGCCCTGGTGGTTGCGGACCAGCACATGTCTCACTTGAACCGCTTGCAAAAAGTTTTGCAAGGCCAGTTAAACTGACTGCAGCTCTAAAAACATTAACGTGGAGACCCTACCATGGGGGGTTCCACACCCCTTGCATGCCTTGGCCATTTTACACAGCGCCCCAGCCCAGACTGGGGGCACCTTGTAGTGTCATTGCCCAGCGCTATGTCTAAGCGTAGTTGGGCCAGCTGTTTCACCAGAAAGTGCCCTCAGACAGACTCTGTCAACAGGCGGTCGCTGTTCAATGTGGGCTGGAAGGCCTACAGAGGGCGCATATGCAGGACACCCAAAAGATGAGTCTGGGAAGCTGCTGCCATTAGACCCAGAAATTTCTGGGACGTCATACCGTTGGTGCTCTGTTGAGCTGAAAGTGCTCCGAACAGGCGGCTATTCTCTGTGCTCAGCATGGACACAGAGACCAAGTACACGTCTGGAAAGGTGTGAGCTAACTCTTCACATGATTCAACGTAAAGCCCAACCATTGAAGTTCCCTGTGGGCCTCTGCCTGAGCTGGAGACTCAATTAGCCAGTTGTCTAGCTAGTTGAGTACTCTGACTTTAAGTCTCAATGGGGCCAACTGGCAGGGGTCTATTGTGCCAATAGCCCATTTTTACAGCAAAGCTGTCACCTCCTGAGACACCGGAGCAGCGTCTTGTGGATTTGTGACTAATGTTATAGTCACGACCCAATGGGAGGGGCACCGTGCTTAAATCATAGTGAATAGCTAGTCTGAATGGTAGTAAGCACCCAGATGCCTATGGTGCACCTGCGCCAATAGTCAAGATGACTCCCTGAGAAGGGGCCCTGGCCTGTGGCAGCAAACTCCTAGGGCTGCTGCTTCGCCTGTGGCTTAGCCTGCGTCTTCTGTCTTTGCAAAGGGCAGCGTAACCTATTATGGCCTCCGAGGCGAGTAGCCACTGGCCGGTCCGGAGCATCGCCTCTGGCAGCGGGCACAGCCAGCTGTGCCAGTTTTTTTTGGCTGCTGGGCCCTAGGGCACTAGCTTGCTGCTGGAGGTGGTCGCTTGGGAAGCAGGTGGACCAGCTCTTTAGTGGATTCTCACGCGTGGTGAAAGCGGTGTAGCATCTCCTCCACCACAGGACCAAACGTATGCCTTGGAGTGACTCTGGCGTCCAACAGTGGTGCTTTGTCCCTGTCAGGCACCCATGCCAGGTTTCTGCCTACAGCCTGTCCGTTGAGTTTGGACACACGGAGCAGGTGTTTGTTCACCAGGCACAGCTCATCAGCTGTTGTGGTGAGGTCCTGTGGTTCGTGGAGAGGGACCACAGCAAATGCAACTGGTAGGCTACCAGGATGCTGTTGTAATTCTCTAGCCGTGCGGCGAACAACCCGGCACTGCTCGTTAGGGCAGGCAGCATCCTTGGATAGCATCACCAAATTAGGCACCTGGACTAAGACAGTATATAAGGCATCCATCATACGGGAAACAGTAGGAGCTGTGAACGGGGGGGGGGGGATATGAGAGAGGAGGTAGGGTACTAGTCAAAAATTGATTGCCTTGTTTCAGTTGCTGTAGGCCAGGGCACTTGCAAGGTTCTAGTAGCCCTTTTTTTTTGCGGTATGAACCCTGACAGGGAAAGCTTTACCACTGGAGACATGCTGTCCGACTCCACGTCCCCAGACGGGAAGGCAAGTTCCTTTTCGCCCACCTCCTTAGAGGCAGCGATGAACAGTATGTCCTCCTGTGGCCAATCTGTGCTTGTAGTCCCGTGGGGCCCCAAGTGCTCTGAGTCTGCAGATCGCCTGGAACGGAAGACCGTGAAGACGGTTTCCTGCCTGGGCTACGTTGTCCGCTCTCCCATGGCACAGAGCCATGGGGCGAGGACGAAGCAACCTCTCCATGAGAGGGTGATGGGGGAGAATGCTGAGCAGAAGTAAGGGACACAGAGTGTTCCTTAGAGCTGCGGGATAACCTCTTAAGTGGAGAAAGGAGCACAAAATTCACAGAAGCTGCAGTTAACCAGTGCCTCCTTGGCATGCTCTGGCCCCAGGCGAAGCGCACCTGCAGTGCTTGTCCTCCATAGGCAGACTGCCCTTTCACGTCTCACAGGGCTAGAACCCGGGCATGATGCAAGGAACAAGCAATGCAATGTAAAGTATAGGGTTGTACAGCTGTTGCCTCAATCTGGTGGTATGTGACGACCGGGCGGTTCGGTACCAGTTCGGTGACTTTAGCACCAGGTCGGTACAGGGACGGTACCCAGTCGGAACCGGGTTGGGACAGGTTCAGAACCGGTTCAGTATTGGTTCAGAACCTGGTCGGCACCAACCGGAGCAGGTCGGTACCAGTCAGTGGCTTTAGCACTGGGTTGGTACCAGTTCAGAATCAGGTCAGTATTGGGATGGGTCGGGTCGGCACCGGTTCGGTGACTTTAGCACCAGTAACCTCAGTCCCGTTTTGGTACTGGTCCGGTACCATGTCGGAATCAAAAGCATTCGTCTGGTTGCGGTTACCGCGGGTGGCAATGTACAAGCAACGTTATATGGGATTTTAGACTGAGGGAAGCTCATTCTTGTTAGAATGGACTAAAAGCCTTTGCAATGGTGATGCTAAAAAGCTGTCACCAAAACGGCATCAAGATACTGGGGTTGAAGTTGCAAGCAACAACAACCGAAGCAAGTATCTCGGCCCGGCGCAGTGCTGTTGAGCCCACGTGTACTGAGCACCACGGTGCACAGGCCTGCGCATAGTATCTGTAAAACAGAAAAGGCACAAAGAAAAAAGACTTTCTCAACAAAAAACAGTAATTAAACAATTACATAAATAATATAAAATGTCTCATAGTGCTAAAAAGCAAAAACGAGAAATAAAATAAGCTCCAGCCGGAGCTATGCAGCTTGGGGGAGAGCACAAAGTCAGACGATTTATGTTGCTGGAACCCTAGGAAGGAGCAACTCGAGTCACTGGCTTCTCGCGGGGCACAAGGCCGCAGCGGGATGAAACTAGCAACAAACTGTAGAGCACACAAATACGCGTAAATAGAAAGACTATTACAGAGATTGGTTTAATTATCAAATACAAAATGAAAACAGATATAAGCAACAATTGTACTTATCTGAACAAGGCTCTCTGTCAGGTCAGTCTTGAAAGGAAAAATGGCGCTGAGATAAGCGAGCGCAGTCCTTTTGTGCCCTCGGGCACAGGGCCATGACCGCATCACAGGCTCAAGCAGCAGCTTTGGTGTACCATTTTCAGGATTTGGGTCTTTAGGAGGTAAATACCTATTTGGTAATGGTTACAATTCATACTTGAAAGGGAACGAAGTTCCTAACAGTGTATTTGTATTTTATGGCTGTCATGAACTATTTCTGTTTTTACAAAGCAAAGTTTGTAACTATACAGTTAAAGTGTTTACACTTCTACTACAGTTGATACCTACTACATTTAGGTACAAATCGATACTGGTAAAATGTTCTTGTCTGGTGTGAATATTTGAACTGCGTCACTGTTTGACCCAGTGCTGACTACATAGCAAACTGCTGAACACTGTGTAGTGAAGAATGGTAGTAAGGTTGTAGAACCAGATTATCTGTTTAATGTCAAGTAGTTTTCCAAGAACTACAGTATGCAGGATCTTATATGGGATTTTAAATCGAGTTGTTTAGTGGAAAGGAGTGGGATGTTATGACATTTGGAACAGCTGATGTGTTGACTATTGACAGCTGATGTTTGGACTACTGGCTGCTTTATGTATGTAATTCAGCAACAATTATTTTACTTATTTCTCACCAATCGCATTTTGTAAAAAAAAGAAAATAGTATAGTATAGTAAATAATAAGACCTCAATATATTAATAAAGCTCTTTACTTACTATTTTGCAGAATCAGACAACTGATATTCTCGCCGTCTGTCATAACACTCCTGAATCCCAGGATCCTTCCATAAACTCTTGATTGCTTCGGATTGATTTTTCTCTAATGTGTTGACTTTGTCCACCTCAATGTCCTTAATCAAATCAGCATTTTCCTACAGGTAAAGAAGAGAAATATGGCATTTACTTGGATACTGTTATACACCATTTAAAAAAGAACACAAATCACACCTGTAACATCTCAGTCTGTGTGGGAAGAGTGGTTAACACCTTAGTTTAGGGATTCGTTATAAGTGGTTATAAACAATAGCAAAAAAAAAAAAACAATGGCAAAGTGTATATTAACTAAAAAGCATTGAGACAGACTGTGACAAGGTGGTGTCAGCAAGGAGACTCAAGGCACCAGAAATGCTACCGTTAAGCACCTATGCGCATTTATTTACAGAATTCACAAAAACACACAAAAAAACCACTGCACCGTTCCTCCCTAACACCTGAGATCACCCATTAAATACACCTGTGGCTGGAGCCTAATTAATATCACGTGTTTCTGCAGGGAGGAATTTAACACACATGCACTGGCAGGACTTTCACCTCACAGATATATAAAGACAGACAAACAGACTATATCCATAATAAGCAATTATAAACAATAGCAAAAGTGTATAATAATAGTCTTATTATTTCTAATCGTATTATATAACTGTTAATTAGATTGTTTATAATCACTTATAACAGATCCCTAAACTAAAGTGTTACTGAAGTGTTACATTTTCCCAGAAGTGTGGCTTTATTTGACATGATTGAAATTTGTAGCTTAATGCTAAATATATGGTTCCCACCTACTCAATACAGGTTATGCAAGACAGAGACGCCTTGTGACTACAAGGCAGGCATAATTTGCAATGCAAATTATAATGAGCACTGTGCTTTGTATGATGAGATGTGCTGTATTTCAAGCTGTCAACGCCAGGCTCCAGCGGTGCTGCACACTGATTAGACAGCTAACAGCTCACGAGCATTTATAAGCACCCTTTCACATGGTGTGAGGTGCCCAAAGATTTTGAACACAATGTAAGAATGGTACACTGTAACAGTAGCTAAAAGGTTACAGTCTTCTTTGTTGCCCAGGAGGACATTTGTGGCGCATGCCTTTGCTCCTCCTCTATCCATCCATATAAAGCTATACAACAATGCCATCTAAAAGGCACTTGTCTTATGACCAAAAGGCAAGTGACTTTTTATTTCATCACTGTTCGGTATTTTTGAAAACTGCAACAAGGGAAAAAATTGTATCAAAGCAGGGTTTATTCTTTAAAAAAAAAAGTATTTATTTCTCTGCTGGTGTAAACACAATATGTGTTTTATATGATACACAGTGGGCTCCTGCAGCAAATGTTAGTCTACCTGTAATGTAGATGAAAAAAACATATATAAATCACATCATTTTTCTTGCAGTATAGCTAAGATTTTTGAAACATTTTAAACCAAAAATACAATATACCATACTGAATATATACAGTATTTTGAATTAAAGTATCCAGGCACGAATTCAAGAAAAGATGGGCAGTCCTTAGATGTTTTTTTTTTTTAAAAAAAGTAAAATACTGTAGAGGTAGGTCTAAAACCACAGAGCAATATGCATATCATTTTACCATAAATCTACAACGTTAGAGTAAAATGTGTTTTACTACTAAATGTTACAATGCCATTGGTACAAAACTTTATTTATTTCCGCCAGCTCCTCCAGACCCACCTTTTTATACTGCAGATCTCTTGATCTACCCCTCCTACTACACACTGGACTTGCCTGACCTAAGCACCATGTTACTGCACGCTCAGCTGATGCATTACTATTATGTCACTATAGATACAAATTGTTTTAATCCTAAATTGTTACTTCTTATCTCGTATTGTATTCTAGCAGTATTTGTACTTACTGTAAACTACACTATACTTAAATATTGTTCTTGCACTGTAACCTTGTACTGCCCTATAACACCTGGAAGTTGCCTTGGATAAAAGGTGTCAGCCAAATAAACTAATAATGCCTGTATTAAATATCTGTCTATAGTGACCTCTCTGATTAACCCCTGTATATATACACACTGGTGTTAATCACAATAAGTCCACTTTTCTATAAAGACCAACTTATCCCTTGAGTGGACTTTATGACTATATATTTTTGTTTCACAGGGTAAAACGTGAACTAGCACTTGCAATGTTTTCATAACATGATGAGGAAATTGGTAGTACATGAGTAATCACTAATGAATCTTAGAATTTGTACAATTTGTACATGTTCCTTATTCACTCTAACTTTAAAAAGCTGTTTTGCCATGCATGTTTTTTGAACAATATATACAATGTAATCAAAAACATATACTTATTGCCTAATCATCTGTGCATCATGCTCTCTGTGTTAGAAGGTGTGTTATACATTACATGGAAATGGGGGAGCTTTTACGAGTATTCATCACTGGGCTGTTTGTACAATGCTGTAAAAAGCCACAAGAGGGAGCTATTTTTTATATAAAAAAAAATTTAACTTTGTAAATTAATAATTTCTCAACCTATGTGTGTTTTTTTTAATGAAACTGTCTATTCTACACAGGTAACTCCATTGTTCACTAGGAACTATATGTTAATATATTTATTTGTAATTTTAAAAGCACACCAAACAGAGCGGTGCCTGAACATCATCCTGTAACTTAAACAATGCTTTACTGAAAATAAAGGTCCAGACGCTTTTTTACTCAAAATTGTGATTAGCACTTTTTTTTCTGATATGAAAGGAGACTAATTGCAATTTTAAATCAAATATAATAAGAAATAAGTTGTTTTGGGAATATATATAGTGTTCAACTGATTAAGTTTCACTGCTAATCAAGGAAGAGTTATCGCCTATTTTCCAAAAATAGATAAATGCTAATTTACACTTTAAAACAGTTTTCTGTTTTTGCCTCAATGTACATGATGTATGTGTACAGACTTGTAAGACCAGTACAATATGCTGTACATAGTTTCTTTACATTAATGACATTTTGGGCTTTTGGCTTATTTCATTTGTTGTGAATATAAAAAACTGACAAATGAAATTCCACGTAGTAAAATACTTTTCTTATTTTCCGAACACATGCTTTATCATATTTGTTATAAGACAAGATTGAATACATACAAGATTCCTGTGCTGGATGTTAACCACTGGTATTCATCGCAACTGATCTATGGATTGGATTTTTGTATAAAACAAAGTCTGCTTGATCACAACAAATTATATCAAGATTGTACTGACCACTTATTGTGTAATTATCAAGAAAGCTGGATGTTTATTTCTGCCGAACAAGCCCCAATCTGCACTGTACAGTAGACCTCTTTCTTGATGCTGAAACCCTAGTTTACAGCCTGCTACTGACTGCTGTCTGGGATTACCATTTTTTGCAGTTACATAAAAAGACTAATCGAATCTAGAAAAAATGAATTCAATTGTGTTTATTTATTTATTTATTTTTTTTGTGAGGTCTTTCAATGATAGCAAAAATTAAAGAGAATATACTTTTTTTGTTCATGTTTTATCATCATCATCAGACTTGGTGCTACACGGGTGACAAAGAAATTTGACATTGTCAGAAAGATCAAAACATGTACGCAGTTAATCTTAAGAAGTGGAAGTGAAAGGAATTTATATTTGACGTAATTCATTGAAATATCAGGGACTCACAGTACTTTAGGGGGTCAGTAACACTTTAAGACTCTTAAGCTTGGGGCTCCCGAGTGGCGCATCCAGTAAAGGCGCTCCTCGCAGGATGTGCCCTATAGCCTGGAGATCGCAGGTTCGAATCCAGGCTATGTCACAGCTGACCGTGACCGAGAGTTCCTAGGGGGCGGCGCACAATTGGCTGAGCGCTGCCCGGGTAGGGAGGGCTTAGGTCGGCAGGGGAATCCACGGCTCACCGCGCATCAGCGACCCCTGTGGCCGATAGGGCGCCTGTGGCTCTGCAGCGGAGCCGCCAGATCTGTGTTGTCCTCCGGCACTATAGGTCTGGTGGCATTGCTGTGGATCTGCAGTGCGAAAAATGACGGCTTGGAAGGAGCACGTTTCGGAGGACGCGTGTTCCAGCCTCCGTTTCCCGAGTCGGCGGGGGAGGGGGTTGCGAGCGGTGAGCCGGGGATACAGATAATAATTGGGCATGCTAAATTGGGGTGAAAACCGGGGTAAAAATAATTGGCGACGACTAAATTTAAAAAAAAAATAAGACTCTTAAGCTTGAAAATGTGTTTATTAACATAATGTGGGGCAGCAGTGTGGAGTAGTGGTTAGGGCGCTGGACTCTTGACCAGAGGGTCGGGGGTTTAATCCCAGATGGGGGACAATGCTGCTGTACCCTTGAGCAAGGCACTTTACATAGATTGCTCCAGTAAAAAACCCCAACTGTATAAATGGGTAATTGTATGTAAAAAAAATAATGTGATATCTTGTAACAATTGTAAGTCGCCCTGGATAAGGGCGTCTGCTAAGAAATAAATAATAATAATGTACCCGAGTCTTAACTGTATGAAACCTTGTGC
Organism: Acipenser ruthenus; assembly: GCF_902713425.1. Taxonomy (NCBI): domain Eukaryota; kingdom Metazoa; phylum Chordata; class Actinopteri; order Acipenseriformes; family Acipenseridae; genus Acipenser; species Acipenser ruthenus. The sequence continues at coordinate 43,061,380 of NC_081190.1, read as the reverse complement.
TCAGTCAATCTGCAATTGCTTCTTGTGTTGTTTTTGTCGTTGAGTAAAGACTTTTATACTGTTTCTAGTTTTTCGAATAACACTGGCTGAAAGCCTATTTATTTATTTGTTCATTTTTTAAATTTTCTGCATATGTTTATCAAAATTTACTTTATCTGTTTAAACAAACATTTTCTCCCAACCAGAAGGAATAAGAAGTAAAAAAAAAAACAAAACCAGTTTGTGATCTCTGGTTATGCCTGCTGGATCAGGTATTATGTTACAGAGAAAATCAGGTTGGCACACTATCACGGTAAGATTAAAAAACATACTTCAAAAATCTCTAAATCGCCTCCCATCAAGCTTTCAGTGATTTGAGAGATTACAAATTGAGATATTTAGTTATTTAATGTTACACTTTAAACTACTACTGCTTATACATTCTCCCATTCTCAACCATCCCTTCACAGTTATTTATTTGAACATGTTATATTATGTGCACATTTTTAGTTGCTACATGACCCTAATCAGTGTATCTCCATTTAAACCACATTCTACAAAGGGATTATTTGTAGAAAAAAAAGAAAAAAAACGTTCCGACTAAATAAATAAATATATATATACATAAATTAAAAGCTTCCGGAAGACAGTCCAGTACTGTGCTGATGTTACTTAGTTTACCATGTCTGACCTATTTTTAAGGTCTTATAATATTTTAAGATTTATAAAACTAAGATTAAAATGTTCAAATCAGTTCATAATAGTTTCTGAGTGTACTACTGTATGGCTTCTTTCTGTGAGTCTCTTTACTGTATGATATATATGGCATATATTTTAAATCCAGAACTAAAAACAAATCAAACACCATAGCTCTATTTACGACAAAGACACCCCAAAAGTAACTGTCTGAATCTGCTGGTGAGTGTGATAAAATCCTTTTAATAAACTTTGGAGTTATCAATGTCTTGTTTTATTATTCTGATTTCTGATACCCAAATGATTAGTCAGAATAGGCTGTTAAAATGTGTGACTCTCAAAAGGCCATAAAACCAAATAAAGAAGTATTTTATTAACATACACCCCCCTTTTTGGGTAATTTGGGCTTACATGTAGTTTTCTTTTAGGCAGAGAAATGGCCCTTTCAAATGCAAATTACCTAATTAATATATGAAATGGTAGCTGTATTAGTCCAGAAGGAGATGTGTTGGAAAGAGAGATTGTAAAATGTAATCTCTCTTTCCTACTTTCACCTGAAGAAGAGACCTCTGAGTTCTTGAAAGCTTGCGATTCATTTTTGTTTAGTTAGTCTCCTTCTCTTTGTCTAATTAATATAAAAATTCAGGGAGGGTATATTTGAATGCTTCTGTATATGGAAAACTACAAAGCAATATGCAGTTCAATATGTTAACATAACATTCTTCAGCAGGTTTCATTCAACTTTATGAAGCAAAATGTGTTAATTCTATTGGCTGGGATATGCAAAACTTTTGGTCATAGCTGTATGCCAATTTAATACATTTTGGGGTGCAAACATGACTTTTTTTGTCCTTGGTACGTATCCTGGTTGCGTGAGATTATGTCACAAACAAGATCTTCACTGCTGAAGTCTCGTGAACATGCAATAAAAATGTAGTTTTTTTGTCAATTTGTATTGTTTTTTAGAGTGAGAAGGCAATTTACCCACCCTTTTAAGCCATACCATGATTTGGCCAAACACTTCCTATAGCGTGTGGAATGTGCATGCTTCTCACGACAATGGAGAGGGAATTTTGAGTTTCTAAACCACACCTTCGTCACCATTTGCCTTTACACTTGCCACTTTGCATATTTCAATCTGATCATGTAAATAGGTATGCATCCCAGAGAGCAGTTCAGTGGTTTTGCAGTTTTACACAAACTAGTTAATCTACAATTCTAATATGTACGTTAATATTACTGTGTAAATTATGTAGTCACTACAACACTACACAGTGTTTGTTTCATAAAGACATTCTGTCTGGAGACACACCTCTTGTTAAATGAAAAATGAAAAAAGGAAAAATGGTGGTAATATATATTAATTTACTTATTTTAATGTACGTATAACTATCAACATTATATATATATATATATATATATATACACAGTACTGTGCAAAAGTTTTAGGCAGGTGTGAAAAAATGCTGTAAAGTAAGAATGCTTTCAAAAATAAACGTGTTAATAGTTTATATTTATCAATTAACAAAATGCAAAGTGAGTGAACAGAAGAAAAATCTACATCAAATCAATATTTGGTGTGACCACCCTTTGCCTTCAAAACAGCATCAATTCTTCTAGGTATACTTGCACACAGTTTTTGAAGGAACTCGGCAGGTATGTTGGCCCAAACATCCTGGAGAACTAACCACAGTTCTTCTGTGGATTTAGGCAGCCTCGGTTGCTTCTCTCTCTTCATGTAATCCCAGACAGACTCGATAATGTTGAGATCAGGGCTCTGTGGGGGCCATACCATCACTTCCAGGACTCCTTCTTGTTCTTTACACTGAAGATAGTTCTTAATGATTTTCGCTGTATGTTTGGGGTTGTTGTCATGCTGCAGAATAAATTTGGGGCCAATCAGATGCCTCCCTGATGGTATTGCATGATGGATAAGTATCTGCCTGTACTTCTCAGCATTGAGGAGACCATTAATTCTGACCAAATCCCCAACTCCATTTGCAGAAATGCAGCCCCAAACTTGCAAGGAACCTCCACCATGCTTCACTGTTGCCTGCAGACACTCATTCGTGTACCGCTCTCCAGCCCTTCGGCGAACAAACTGCCTTCTGCTACAGCCAAATGTTTCAAATTTTGACTCATCAGTCCAGAGCACCTGCTGCCATTTTTCTGCACCCCAGTTCCTGTGTTTTTGTGCATAGTTAAGTCGCTTGGCCTTGTTTCCACGTCGGAGGTATGGCTTTTTGGCCGCAAGTCTTCCATGAAGGCCAGACTTCTCCGGACAGTAGATGGGTGTACCAGGGTCCCACTGTTTTCTGCCAATTCTGAGCTGATGGCACTGCTGGACATCTTCCGATTGCAAAGGGAAGTAAGCATGATGTGTCTTTCATCTGCTGCAGTAAGTTTCCTTGGCCGACCACTGTGTCTACGGTCCTCAACGTTGCCCGTTTCTTTGTGCTTCTTCAAAAGAGCTTGGACAGCACATCTGGAAACCCCTGTCTGCCTTGAAATTTCTGCCTGGGAGAGACCTTGCTGATGCAGTATAAATACCTTGTGCCTTGTTGCTGTGCTCAGTCTTGCCATGGTGTATGACTTTTGACAGCAAACTGTCTTCAGCAACCTCACCTTGTTAGCTGAGTTTGGCTGTTCCTCACCCAGTTTTATTCCTCCTACACTGCTGTTTCTGTTTCAGTTAATGATTGTGTTTCAACCTACATATTGAATTGATGATCATTAGCACCTGTTTGGTATAATTGTTTACTCATACACCTGACTATATGCCTACAAAATCCCTGACTTTGTGCAAGTGTACCTAGAAGAATTGATGCTGTTTTGAAGGCAAAGGGTGGTCACACCAAATATGGATTTGATTTAGATTTTTCTTCTGTTCACTCACTTTGCATTTAGTTAATTGATAAATATAATCTATTAACATGTCTATTTTTGAAAGCATTCTTACTTTACAGCATTTTTTCACACCTGCCTAAAACTTTTGCACAGTACTGTATATATATATGTGTGTGTGTGTGTGTGTGTGTGTGTGTGTGTGTGTGTGTTCAAATACCATGTTAAATTATCAACATTGATAAAAGGTAGGGAAAATGAAATTGGTCATTTTTGAAAAACGGAATTTGCTATTCCCCAGATTGGAAAATCTGTAGCATTGAAGTAATTGCTTAGCAGTTTCTGCATGCATGAAACAGACCCCTGCACATACAGTGCATACTGAACAAATAAGCTCAAATAAATATGAATGCTTAAAACACAATACCCTTTCCTGCGTTGCACTTCTGTACCAATGAATGGATGAGCCATACAGGATAAACATTTTTTAATGATCAGTCAAATATTATTATTATTATTATTATTATTATTATTATTATTATTATTATTATTATTATTATGTACTGTAATCTGACACAAGTGTTATTCAATCTGTAGTATTTTGCATTTAATCATATCATGATGTAACTATCACTGACACTGTTATCTGCATCCGATATTGATTCGTATTTTATAATATACTTGTACTTACTAGAACTGAAGTCATTGTATTTTATCTTGCTCTTAATTGTATTAATACTTGTACTGTGATTCTTGAAATGTATTTTTTGTTTACGACTAAGTCGCCCTGGATAAGGCTGTCTTAAGAAATAAATAATAATAATTATTACAAACCAAACAGAAAAGACGTACCTGAAACTGCAACAAACAACTGCACCAGGGTCATTCCATGAAAATGTAACATTTGTTACATAGGATAAGTCATCAATATCAGACAATTTCTTTAACACAACAAACTTGGGCTTACCATTAGCCTGATATTGATGACTTATGATGCAACAAGCATACCATTTTCATGGAGTGGCCAACCAGAAAATGTCAGAATCCCTAACACTAAATGAAATTTATAATTAAAGTTCGGGGGGAGGGTCAGACACCAATCTCCGCGTCACCAAATTGAATCATTCAATTTACACATTAGCTAATTAAGACTGTTAGCACTATAAATACCCTCTTCACTTACCTCTCATTTGCGTTTCGATTTCATCGTAACCCACCACCTCCCCATCTCCACCTTTCTTAAAAACAATTTCATTGATAAAACAATGTTTTATCAATGGGGGTCTCAGCCTCGTCCAGTAGGCCAGTCAGCGAGCCCTCAAACCAAGTTAGGTTTGATGCCAAATGTTATGTGTATATACAACATACTTCTCTGTAAAAACGCAAACTCTGCATTCTCCACAATAAATATTTGTACTAAAACATTTTGTGATTAGTGTTTGTCCCAAACTACTGAAACATTAATATAAACCACACTAAATATTCCACTGTCATTTCGAAAGTAGTGTTCTTCTTCATCTGAAAAAAAAGCAAATACTATTGACCAATATACCAAACATAATTTACATACTTTGGTTAAGGGTAACTCCATCCCTTTAAAACATGTAAATTGATAGCATATGTATGCTACAGGCACCAGCAAAGGAAATCATTTTTCTTTTTTTTCTCTTGCATGATTTGCAATGGAAAACCTAGCGCAAACTTTATGTCCACGTCACATTTTGTTTTTTCAAAAAAATAAATTAGAAAATGTGCGGTTTAATTGTATAAATATTTTTCTGCATGATATGAAAGGTCAGTCATACAGTCAGGAGAGCATAGGTTCTCACCCTGGCTATGAAGTTCCACAAGGAGCTCTCCATTAGCTCTGGCGCTTCCACGGGTTAGAGAGACACAATCTGCAGAGTCTGCAGCTCTCCCTGTTCGAGGTGGTGTGTTTTGGAGAGAAAGAGAGAACAGAGAACAGAGAACAAAACAAAACAACAAAAAAAAAACACATAAGGATCAGTGAAGGCAACTGCTCAGCCTGACCTTAGGTATATTTATTTTGCTCACTGAGCAGTGTTTGTGTATCTAAATATTTATTTTTGTTTCAATAAAAATGGCGCAAGAGTACCCAAGTCTGTGTGTAGTTCCTGCTTCTGGCCTGACGTCACCACTCGGTCATCCCTGTCACAGTGGCATTTTGCTAATCCAAGTCTTTTCTTCCAAATGTGCAAGTTCCAAATAAATAGGTATTTATTGAGATGGAGAGGTGCTTGTGAAATAAATAAATAAATAAATATAAAAAAAGATGTGTGTGGCCCTTAAACAATGCACACAACTTGTGGGCAAAAAACATATTTGCCATTAAAAATAAATCTTAAAAGCTAATGCTTTTCAACAAAACAGACAATAGCAAAGTGTGTGCAAAGTAAATTAAAAGCAGACTTATTAGCTATTTTACAGGCACGTAGCTTATTAGGTGTTGCTTGACTAAATTAAAACAAAACAACTGAAAAAAAAACATTAAAACCATAGTTTTAGTACTTTTCATTTTCAACAATATAAAATATGTGCTACAGTGTTGCCAGGGATATCCCTATTGTTTCCATATTATATGTTTTTGGAGCAGTTAGCTGCATATATAGTAACAAAAATAAGCTATATTTGTATCTTGACTTGTGAACTGTACTGTAGTGTGAATGATCGACTTCAGCGCTATGTTATTATATGGGTTTATTCAGCCAGGTTTAATACCTCACAAGACTAAATGACAAAAGGAAATTCTATTAACACTACTTCTGGAAATAATTTGTACAGTCTTGACGTTCTTGTAATATATAAAAAAAAAATACACACATGCACATCGAGCGAAGTTGGCGAACAATAAGTTGCATTAGAAACGGATAGATTAATTTGCTACACGAGGTAACGGTTGCGAGGACCAGCACTGGCATTTACATTTACTGGATCCGAGGACGACCCAAGCTCCAGTGCTTTATTTGTCAGGAGGTTTTGTCAAACATAACTCTTAAACCTGCAAAATTGAGATGCCATTTATTTACAAAGCATGCAGAATGTGAAAAAATAAACATTTTAAACAAAAGAAACAGGAACTTTGCCAACAGCAACCTGATAGCGAAGACTCAAGCCCAGGAATCTCATAAAGTTTGGTACGTTATATAAATACTTTACTTTCTACATGTCTTATACATAAACACATACCATTTAGTCTCAAAATGCTGATGTGAAAAAATGCAAGTGATTCGTGGGAATAATCCAAACCCCTAGGTGGTCCCTACATTGAAAAAGGCTGGGAACCACTGCTGTAGAACATTAAATAATACACTGGTTATCAAATAAACTAACAAGGAAAGAAAGGGTTATATTTTTCTGATGCTAAAGATTATTTTGAACAAGGAACAAGGAAATATATATATATTTTCTTTCACTCACAGTCAACTCAAAATATATTTTACTCTGTTACGATAAAAAAAAAAAATAATAAAACAAAAAATTTCCTTTTGCAGGAGGATATACAGTCAACCTTGGTTAACTCAACACCCCACAGGGATGCCATTTAGTGTTGACTTATCCAAGGTGTCGAGTTAACCACGGATGCACATGAGCCATGGCAATAACATGCATTTAAGTAACAAAACTCACATGTTTACAGTATTATAGTATTTACTAGTTTATTTTTAGTTAATTGTCCTTATGAAAATGGTTGAAAGAACTGCAGTGAATAAATCAATTACAGTATACAGTAATGTACAAACCTGGTACAACTCATATAGTTCGATTGAAATAACAATTAATAAAATAACTACAGCGTTATTTTTACGAAAACAATCCAACTATAAACTGTTGACTATACTTTTAGTTATTGGCTTGTACTATCTAATTTGACTGCTTAAATAGCAAAAATGTACATTATACAGAATTAACTCGGTGAAGAAAAACAATAATAAACAACTTACAGTTTCACACAGAAATCGATCGTTTCGCATGCAAAAACACACACTTTGAAAGTTCTGTTGACAAGCTTGTTATCCCAAATAACCTGAGCTTTAAAGCCAATTGAACGAAACGACAATGTCGAGTTATCCACTAGTCTTTTTAGTAGTTTTTATTCCTTCGGTACCGGTAATAAGTGTCAAGTTACGAGTAAAGTGTGGTGTCGAATTAAAAAATAACAAAGCAGGATGTGTATATTTTATACAGAGAAAATCCGGGACCAAAACTGTCAAATTAAGAGAAGGTGTCGAATTATTCACCAGTCGAGTTAACTGTACTTTATTTTCAACAGAATGTATAATGAAACAGTAATTTCTTAGTGTGCAAAAAATAGGCTAAAATGTGTATGAGACACCACATCCCAAAACAAACAACTACAAACTCAGAGATACACGATTGCTTTTCTGTTAATCCCACACGGCCGGAAACGAAAAGTTTTTTTTTTTTTTTTGTTTTTGTTTTTTTAAACAGATACAGAATTGTGTGCAAACTGGAAGAACTTCACACACTGACATTTCAACCGAGGCAGGGCATCTCACATGTGTTCACACAAAATCAAACTGGCTGACCCGGAACTTACTCTCACTCACTTTCGTGGCAACGCAAGTAAATTCCAAGTCAGTCAGTCAGTTTGATTTTGCTGGAATACAGCAAAAGATGTCTCTTTCGGGGGCAGCAAAGCATAAACACAAGAAATGGGAAGAAGAACGAAAAGCGGCAAGGGTGGGGCATTAGAAATATTTTTACAAATCAGTCCTGAATGCCACAAACCACTAAAAACCTTATCCCCTGGAGAAAGAGCATTTTCTTAACAAAACATGTCAAAAACCACCTCCGTTCAACAGTAAAGCAAGGAAAGCTCACTGCCTTTGCTGTACTGGCGATTGAGAAAGAAGTAAGCCATGTTAAACTGCATTTGACTTAAGGTTGCCAACTGTCCATACATTTAAGGCCAGTCATTAAAGAAAAGTCACATTTTAACACTAAAACGTAAAAAAAATGGCAGTGAAAAGTATCAAAAGAAGAATGGCAATTAACAATACTGTGCTTAAATAAGTATATGTGTTCTTCAACCAAGTAAGTAGCCAAAGCGCAGCGAGCTCGGGGGACATCATCCAACTTGGAATGCTTTGTTGTTATTGGAAATATACTGGACAGGAGGCTGTGTGGCTCCAGGAGGTCCCCGGTTCAAATCCCACCTCAGCCACTGACTCATTGTGTGACCCTGAGCAAGTCACTTACCCTCCTTGTGCTCCGTCTTTCGGGTGAGACGTAGTTATAAGTGACTCTGCAGCTGATGCATAGTTCACACACCCGAGTCTCTGTAAATAGCCTTGGATAAAGGCGTCTGCTAAATAAACAAATAATAATAATAATAATAATAATAATAATAATAATAACAACAATAATAATAATAATAATAGCCTAGATGGAATTTATGCCGTAACAAGTGACTGACTTGACGGATCTGGCAGCTGATGAAAACTGGCACAACATAGCACTCTTGTCCACACCTAGCAGAGAGCCATATTTTCCTACACTTGCCAAGTTTTCCACACAGTACTGCTGAATTAGAGAGTGTTTCTGAAGAGATTCACAAATACTGTCTTTTTGATTCTTTTTCAAGACTTGTAATTAAAATATTTAAGAACTACTGTTTGGTATGCAGTCTCAAACTGTTGAAAACCACAGCAGTAGGCGAAAGCATTAGTACAGCTAATAAGCACTTGAATGGGTTTACCTGTAATCCACACACACTCCCCCCTCACTTCTGCTTGGTACCACTTTCCAGCATGGATACGTACACAATATCAGGGACTGCCTGGCACGCCTACCAAACCAACAAGGTCCCCAATCCCAATCATTAAAGGTTTGAAATGAAGGCAGATAATGAATACAAAAAGGGCAACAGTATTATTTAATCTGCAGACAGTTTAGTTAGTTTAACATAAAAACAGCTGCTACAGCAATCGCTCATTGTAAAACAACTGTGTGCCGTATGTGTTGTCGTTATCAGGGGAAAACCAACAGAACATCCTGTTTGATAACAAGGGATACAACTACAACATTGATTAAGGCATTAGCCAAAACATTTGTCAACTACCACTGTAGACTTTCATTTTTTATGCCCTAAAGTTAACAATGGAAAACAGTGTTCCTAAATTCAACTCGCAAACTGGCCATTTGAAAAAAATGACTTTAAATGCATCATGACAGTCAAGGCAAAACCCAATACAGTAAATACATGCAGCTGATTTTTCTGGCATTGACGTTCCAAGTTACTTTTTCAATTTAGTTTGCCGTGCTGTCTGCACTCTGGTAATCTGAATGGCTCATCTGCTTTCATGACAGTATTTAAGCCTACAATGGTTGGTTGGGATCAATATACTTTTTTTCCAGTCTTTGTTAGACGTAAATGTTTCAAGAGATATATTCATAAATTAACTTTGCAAAAAGAAGAGAAAGAAGACCAAGCACAAAAAAAAGATATGAATAAACATGTAATATAAAGAAGCCCTCTTACCTTGTTCTGCTCATCCTTGTACTGTATGCGCAAGTTATCCATGGCCCAGACCAACGATTGCATGGCAGTAAATATGTTCTGATAGACCAGTTTAATGAATCCCTTCTTGTCTTCATCTGTATATCCTGAACCATGAATGATTCTCATCTGTTTGATGAATGTACTTTTGCCACTCTCTCCAGTTCCTATTAAAAAGAAAATGAAAGAGCACTGTTAAAATACTGTGTGTCATGTATTTTCAAAACTTGGTAAGTAGCTTTATGTTAACCCTTCATCAGCAGCAAGGGTTGCAAATGCACCTTAGCGTGTTTACAATTAACACATCTCAAGTTAATTTTAAACATGCTATCTAATGTTATTTGATTGTGATCAAATGTTATTTGATTGCCTTCATTGTAATACCTTATCCAACTCGGGAAACAGGAAATATCCTTCTTCAAAGCGCACATAGAATATGTGCCTTTTGAGGTATGCAAAAAGTATACATTGTTCACACACCACAATTATATCTCATGCTTTCTTGCAGAATAGATTTAAGTGGGAAAGATAGGGGAGATGTGGAAAAGGTGTATTGCTTCTAAAATTATTCTGGGCATCGTCAGCATAGAAATGATAAGAGAATACATGGGAGGAGACAAGGGGATGCAGGGAGCGGGTGTACAGAGAAAACAGAAGTGGTCCCAGGACTGAGCTTTGGGGGACACCTGTAGAAAAAAAGCAAGAGGCAGAGGGTGAGCCACGCCAGGACACTCTGTACGCGTGATCAGTGAGGTAGGAGAACTAGGCAAGAGCACTGATGTAGTCCCAGGTCAGTGAGGGAGGACAGGAGAATAGAGTGGTAGACTGTGTCAAAGGCAGCAGAGAGGTCAAGAAGAATTAGGACAGAGGAGAGGGAGGCGGCACAGGCAGAGAGTAGAGAGTTAATGACAGAGAGAAGAGCAGTTTCAGTGGAATGTGCCGGGCGAAAACCAGATTGGAGGGGGTCGAGCAGAAAATGTGTTGACAGGAAAGCAGAGCGCTGGCGATGTACCGCTCGCTCAAGGGTTTTAGAGAGAAGCGGGAGAAGGGAGACAGGACAGTAGTTCTGGGATCAAGGGAGGGTTTTTTTAAGATGGGGTGATGCAGGCCTGTTTGAAGGCAGAGGGGAAACAGCCAGAGAGCAGAGAGGTGTTGAGAAGAGAGGAGATGAAAGGGGGTAGAGCAGGGGCCGCAGCCTGGAAGAGGTGAGTGGGGAGGGGGTCCAGAGCACATATGGTGGGTTTATGGCTCTGAAGCAGGGAGCAAAGATGTTTTGTGGCCAATACAGCAAATACTTGTCTCTTGTCAACAGAGTTCGAACATGTTTACAAAAATACTTTATTGTATATGACAGAATTATGTGCTTTCTGTATGTACCAGCTTCACATGTTACTTCAATATGCTCAATGCAGTTACTCAGCATAGTATTGTATTTTGATCTCTTATTTAGAGATTTAGGCATATCATTTGTACAGTACAGGATTTATTTTTAAGGCAGCTACTGTCAATAGTAAACATAGTAAACAGAGGTGGAGTTCAGGGGGGCACTATTATATCATGGTTAGTCACGTCAAACTTAACAGTCCTATAGCAACACCCAACAGTACTAAACAGAACTGAGCAGCTGCAAAATGCATTAAACTAATCCTGAACCAAAATATATAGAAGAGCAGCATGGACTGTTATGTCACAGAGAAGAAATGAGAAAAAATGAACGACTTGAATGTAAAACTTTTTGATCATCCATATATAACCCATTTAAAGTAATGAAAAAAAATCACATAAAAGCAGGTCAACTATAGAAGTAATTATCCTGAAAAGCTTGCATAATGATTATTACTTTGGGCTGCCATCATAATGAAAGAGACCATTTATTCAGAAATTGTTATTACAGTCAGGAGCATAAGTTTGCCATAGGTCACATGGATGTAACCGTTCCAAATATAAACAGGTTTAAATCATTTCTAAGAATTCAATAAAATCAATAAAAGTCCCCTGTCATTTTAAGTATATCTTTTTTTGTATCTAAAACAGAGTGAAGAGAATCTGACATATCTCATACACATACCAACTGGCCTATCCATTTCCATTGATCTTATCTTCACTTCTGAGAACTATTGTATTGCACAAAGAGAATGCAAGTGTATGACAGATATGAATAAAGAGCCAGTATCATGTCCATATAAATTACAACTTGTATTGGATCTGTGTGTGTTGTTTCCTTTCTTCTGAGATCACTTGAAATAACTTTCAGTACTTCTTTAAATTTTGGATTTTGTATGGAATTATTTAAATTAGCTATATCTCTTTTAACTACAAAAAGCTACTTACTACTATCTCATCTATCACAGATCCGTAAGTCAGTAAGTCACTTCAAACTTCACAGTCCTATAGTAACACCCAAGAGAACTGAACAGAACAGAACTGAGTATCCTGCTACAGTATACTCATGCTTTATTCACGGTCATTTTGGATTTATTAATGGTAAAAGCAGGGCAATTCCACAGTGTCGGGCATACGCTTTGGACACTTTGCAGATCTGTAGCTTCTTAACTGACATAACTTGCTTGGTTTCTTTTATGGCATGGTAGATGCTCCTATTAGTATAGTTGTTCATCATATCAAAATTGTCAAATACTAAATATCCTATCTAGGGGGGGTATAAAACAGTAGGTGTCGGATGTAATCAGAGAAGTGTGTTTTTCCAGCACTGGTCAGAAACATTCAGATCACTCTGAATTAGGAGGACTCTGGTAATACACACTATGCTGATCTTTTAGGTAAGACTTAAAGTAGTGAATTGTATATTAAGTATTTCAAATTGCATGCATTATTTCTGAAATAGGAACAGTTTTCTTCAGTGTCGGGCGTTCAGTTTTAAGTGTCGGACGTACATTTGTGAAAGTGTCGGACATACAAATACTATTTTAATTTTTTTTTAAAAATTGTTTCCAAATATCATCAATTTACCAAAGCTGTCAATGGAAGGTTTAACTTTTAGGAATATTTCAAGTGATTAATTCTATATATTAAGCCTTTTGTGCAGCTACAGTACACTGTATTGATAAATGCTAGTTGACCCCATCCATCCTTTATCATAACTGCTTAATCCTCCATAGGGTGGCAGTGAGCACCACACACACACACAGAGGGCAATTTAGAGTGACGAATCAACCTGAACAGCATGTCTTTGGTCTGTGGGAGGAAACACAAGTACCTGGAGAAAAGCCATGTGAACATGGGGAGAACATGCAAACTCCACACAGCCCAGAATCGAACCCAGGCCCCTGCAGCGCTAGCTAACCTCTAGCAGACCTTATTTACTTAATTTGCTCACCACAATCTTAATTGAAATGAGGTGTAACAACTAAAGCTAGAAATGAAAACTCACAAGATGTATTTAAATGCCCAGAATTCACCATTTTATTCTGAACTATTATTACATGCAGGATACATGAACAATATAGTAACCTGATGTAATCTTGTGTTTTGAGAGAAAAACAACACACATTAATACGCTACAACACAGAGAAACATCAATATGAACACTAATCTCTTAAGTGTACTCTAGATAACAAAACTGCAATGCACCCTTATGTTCAAATCCTACCGCAGCCACTGACTCATTGTGTGACCCTGAGCATGTCACTTAACCTCCTTCTGCTCTGTCTTTCAGGTGAGACATAGTTGTAAGTGACTGTGCAGCTGATGCATAGTTCACACACCCTAGTCTCTAGTCGCCTTGGATAAAGGCGTCTGCTAAATAAACAAATAATAATAATAATGACTAACATGCTAACCAAGAACCAAGAATGGGGTAGAGAGAGAACTTTCCCTGATTTACTGCAACTACTGGAGTACTGTAATCTAAATCAAAATACAAAACTACAGTATGCATAGAGCCTAGAATTGGGTAACGAAAATGAACTGTCCCGTTTCCTGCAACTACCGGAGCTTCAATCTTTCTAATGACATCCTTTTCAAAGTACATAATGTGGTCAGGAGTTTCAGGCCATTTCCATTTTGTTCCAGATGGGCACATGGCATTCACATTGTAGATTTGCTGGCCATCCTCTTTACTCTGTTTGGTGATCTCTCCTGGAAATATGTTGCCATCATACTTAACAAGGACCCAATCCCCTACCAAGAAGACTTCTCTACCAGAGATACCCACTTCTTGATTTGGTTGACTGGACTCATCGAGGGTCTCATCTAGATCTTTGTCTTTAATTGGCACTTCCATGAAATGAGGGGAGTCAGAAGTTTCAGCTACAATCAAAGCAAACTTTCCCTTTGGCCTAACGCTGTGAACTTGGTGTGTATTTGGATTTGCTAGTGTGCCTTCCCAGTGAGTCTCAAGCATATTCCTCTCCTTTTCAATTTGTTCTTTTGAGACATAAAGGATATTTATTCCTGGATTTCTCTCCTTAGCTACTCTGTAGATGTCAAATGGTGTTCAACCATGTGCTTAAACCAGGAAGTTATGATTGCAGTTATGATACAATAGGAAGTTATGATTGCAGTTATGATACAACAGGAAGTTATGATTGCATATGACAAACAGGTGGCAGCACTTAAAACATGGTGTCGGACGTACGGGTGTCCGACACCAGGATTTCTGATAAACTGTAGATTGCGGTGAGCAATCAATAGGGTAAATATGTTAGGGGGACCCCTTGTGCAGAGAATCTATGGTATGAAATAATTTCAAAACTAAAAAAATATGAAATTTCGGTGTCGGACGTACTGGGAGTCAGTGTCGTTATTAACATTATTAATTTTACTAAATTGAGTGATGATGAAATTTGCAGTTTGGCCTCATCATTAAGCTAACACAGTATGCTTTAGAAAGAAATATTAAAATGAATGTGTTATTCTTTAGTAACATGTACAAATTTTAATGAGTCTATACGTTTTGCAGCAAATTTTGTAACTGCAGAATAGACTACTGCCAAAAAAAGTAGTTTTACTCCTATAATCCAAACTTTGCTTTGGTAATGCCTTATAAATCCTAAAAGTTGACAAAATTTCCTGTAAAATGAGTGCAAGTTCATCATGATAGGATGATTTTTAAAAATTAACCCCTGGGTTGACCTTCCTGTGGAATTGCCCAGCAGCAACAATAATTTATCTGACAGCACAGCTGCCCAGTAGAATTATTGTTAGCAACAGTCTAGTAAAAGCCATTTTATCAACATCTAAGCATTCAGCACTCTAATATTTGCCTTCTCTTTTCAAAGGCTAGTTTTATACCCATGACCCTGTAGTGTCTGAAAGAATACCAAAGGGTGAATGTCATACAATGAGTTACATAAGGGACTTTTAAATACAGTAAGTACATCATCAAGACAGACGATAAAACTTTTCAAGGGAAATGCTTTTCGGCAAGCTTACTGCATACTCCACTCTGTACAACATTATCAATAGTTTTACAAATGGCATGTTTCTGAATGGGAGCAGTTCAGTCTTCATCTCCATCTGATCATTGGTATTTTTAAACAGCCTGCAAAGATGCCCAGTACAAATAGTGGAAAACTGTTTAGTGGTTCTGTAATGTGGTGTACTTAACCTACACCGAGACTGTCAAACTAATTTCACTTGCTGTATGTGGTTTCTGTATGGTGTTCCCTTTGAGGGAGGGAGTTTCCACTCTGAGAAATTATGCCAAATTCTGCCGGAAGGTCCCACTCCTTGGGCTTGAAGCCAAATCATACAGGAAATCTTAACAATAATTCTTACGCGATTTGAAGTGGTTTGAGGTGGTGAAACTTCATTATATTATATTACTTCTTATATATGAACTGCACACAAGGAATTAATTACATACAAACCACCAGAATGATTTCACTTTTCAGACCAATATAACCCGGCTGCATTTTTAAAAACAAAGTTATTTGGAGCATACAGCATTAGGGGGGTACCAACTGTTGGCACTTGCTTTTTATTAACATACTCTATAAGGTACATGAAAAAAATAAGATCTTCCCCACTGAAGTCTGGGATTGCAGAATTCCAAGATTAACTATAGCTGTCACTTGGATTCAGGAGTAGGACTGCTAAATCATATACATTAATATAAGACAATGATGTGCCATACATTCCACTGGTACTAGCATCCACCCTACAGCAAGCCAGAGAAGCATTGCTGAACTGCTTCACTCATCAGGCTCATACACCTAGATTGGTTGTTTTAAAGTTTAAATTAATTAGGAGATCAAAGAAAAATCTGTAAACCAGAAGACCCTATTTGGCATAAAAGATGCTAAACATCAAAACACTTATATTGCCTCCTGGGTTTGTAGAAATGGTATACAAATTATATAAAACACAGACTGCCAAGGATCTTCAAGACAACCAGAGTGCACATTTTGTATCCTGTATTCCATACTTTCAGCCTCGGTCCATTCACTTCTGCTTTCACTGTCCTATAACCCTATATGTAGGGCCTGAATTTTTCGTTTTCTATTTTTTGTTTAATTGTGGGTTTTTTCCATTTTTGATTATTATTTGACAAAATCGGTTATTTTCGGTTATTAAAAATAAACACCACTCAAACGCATCAATTTTCAGTTTATATAATAAATCACACGTACGCTTTTTTTCTAATACATATATACAAAGGTTAACTTACTGTGTTGAAGTGACAATGTCCACATTTAGGATTCAAGTAATGTAGAACGCTGGATGCATTTTGATTCTGAAAATTGTGAGAAGTAACAGATTTTGTTTTACGTCCCATGAACGCCCATGTATCTAGTATCACACTATAATAGGTTGTTTTTTTTCAGCCCACCTCTTATGATTATAGCGTACTGTAGTAATAAATCTCAGCATACAATAAGTTATTTAATTTTTTTCCTAAGATTAAACATTTATCATGGTACTCTGATTAAGGTTTTATATTTATGTAGCTATAATAATAATAATATTAATAATAATAATAATAATAATAATAATAATTAGGCAGTCATTATACACAATAAAAAAATGTACTATGCATTAGTAGAAGCATCTGTATAGCAGTTTTATATTTACAATAACTGTTTCGGTTCATCACTGAATAAACACTATAAAAACTAACTGGCGACGCCATGTTTCTGGCTTGTTTTGAACCAGGTTCGTGGTCGATAAGCCCGTTGCTAAGCAAATGACGAATTGACTTTCCTAGCGTATGGCCACAAAATTGCCCGCCTTCTGAAAGATGTTTTCTTTATGTAGAAAGAGAGAAGTGCCTGATTGAAATTATTTAAAATATCCCTATAATATATAATATATATTCAACAACGCTAAGAATTTAAAACTATTTGGGGGGTAGTGTATATTTCACTACTTTGTGTGTGCTACAACCTTCCACATGAGTGGAACGCTTGATTACAGTATATTGTGTCTTATATTATGGTTTAAGTATAAATTAAGTTCAATTTCAATTTTACCACCGTACAAACCTAGAATAATCCTTTGCAGATGGATTTTCTTTTCCTATTAGGAGCTAGGGTATATATATATATATATATATATAAAAAAAAACAACTGTGCTTTACCCTTTTGTCTACATGTCAATCAAATCTGTTCAATTCATAGTTTACTATGTTGACAAGAGTGGCTCTGCATCCACTACACAAAATACTCCTGCTGTACCTATGCTGTACCGTGTCCCTTGGAGGGAGGAAGCCAAAACTAGCTTTATCAATTACTGTATGTTTGTTTTAAAATCAAATTACTGGGGGAGGGGGGGGGGTATCCTACAAAATGGCCCCAGCTGAAAAGCAAGTTAAAACGAGGCCAGTACAATAGTTTATTGTGTAACCAGTTTATTTTGTTTTGAAACCAGCTGGTTTATGTCACTGCATGTGTCTGTGTAGATTGCACATTGGCCAATTATTTGTAGTTTATACTTGTAGCTTTATGAATGTGTGGGCTCATCTGTGATGTTGCATTAATGAAACAGGCTATTATGGTTGTGTTTATGTGTCTGTTGGTTTATATGTGCCTTGACTACATGATTGTTTCAGTCTAAAGTGTGTGTCTGGCTTTTTTTTATTGAGCACACGTGCATCTGTTTATTTTGTCGGAGGACAACACAAAAACTGATATATGTGTTTATATGTAGAGTTGTGTCTGTGAGTACACATACTGTACCTAGATTGTGTGTGGTTCTTTTTCAGTGCATACTGTAGTGGTCAAGCAACATATTTAAGTTCTTAAGAATTAGATTGAGGTTTAATGTATTGACATATACAGAAGTCTGTTTGCATAATTATTTCCTTAATCCCCTGGCAGATTGTGGCTGTTTCCCAACCCAGCTGGTTCCTCCCAATGGAAGGGAATGACTCATCTGAAACATGGGACCTAACACTTTACAGCCTTTCCTTATGTACTGTATGCATTTCATGATTTTATATCAGTGAACTGTTGCTCATAACCAGGGTAGGGGGTTGCTCTGTACAAAAGATTAAATCAGACACTGAAGAAAGCTACCAATGTAGCTTAGTCACAAAGGCAATTTTCAGGACAAGACCATGTCCGCTGTCAACAACAGAACCACTTAACAGCTAAGCACAGACAAAGCCGAAATAAGTGAACAACTGGGTGCTTTTACATAATTTTCCAAATTCACTTTAATTGGTATTCACAGTCTGGTATGGACTAAAGTACAGTAGGGTGTTTTTTTATTTTACAAATATTTGAAATACAATATGCAAACATGTAAAAAAATATCTTTGAAATACAATATGCAAACATGTAAAAAATTCTCTTTGAAATACAATATGCAACATGTAAAAATTATCTTGAACAAACATTCATTAGAAGGTGCTTATGCTCGGCAGGCTGTTGCTTCACACAACATTACAACTGGACAGCTTCTGGGCAGTTCTTGCTACACTAACACATGATGTGTTAGATCAAATTCATTAAATGACTTTTGATCTGATCACTTGGGAATCAGCCATATTGCAGGTTTAAAGACAGTCTTCTATTTCACAATGTTACTCTTTTCTTTCCATTATTGATATTATTAAGGCAGTAGTGAGGATTTGCTACCTGCCTGGAAAGCAGGTAGCAAAATTGTCTTATTCGGTAGTGGTTTATTGATTCGACTAATAATTATAAGTCAAAATAATTTAAAAAATAAACACCTACGTACTGTTTTAAATAGACTGACTATCCTAAACTATCACATAGTAGGCCTATATTTAAATCAGAAAGTATTTATTGAAACTTAGTAATGGAACTAATGCAATTCCTTGTCGAAATGTATTTAGTTGTATCCTTAAGTTCTAAGAATGCAACCATATTTGTCATCTAAGCATTTGATATGACATCAGTACAGTTAACCAGGTTACGTTTCATCGGTGCAAATTAAGTGGTACGAAAGTATCCTCATCTGTGTTCAGTTGTTGACTAAGATTTCGGTAACTAACAAATCATACACCCTATAAAGCGATATAAATTTAAAAAAAGTAACGTGTGCCAAATTATCGTTGAATCCTGCATTGTATGACCTTATAAATTAAAAGGCCACAACCACAACCGAGCTGTTTTGAAAATGAAAGCTAATTCCAGCACGGTACCGCTACATTTAAAAGATTCATGCAACGTGTTATACTAACTGGTTTGTTCATAAATATGTCCGCTCCCACCCTCCCTTTTCACTGCATTTTTAAATGCTGTAGAATTTTGAAGAATTGAAAGAAGATAAAGCACACATTTCACTAGTTAAACAGGAGAAGGATGCAAGGTAGTGATAATCTATTATAAAAAGAAAAGATAGATAAATGAATGCACCTCAAGACTTTATTTCGTCTATTATTCGTACTGATAAAACAAGGAAGCCGTTACTTGGATCATGGTAATGGTATAGCCAGTTGCGCCTTTTTTTTTTTTTCATAGTCAGAATTCTGATAAAGTCAAATAATTATCTACCTATTATGTGTTCATTTTTAGCGTGGGTGAAACCAGGGTTAACATTATCACAAAACCGGAGCCGACTGAAGAAATGTAATACCATTATCTAAAAAATCACAATGTTTTTACAGTTATTTAATTTAAACTTTTGGTCTATAAAATAAACTTCATACCTTGAAATTGTATCCATGTTGTGATTTGTGACAGTATTTGTACTTCACTGTCCAATACGATTTGCATTGTGGGCCTTGCACTTATCTACATGGGGCGGTACAAACCTCAGTCAGCTACAAATCGGGAAAGATAATGTGTTTAAAAAACTAATACCGGCAATTATGTACGTGTTCATTCAGGGTCGGTCATATAAACTAGGAAAAATGCTACTGCATAAAAAAACTAGTAGCAAATTAAGAGTTTTGGGTAGCAAAGCGCTACCAAATATACGTTAACTTCGAGCCTTGGGTTAACCAGAGCCAAAATCTGCAGTGATATCTCTCGAAGCTGTTAAGCACAAAACCTTTTTCTCACCTACTCTGTTAATGATTTGCATCATCAGCCAAGCCCTAAACTAGACCTATGTTTAAGGAGGTGAGCTATCTCAGGGTCCTCATGTACCGCCTCTTCATGTACTGTAAACTCAGTAAATGCAAATCTGGATAAGTGGCATTCACCTGATTGATGGGCTGAAGCTATGGCTACCAACAAAAATATGGGTTTAGCCAGCCCTCTGCTTTGCTTATCAAAAGTGGCATGTGTGGGTGGCGCTCATTGCATTTCCTAAATTCTAATTTCTAACAACACATTTCTTACAATACTTTAAAACTGTATTGGGGCAACATTCTACAAATACTGTATGTGTCTGCAGTAAAACATAATATTTCACAATTTCAATTTGTGGAATTTGAAATCTTGTTTACATCGTGTTTATAGTGCTCCCTTCAGAAATTCAGTTAATTCTCTTTGACCTTGTTGACAGTAGCCTAAATGTTAAAGATGTATGCATAAGAACCATTCATTGCCTTTGATACTTCATGATTTTAGATGGCAAAAAGAGGGAGCACTGAATATATTCTATTCAATTTAATGTTATTCAATTTTATTTATTCATATAGTTCCTTTCATATCACAGTATCTCAATATGCAAATTAAAACTGTATATACAGTGATCATGTTAAATGTATAAAACTTGATTATTAAAAAGTAGATTAATAAAAATAAAAAAACACCCTAGAAGAAAACTGGATTACATAATGCAAATACTGAGCTGCATTAAAGCAAACAGTAAATCCCAACTTAATTTACAATAATGAGCATCTCAGCATGTTAATGTTTTAAATCTAAACCTCTGCAGAAGTTGAATCCATTATACCTTATGGTACACATATTGTTAGGCTACAAACCATCAAATACAATACAAAAAAAACACAGTGGAAATGACTTCTGTTGACTCGTGCTTCATCAGATTTAACTAAAAGTAATGATACAGTCACTCGCAGCTACAATGTGGTGGTTCAGTTCTCCTTTTTAGTCTGCCATTAATTGTTTGTAAAGGGTGATAAGGAATCGGTGAAACAAAGAGGATTTGTTAGCTGTGATAACATTCCTAGGAAACAGAAACTGGGGTAGAGTGGTAGTGCAGGGGAGAGATAAAGGTTTCTAATGATTGACGCACTAGTTCTATTTAAAGGGGGGTCGACCGGAAACTTGTAGATAGTTTTGCCTTTTTAATTATTTGCCAAGTGTCAGTACAGGTAAGATGAAGCACCCATTTTCAGTGGGTTCCTTCTTTTGCCCAGTTCTGCAGCTGGGTGAGCCTACAGTGTGACTTACAAATTAGTTTCTGGGCTGTGGTAATGCATAGGCAATGGTACGGTACAGTACAGTGCATTTCGTTGCAAGTAGGCAATTTGAATTTAAGTAAAATGTTACAAGTATGTTAGTATTATACTGTACAGCTATAGCCAAAAATGTCGCATCCCCTATAATTTTAGGATTCACACATAATTAAAAAAAAAAAAAAAAAAAACATAAAACATATGATCTTGTATTTAACATAATGTAGTCAAAGAAACTACAAAATGATATCGCAAAAGTCTACCGGAAGCCATAATAGTAATACAGTATTTTATGCTAGATTTACAGATATCACATTTTTCAATTTTTGTCAGTTTTATGTTAAGTATATGGAAAACTACAAACCGGTACGTAATTCAATATGTTAACGTAACATTATTCAGCAGGTTTCATTTGACTGGTTTTGTTAATTCTATCGGGTGATGCAAAACTTTTTACCATAGCTGTACATCTAAGGACTAAAATTAGGCTTACGTAATCAGAGTTTTAAGACATAGAACATGTAAGGATAATGTAGTCACCTGTTAACAACTGATTAGTTCATTGATGCAGGAACATTTTCATTGCTGGTGTTTTCTCAGAACATGTCACGTATGGGTTTCATTGTTTATTGCATCACTGTATTCCCCAATGTCTTGTTCTGTGCCAGTACAACATTTAGCGCCTCAGCTTGGTACATGCAAGTCACATCATGCGTGAATATATACTTTTTTCTTACTATCATATACAAGTAAGAAATCAGTTGTTAACAGGGAGGCTGTGTGGTCCAGTGGTTAAAGAAAAGGGCTTGTAACCAGGAAGTCGCCGGTTCAAATCCCACCTCAGCCACCGACTCATTGTGTGACCCTGAGCAAGTCACTTAACCTCCTTGTGCTCCGTCTTTCGGGTTAGACGTGATTGTAAGTGACTCTGCAGCTGATGCATAGTTCACACACCCTAGTCTCTGTAAGTCGCCTTGGATAAAGGCGTCTGGCTAAATAAACAAATAATAATAGCAAGGCCTTTTCTTTAAATTCTGGATCTGATGCTTGTTGTATTATTTTTATTTTATTTGCATTCGAAGCCAAACTAGTAAAAACTGTTGAAGTTAAAAAACACTTTCTTTACTGGCCTGGGCATCAATGTTATTTCATTCAACATTTACAGCTATGGCCAAAAGTTTTGCATCACCCGATAGAATTAACTAATTTTGCTTCATAAAGTCGAATGAAACCTGCTGAATAATGTTACGTTTAAATATTGAATTGCATGCCGCTTTGTAGTTTTCCATATATTTAATGAAAAACTGACAAAAATGTGACATTTTGAAAACTAACACAAATACTGGACTGCTATTATGGCTTCCAGAGTGCTTTTGAGATCTAATTTTATAGTTTCTTTAAAATAAAATATCTAAATTATGTCCATATATAGACACTAGTTAAACAGGAAAAGTATAAGGTAGTAATAATCTGGCTCTTTAGCTAAAATATATATTATTTTGCATCACCTAAAATTCTAGGTGATGCAAAACATTTGGCCATAGCTGGTACTGTCTGTGTACAGCAGAAAAAAAAACAAACAAACACTATATTTAGCTCTTTATACTTCAATCACCTGCATTGTACATTTGCAAGGTAAATTTTGCATTTTACCATGTTTGTCCCATTCCTAAATCATGCATATGCCATATATAACTCTGCTTTTCCTATGCTCTCATGCAGTTCTTTATTGCCAAACTAAACTGCGTGGTTCATTTACCATCATAGCTCACAATATGAACTGTAATAAGTGTGTTACCCATCTAATTGTACACCACTATTAAGAGAAAAGCAAACCTTCTAACAGAAGAATGTCATAATCGTTGATACACTACACATCTCCTTTCAAAGATGGCTGAGAGAAACAACTTGGTTACAATCCATCATTCATAAAAATAACCTAAAAAGACTAAAATGATCATCTTAGATCTTTGAGTTCTTTAAAATTGGTGATATCAACACTTGTATATTTTAACAAGTTATTGACAAAAGGACGTTAGAATATTTTACAAAGTTTTGTGGCTGTTTTTTTGTCCCAAATAAAGTCTGAAAAACTATAGTTTCCTGAGCAAAACAAAAAATGCAATTGGTAAAGGCAGCTTGATGCCACACAACTTATATACCACAGAACTTTTATCTTTGAAGTTTCATTACTCCTTTTTTCGCCAGCACATATTACATCAAACAAAGCTGCATTATGAGATCTAATCCTGAAATAATTAATTCAACATCACAGACAACGCCAGTTTCATTTTTACTTTTCTTAGTCCTGTTTTCCGTTTAGAAAAAAAAACCCAAAAAAAACGTAACTTTATTAAGAATCACATACTGTATGAGGCACGTCATCCAAAGGAGTTGAACCATCTTACCTGTACAGTATATTACTTAATTGCCGTAGCAAATATCCCAGAACACTACAACTGATCGTACTATGTGCTGTTAGGCATGACTGGTGACCACTGGGAGAAGGCAGCTGCAGAAGATTATGACATCAGAAAGGTGCCAAACATTAATTAGAAAAAGGATCGCAGGCTTCTCATTTCCAGCCGGCTAAATTGCTGTCTACTTTACCAGATGAGCCGCCTAAAATAGTTATTTAAAAAAAAAAAAAAAGTAGTTTTTTTTACAGTGCTCGCATGTTCCAGTCAGTAGTATTCAAAATGTAAAATTTTGTTCCAGTAAAATAGCGGCAATTTCCACAATTCATTATGTATGCAAGTCGAGTAAAACATTCCTTCTCAAAGGGCATTTTGTTTCTGGGCTTATGTTTCCATGGACACAGTGAATGAACTTACAAGCGATGTTGGTGATGAAGGCCGAACTGTACAATCATATACCTGAGTCAGTAACCTTACAGCAGAGTTATGATATTGTATAACTTTTTTTTTTTTTTAAGACAAACATTTTTTCTATGTAAGATCGTCTTTTTTACTCAAAGTGTATGAAATACAGTGAGTACATGTTATAGCACTGTAAAATGTCTTATGCATTGACTTAGAAGATCGATCTGAAACCTAGCATATACAATTGATTCAGGAAATGGTATTCGCATTATACAATTAATGAATATGACTGATTATTTTATTTGTATGTGCTTTGTTTTGCTGATTCAGTCTTTATTAAACAAATAATAACACTATATGAGCTACAAGCTGTACCGGTCAGATCTTTTGCTGCATAATCAGTTGCTGTAAAACTGTGGTCAAGTAATATTATTGACAGTTCACACACAAAATGCAGATAAAAAGTACACACACACACGTACAAATACGCATAAGCACATACTATGATTATCTATCTATGTTTAAATAGGCACGGTACTTAAGTTTGTTATTTTTAGAAGACTATCTAAATTCCTTTTTTAAGAAGTTCAGTCAGATGGAAATGTATGTTTTATGTACAGTTCAAATCTCTTCTTCCTCCTCTTCTGTTGATGTCACACTTTCCATGTCTTCCCAAAACACATATTTTCCATATTTTCTTTGTATATTAGGCAAGAGCAACAGTGGGGGGAGGGAGGGTATTTTCGCATTAAATGTAACGCTATCAAGTATTTATTTATTTATTTTATTTACCCGGGAAAGGTAACTGACACTTGGGTATGGATGCGCTGGTGTGGCACTGTATACTGCGTGTTAAAAAACAATAAAAAAGCTAAGCAACACGACATGAAGCAGTGGTGTGTCCAGGCCCTTTAGTGTGCTAAAAGGCATGGTGCAAACATAGATACACAGTATAAAAATGTAGGCATTAATGAATGGGTTATCTCTGAGTTTGCTTTCACTTTGAAGCTTTTGACTCCTACGCATTCCAGGTCAATGCGTTATTGCAACGGAGTCTCGCCCCCTTCCTGGAACTCTGTTCTCGCTGCTTAGCGCCCTCTATAGCGCCATATATATTTCTTTTTAGTTTTTTTTTCTTGCCCTCGCTGTTAAAAGTAGGGGGGGGGCAGTGGCCCGTTGGCCCACCCGTCTCCGGCACCTATGTTAACATTTCAAACAAACATTTGAACACATTTCAAACAAACATTTCCACATTTTTCAGATACTGCCAAGCGCGGTCTATAGCACTGACAAACATACGTTTTTGTTTTGTTTTTTTTAACTGTTGCAGACTTTCTTTTTGCTGGAATTGATGCTGTGCTGTCTGTACAGGAACACATGTGATCAAGTGTGCATTCCCTAGGGCTTTACCAGAAACCTGCTCTTCACTTCAGGTGTCTGCCGCTTAAAAAATTTGAAATATGTAAAACAATAAAAGTACCCATACATTTTGTTTTATTTTTTAACTAGGAGTTGAGTGTATTTGTGTAAGTATTAATGTTGCCAATAGGTGCTAAAATGTATTAGCGAAGGTAAAAAAAATTAAATAGTGTTATTAATTACAAATATCTAGTAGACTACCTGTGTTAGTGCTTATCGACCAAACGGTACCTAGTACTAAAAGTTATGGACACTAGCTTTGTGTAGTAGTTTATTTTAAAATAGATTCATTTGGTAGATAATTACCATACTGTAAGGGCTATAGAAAAAGTTACTGTATTGATAATGAATCACGCAGTCATCAGTATGTGCAGTATTCCCTGTCCAGGCCAAAGAGGCAATCCTCATGGGCAGCAGTGTGGAGTAGTGGTTAGGGCTCTGGACTCTTGACTGGAAGGTCATGGGTTCAATCCCAGGTGGGGGACACTGCTGCTGTACCCTTGAGCAAGGTACTTTACCTAGATTGCTCCAGTAAAAACCCAACTGTATATATGGGTAATTGTATGTAAAAATAATGTGTAAAAAATAATGTAATTGTATGTAAAAATAATGTGTCTTGTAACAATTGTCACAGTCTCTGTAAATGAGAGGAAATGTTTACTGGAATGGGAGAGAGTGAGCTTTAAAGATAACCTTATACCTTGTTTCTAACAACAAAATTGTTGGAAGTAATCACTGTAATTAGGATGCTGTGAGCACATAGTAGGATCCAAAGCCTGAGAGAAATGTTTCAACTCATTTGGAAAGGTACTAAGTTCAAGTTAATGCTGAAAAAAAAGCCAACATGGTTTTAGAACAGGTTCTTCAGGTTCTGAGTAAAGGAGTACCTATATCCTGAAAAACAGGAAACCCTGCCTGCCTCTAGAGGACTTGTACATATTAACTTGTCTTCACAAACTCAGCTTGAGGCTGAACATTTCACCCTAAACACAGTTTTCCCAAATATAAAAATACAGTTTCTGTGAGAAACACTGAATGGTAGAATATGTTACTAAAAGAAACATGCTTTAGTATTACTACAGCTTCTGTGAGATGTGAACCAAAGTCATTTTGCTACCCAACCACCAAGATACAAAAGTTGTTCTCCAGTAACAGTTTCAGCGGTGGGAGATGAAACTGCTTCATGAGCAACCACCCTCTCAATTATTGGACTAGGTAATGTGGACAGTAATACCAGATTTTGTAGACGTACAAAATATGTCAACAGGATTTTTCTGTGGTGTTCCCTAAATGCGATCTTTATACCTGTTAATTTTTTTTTTTATTTTTTTTTATTTTTTTTTAAATAATCCTGACCTGGACTGTCTCCATGTTAAATGGCCACAGTGCAACTGTACATGACACAAAAATGAGGAAAGAAGTGCTCACAGCTCTGTACAGTACAGTGCATCCCTGGCAGCCCGTTCAGTAATTTGCATAGCTGCTACACCGGATTGCATGCGCCACTGTGGGGTGCGTTAATCATTATTATTTTTCATTCATGGTTTGACGGCCTCGTCTTTTTGGGGGGGAGGGGTCTCATAGCCACTTCCTATCTGCGGCACTGGGATGCATGTAACCCTTCGTGTTTTTCCAGCTGGCCTTATCCAGGTAGCCTTTGAGCACCCTCTGACGAGGCCTCTGGCCAAATTTATTATTCACTCGGGCCCTGAACGCCCATCACAGTAAATCGGGCCCTGAGGGCCCATCACGGTTCATATTAAACCATCGACAATTGCAATCAATAAATCTGTGCTGAATAACGTATTTTTTAGTTCTCTGGACAATAATATGATTGGCTATCTATATCTGATTCTCCAACACAGGACTCGACAAACACAACTGATTAATATGTTGCTGTGATATTGTGTAACAATTGTAAGTCACCCTGGATAAGGGGATCTGCTGATAAATAATAATAATAATAATAATAATAATAATAATAATAATAATAATAATAATAATAATAATAATAGCATACCTAGGTAGGGCTGGAGCAGGTAAGAGTGAAAATAACTGCCATTATTTTTGCCTCTGCCATTGTGATATACCGAAACACACCCGCCAGCTAATTTCATAGTACATAGAGATTTAAGCGTTTAGACTGTAGTGTTGTTTTGCTTTATTTTTATTAATGTTAGTTTGTCTGTTACTTCATTATTATGGTTTATGAACATACACTTGCCTATCGTTTTGCTTTTACTTACAGTTAATTTCATATGTTGATGCACGTGCATCATGACAAGTAATACATATGTATTTATTTATTTATTAATTCATATTGTGTCTGGTGGCTAACTCCGTCTTGGAACACACTTCGGCTACAAAAGCACTTCGCTTGCTTCCCGAGGGGTGTTCTCTTAGCCGGAGAGTACCATATAAACAAAGGATCCTCGTACTAATACTATATCTTCTCGTTGCAAGACAGGTGGTGATTAGGGGTGCAAATCATTTAGAGTTTAAACGTTAGTAAAGTGTAAAACGTTTTTAATTTTGCTGAATCGTTTAAACTTTGTCAAAAATGTGCTTGTCAAATATTAAGAAGTGGGTGTCTGCAAATAACGGCTACTCAGTTTTTTTGTTTTTTTAATTACTTCCTGTCACGTGGCATCATTGTCATTGGATATTCACCTCCCAATGTCCCAACTTGAATGTCTTTTGTTCTGCCAGATTGCAGAAGACTGTGTTGATCTTCTTATTTTTTTTTTTTGAGACTCGAGCGATGTTAATACTTTTTTTTTTTTTTAAACAGAAGATTGCTTCCATTTTATGTTTATTTTTTGGTCTTCTTTTTTTCCTACTGCTGCCAGTCAGATAAGTACAAACTATTGCTATTAGTAAATTATTATTATTATTTTCTTTTAAACAGAATATTGATTATTTGAATTAATGTGACACTGTACTTGGAATAAAGTCAGTTTGGTGTGAACATAACTAGTTCTTTTATATACAGTAAATAGGACAAATTAGTGATTTGGATTTTAGCACTGTTTGAATAATTAGACTGCATAACATTTCTGTAATAATGCAATTACTGCTTGCCCTCTAATCAAAACAGACCATTATCGTACCGCAGATGCTATTATTATTTCATATTGCTTCACTGTTTTTTTACATGTGTTTATATATAGGGCTTAATTTAGTAATTTCCTTGATTTAATTTAGTTATTTTTTTCTGTCAAGTAACTTAACAGGTTT
Source organism: Acipenser ruthenus (assembly GCF_902713425.1). Classification (NCBI taxonomy): domain Eukaryota; kingdom Metazoa; phylum Chordata; class Actinopteri; order Acipenseriformes; family Acipenseridae; genus Acipenser; species Acipenser ruthenus. Next base: position 43,032,101 of record NC_081190.1, on the reverse strand, counting down.
TTAAATAGACCAAACCTCATGTACAAGCACAACGTACAAACGAGATTGCAAGATGTTAATAATCTTTATTAAAGCTAAAATGAAAAAATAAGGCGCTTTGCTGGACACACTATTACAATCGTTATGGCGAGTAACAAGTAAATTAATAAAGATGAGTCGCTTCAGCATTTAAATTAAAAAGTAAGACTTACGATTTAAAAGCCCATTTAGTGGTTTCACAGAAAAAAAAGTAAATTAAACCAATTTTACTATTAATGTGTTTCTCAGTTGTGATTGAGATACATGAATGGATTAACCAGTATCAATTGCATTTAAGGAGAGTAAAAAAGCTGATGTAAAAGACCTATTTATAAACATCTATGCAGTAATTTATAGAAAGCTTCCCCCAAGATGGCCGACTTCCGGCTTTCTCCTGCTGTCGAGACCACACAGAGGGGGATGCATACTACCCCCTTACACAACGTCTTTTCAAAAAATGTATTTTAACATTTAAACGTTTAAACTATATCTTTTTAAAAGTTTAACTCTTTGCGATCCTCAGGTCAGACATTACAATTTTCCCTTTCCGTTCATCAAAAAGACGTATAACACAGGTATCTAGTCGTTTTTTCTCCGGAAAAAGCTGAGAAAACCATTTAATGGTCAAGTGAGACCACAAGGAGCTGAGAGAAGCCGAAAAAAAACAAAAAAAAAACAAGGGGCGGATCTGAGCAATACACATAGTCCCGGCACCAGAGAGATAACACGGCCATAAACAAACAAGATAGCTGCCTCCGCATCCAGCGCTCAAAGAATATCACAGACATTTGCAGAGATTTTTGAGATGTTATAGTAATAAAATAATGACTTGGATCGCATTATTGAGGAGTTTGGTGATAAAACGAGTGATCAGGAGATGATTTGTCAGCATGCACGACTATGAAGAAGTATGTGAAAAATACAGCGAACAAAGGGTGGGGCGGGGCTGGAGATGCAGTACTGAGTGTCCTGTTGATATGCAGTGCCTTTTAAACCTGCTTTACTGTGAAATAAAATACTAAAAACTAAAAACAGCGTGTCTAAAATAAACTGTGCGTGCGAAAATAAATTGGACCTGGCGCGCCTGAGAAGCGCCGAATAAATGGACCGCAAAGGGTTAAACGTTTATTAAATTAAACAGAATCTTGATGGTCATTGTTTTTTTAAGCTGGCTATTTAGGGTTAGATAGTTATTTTTTGGTTGGAAGGGTTGAGCTTGTTTGTGTGTGTTAATTTGGTAGTCAAAAATAAATAAATGGAGTCTCATTGGGCAATCGCAGTGCAGTACTGACTGACAATATCATGTCAGACGCCTCTGACAGTCAAACCCTCGTGACCATGTAGGGTTTTACAGATGCAGAGGTTTAGGAACATTTAGTGGAAAACATTTTAATAAACTGAACAAAGTAATAAATTACAAGACATTTCCTTGTCAACACTTCGCATTTATACATTCCTTTCCCCCTGATTTAATCAATTGACAGACTTCATATTTGTCTCTCTCCTTTCTTTGCCAAAAGGGAAGTAAGCACAGATAATTTAATAACCAACATTAATGGGTAATGGTTTGTTTTTTTTTTGTTTTTTTTTGTTTTTTTTTTACATATTTTGACCTCCTATTTGTTCTAATACAAAAACATTTCCTTTTGCTAGTTTCAGAGATTATCTGAAGTTTACCACAGTACATTTGCATGATCATTTTAAATAGCCTGACCATCCATTCTCCATGTTTATGTTATGCATTTACCAGAGTTTGCTGTGTTTTTTAATATGCTTTACCATACTGTTCCTCCCTGAGCTGTTTTATTGCACTTTTTTTTATTGGTATCATAGTTCATCAATAATGCCCTTAAACACAAACTGATACAGGCGTTAGAATAACCCTTACCAGGTTTTGAAAATGGTGGTGTTTCTTTTTACTTTAAAACTACAGGACTGGATTACATCAACAGAATGAAAAACTATGTAATTGTAGCCACAAACAATTCCTACCTGCTTTGCACTTCAGTACCTACATACAGTAGGTCTTAAATGTACAGTTTAAAAAGAAACATGTTGTAGCAAATGTATTTTTATTGGTTGAAAGTATCAGTCAATAAAGGAAGCAGCTGGTTAGTTAATGATAGTAAAGAGGCCATTGAAGGGATAAGGACAATTTCACCCTCCAGGTTAAATGACCAAGCTAATGCAAGACTGACTGAAAGCGTGGCTTTCAAACAGAGATTTCTGTTGGTACTATATATCATGTTTAATAGAAGTACATGTTATAATATTTGTTTATTTGGACTTCCACAACAGTTATGATTTATGGAATTATTTTGTTAACCTCAAATCAACTAAATAATATTACAAAGACCAAAATACAAAATATTTGACAGTTTAACAAACAATCCATATCAAAAACCAAAAGCACTTCAGCAATTTCAAATATTCGTTCATGACAAAAGTATTGGCACCTTTACATTAAAAGTCTGTAAAAATGTAATAGAACTAATTCAAATATATATTAATTGATTGAAAACTATTACACAGTAACTAAGCTTTCGTGCTACATAATGTGGCATATACGGTCACAAGCAAAGGTATTGACACCCTACACTTAATATAAGATAATTCATGCATTTTGTGAACATTAGTCACTAATTAATATGACAAAGACCAAAATACATAATTTCTGGTAGTTTAACAAGCAATCGTTTTATTTAAAAAAAATCACTTAAGCAATTTCAGATATTTGACGTGACAAAAGTATTGGCACCTTTACATTTAAAAGTCTGTTCAAATTTAATAGAACTAATTAAATATATATTCACTGATTAAAAACCATTACACAGTAACCATGCTGCATTAAAATTCAATAGCCAGAAAAATGTGGCAATTATTTCCAATTTAACATCTGTTAAAGAAGAACATTTTGGCAACACAGCAGATGATGGTCAAGACAAAGGAATTGGATTCACATTTGAGAAAAGCACTCGTAGCAAACTACAAAAAAGGAAATGGCTACAAAACAGTATGGCATACCAAAATCCCCAACCAGAGCAATAAGCAAGAAGTACTACAGAACAAATTCAACTGAAATGCTTGAAAGAAGTGGACATCCAAAGAAAGTTACTGGCACAGCAGGTAGTAGAATAGTCCGAGCAGCAAAGAAAATTCAAGATTGAAAACCAAGGACTTGGATTTAGAAGCATCAGGCACACAGTGGTAGCCAAAACCAGCTATTTACCTGTTGTGATGCTGTTGCAGTGCGACAACACAACAATGTTGCAGCTTTGCTATAGCAGGTTGTATAAAAAGTGCTTACAAGTATAAATACCCCACAAAACACTGACCCTTTTTAAGCATACAGGAGAAGATCAATCCAGCAAGAATCTCAAATGATCTGTACAGTACTTCTATACTTCCAACTATAATGATTCACTAATCTGTATTAGGGCTGTCAGTTAAGCCTACAAATAATAATAATAATAATAATAATAATAATAATAATAATAATAATAATAATAATATCTATTTTTATATAGCGCCTTTCATAGTGGACCACCATCACAAAGTGCTTTACAGAGGCATTGCTTTAACATCTCATCCTCACGATGGAGCACAAGGAGGTTAAGTGACTTGCTCAGGGTCACAGTGAGTCAGTCACTGGAAGCGGTGGGATTTGAACCAGTGACCTTCTGGTTAGCAATGGATAGCAATGGATTATTTGAGTACACAGAATATAATCGTTCCAATAAATATCGATGATTATACCCCCCCCCCCCCCCCCCCCCGAATCTCCTGGGCCATCGGGGGGGCCAACAGGTGAACTGCTGCATTCTCTCTCTGGATCTTCTCTAGGAGCAAATGTATTGGCGGGAATGTGTACAAGAGCGTCCTGGGCCAATTGTGGGCTAGGGCGTGGACGCCTAGTGGACTGCCGAAGCGGTGGAGGTGGTGGTTGACATACGATACTACCTAAATGTTGTCCGTCCAGATAAGGACATGTCTCCCTTGGGGCACCAGGAGAAAATGCTGGAGAGCAAGGTGAACCGTTCGCAGTTCCAGCACATTTATTTGCAGGGATGTCCAACGGCCCGACCAGGACCCACGGACTCTACAGTCCCAGACTGCTCCCCAACCTAATTTGGATACGTCTGTCATCACCACCTGTTGGCTGTGGATCACCCCCATCCTTACACCTTCGCGCAGTTGAGAGGCTTGCCTCTACCAGTGCAAGGTTTCCCCAACATGCCCGAGACACAGTCAGCTGACGGCGTCTGTCGTGTTTGGGATGTAGCTGGAAGGCGTTGAGCCACGCTGAAGCTGCCGCATATGGAGTAAATGGCTGATGAGGCTGCGGCCATCAGACCCAGCAACTTTTGACACAACACCAGAGGTACTATATATCCCTGTTGAAACAGGGATAGACAATTCTGTATGGCAGCCACTCTGTCGTCTGACAGGTAGGCTCACATTGCAAGGGAGTCCAGCCAGAGTCCCAAATAAACCGTACTTTGCACCAGTACTAATTCGCTCTTGGCATCGTTGAAGGGTGAGACCCAGCCTCGACATATGTTCCGTCACGATCGCCGTGTGGGCCACTGCTCCTTCTTGTTACTGGGAACAGGTCAACCAGTCGTCCAGGTAGCTCAACACCATGATCCCTTGCAGCTGCAAGGGGGCCAGGATGGCATCCACACACTTTGAGAACGTGCAGGGGGGCTAAGGAGAGGCCTAATAGCAGCATGGAAAACTTGAAGACACTTCCCTGAAAGGCAAAGCGGAGATACTTCCTGTGCGCTGGAGGAATATGGACGTGTATCCTTTAAGTCCACGGTGGTAAACCAGTCGTCTGGCCGGACAGACTGCAGGATTTGACGGTGTGTGACCATCTGGAACCTCCTCTCCCTCAAAAACGTGTTGAGGTGTCTCAAGTCTAGGATGGGGCGGAGTCCGCCATCCTTCTTCGGCACCAGAAAGTACCTCGAGTAGAACCCTTCCTCTTGGGAGGTGGGTCCTACGAGACAGATGGCTTGTTTGAGAAGTAATGCAGCTACTTCTTGCTTGAGGGCCGAGACCTGGAGAGGGTCGTTCACTGATGTAACCGTGATCCTTCCAAAGGGAGGAGGACCTGCGCAGAACTGTAGCACATAACCGGTACGTACGGTGGCGAGCACCCAAGTGTCCGAGGTGCAAGTGCGCCAATATTGCACCCGGTGTTGTGTGAAGGGGTAGATCTGAGGCCGCAAACGTTCAGGGGCTCTGCTTGGGCTACTGAGGCTGGGGGAGAGCCCACTGTGGGGGCTGCCTGTTGCATTGGGGCCCCACGTCCGGCACCCACCCCTGTCCTTGCGGGTGGGCCCCGCGGTTAGCTGTCGTGGAAGCCTGAAGGCAATGCCTCAGATCACCACGTGGGGCAGTGGGGATCGGGACCGTCCGAGTCACCGTGTGTGCCATGGGTGGACACCAGTGTCTCATTCTATCTCGCACCAGTGCACGGGAAGGGAGCATTGAGGCTACCTGGCAAGACGTGGGAGCGTTGTAAGATCTCCTCCACTGCTGGCCTGAAGGTATAGCAGGGAGATATTGGCGCATCCAGCAAAGCCAATATGTCCACATCAGGGATCCTTACTTGGGACAGCTAAAGCTGCCTGCAAGCCACTACAAGGCTTGCCAGGCTCCGGCCCAGGGCCTGCCCTTGGAAGCCGGAAATCTAGAGCAGCGTGCCTAATATTAGGCACAGCTCCGAAGCCACTGGTTCAGGGAGGGGCACCGACTGCAGTATGCCATCCAAGTAAGCCCTAAGGAGGCCTGCCGTGTTTGCCAGATGCGTGACTTGCACATCCGTCGCATAGGCCTTTTTAAAATGGGCCTCTGTTACCTTGCATTGACCATTAGGTAAACCCACTACTGGAGGGGCTCGCACCAGGGCCACGATGGTTGAGTCAACTGGTGAGAATTCCACCAAGCCCATCACCCCTGCGCCTTCTAAAGAAGCCAGAAGCTCGTTTCATCATACTCGGCGCCGAGGCTGGGTGGTTCAAAGAGGACCATACCTCTTCCATGAAATCAGGGAACGCTGGAAAGGGCTGAAGGCGGGGCAATGAAGCCTGTGTCCTGAAGACAGGCTGACACGGTACGGGCGCTGCCATCCAAGGTACCTGGAGGAATTTGGAGGCTTGCTCCATAAGTGCCGGGATCGAGCTTGGGAGAGGTGAAAGCACAGCGTCTGAGATTGCCTCAGAGCTGGGACCCATCCCGAAGGTCAGCTCCTGGACATCTCCTTCCTCCTCATCCTGAGGGCAGGTGCTAGCGGTGGAGCCAGGGCCGGAGAAGGGTGTTGGGCCTGCTGCCTGGCCAAATACTCCAGGACTTAAGCCATTTGGTCTTTCATGTTGGAAATGTCCTGTGCCTGCTTTGAAAGTTGTGCCCGCTTAGCACTCCGTGCGGGAGACTGAGGCATCTGAGCACAGGGAATGCTCTGTGAGGGGCTCTGGGATAGATGGAGGAGGGGGAGATCGGGGCTCCCAGCACCGCCAACGGCTCAACCGAGCTAGCTGGAGAAGCCACACCAGTGAACATGGTTAGTCTGCCGCGTAGGACCAGAGGCTGGAACACTGCACAGATCTCTCAGAAAGTTACATCTCCCAAGGCAGAGGAGGTGTGCTGCATGCCCAGGCACCGGACACAGAGGAGGTGCTTGTCCTCTGGAAGAAGCATCCCTCCGCAGGACGAGCAAGCATGAAATTTAGGCATGCTTGACGTCAAGGTCACACCACATGCACGAGGTGTCAAGCACCGAGGCACGAGTGAGTGAAAATATCGCCGGGCCCCAGTGGAGGAAATCATTTGTCTCTTTTTTTTTTTTTGCTGCAATTAGCAGGATAAATACACACACAACAGCAGATGCAGCAGGGTTAGAAAGCAGTCTGCGATGCAAAGCAGTGCAGACTGGTGAAAAAGAGAAAGATTTAACGAAGCGCAGTTGCGCAATGATTATAGCTCAGTTCACAGAACCAGAGTTACTGAGTCCAAGGAACTGGCAAACTGACTTCCAGCAATATTTTCTTAAAAATAAAGTAGGGAAACTACAGTAAACTCAAGTGAGGGCTCTTTCATACAGACCGAATCACAGCAACTGGACAGGTTTGTACCTTACCTTACTGCGGTGAGAAGCAAAAGAGGAAATGAGCACCACGGAGTGACTATTTGTTCCCTCGGAAGGTGTGACCGAGGACGTCACTCCCCAGAAGGGCCTATCGGCAGCTCTGACATAAAATGCTCAGTGAATACCTGACCTGTGGCAGGAATATCCTAAAATTATTGTTGGTGGTCAGCTTCAAATTAAAAGGGAACTGACAGATATAAAACTATTAAAAATGGCTATTGACAAAACATATCTGGTACATATCGACAACATGAAATAATGCTATGTATGTATTTCAACATATGGAAATAAATCCAAGCTTATCCAGTTCCTTTGAAATGGACTCCCATATATATTATCTTTCACCTCTGCATCTTTATCATTGCAGTGATATTTATCATAAAGCTCTGGGTATTTTTCAACAGCAAGTATTATTTTTTTAATTTTGGATAGTGCTTCACCCTGGTGGACACCATGCATTGAAGCGGTTTTGTAATTGCTCAATTCCCTAGTCGTCGCGCAAAGAAATTGCAAAAAATAAGATTCAATCCTATTTATTTTGCGTCGCTTCAGTGTCACCTTGGTGTCGCCTGTGTCGAGTCCTCTGTGGTATGAAAGATACTTATCAAAAGTATAGGTTGTAATTTGCACATTTCCGCTTCTCGCATCACGTCTGGTGTGGTGTGCAGCCTTTAGAATACAACTTAAAAGGCATGTTACAGTACTGAAAAGTAAAATACAAATATTGATAATAATATTGATCTGTATTACAGTACCTGATACTGAAGTGAGAATGAAACAAAAGTAAATTTTGTACTTATGCCTTCATAGATATGTAACAGTGGGACATTTATGAAAACACTTATGAACATCCGGTCCCTTATTTGCACAAAATTCGTAAAATTTAGCAAAGATTATCTGGTTTTGATTTAATCTTTCCCCACAACCGGTTATTTACTAAACATTTGAAACTGCGTACAAAAATCAACTTGCATGCTCAACATCAACACTCCTTCACATGAAATGTAATCACTCACTAAAGATTTCATGCTGAAAAACATGATCGTTTGATTTGATTGTTTGATTGCTGCAGGTAATTTTGTACCCTGCTGTATCTTGGATACTTTGGTTTGTTGTGTTACCTTTTGAGGTTTGGAATTTTTGTGTGAGCAGTTACCATTTATATATAATAAAAAATAAAAAATATACTTTTGTAATCCGATTTCCGCATTTGATCGGGATTAGGCTATATTGTGAAGTTGGGTTTTTCAAAATGTCAACATGCAATCGGGATTACTGTGATCCGGATTTCGCTTTGGTAATCAAATCACACTTGTAATTGCGATTAAATGTAATTGGGTTTACTTGTATCCAAAATATTAGGATTATTTTGATCCTCCTGCGAAGGTGGATTTCAATTTTAAATAATCATAGAAAATAGATATTCTGTTTGAATGGTGATAGAAAACACACACTATATGTCCAAATAGAGTATTATAATACATGTTTAACATATTTAAGTTTTGTATCCATCCTGGCAAATTAACAATGTGTGTCTGATTAAGGTAAAAAAAAAAAAAAAAAAAAAAAAACATTAGCGGTATAGATTTTATTAAGAACAGAAAACTTTGTTTTTCATTTATATACATAATGTCCAACACAGTGGTGTCCTACCTGAGGCTCCAGCAGGTCATCACTCAAATCCTCACCTTCAATGGCTGGTACGATGGATAGCGGTATTGTGCAAAACAATGCAGGCTAGAATTATGTTGCATGCTCATAGCGGCTCCATACACAGGTAATTCAGACAAGCGAATTAAAAGATTAACATTAAGAGTGAATTGTCTGAGTTTTTTTTTTATATAAAACATAAGAAAGCAATAAACCTCTGTATTAATACTCATAATTAGGACAGCAGTGTGGAGTAGTGGTTAGGGCTCTGGACTCTTGACTACTTTACCTAGATTGCTTCAGTAAAAACCCAACTGTATAAATGGGTAATTGTATGTAAAAATAATGTGGTATCTTGTAACAATTGTAAGTCGCCCTGGATAAGGGTGTCTGCTAAGAAATAAATAATAAATAATTATCACTGGTCTTATTTATTTTTAAAGTTAGGTTATATCATAAATAGGGCGTCTAGTTTTTTGGGGGGGGGGGGGGGGGGGGGGATCACGTGATGTCCCTTTAAACATATTTTGAGCCGATTCGCTTTCTTAATCAACCACTAATTACCAAAGGAAGTTGTTTCTATTTACCCTCATATCTTGATTGAGTTAACAAACAATGTGCATTGATCTAACCCGATTCTATTTGAACCTGCATTTCATTCTGGCTCTAATCGCAGAATTCAGTTTATTAATTTCCACTGCGTTAGTTTCTAGTAGTGTGTTGCTAATTTAAACAATCTGGTATCAGTTAAGGCTTAACAACTATTAATTAAGGTTTAAAGGGAGGGAGTGAGATGGAAAATAAAAACCGAAAACTGGAAGCCCTAATCATAAATAACGGACTATTTAAAAAAAATAAATAAATAGGCTATAAACTATTAAAAACTACTTCAAAAGCCGGATTTCGTAATTGTGATTATGTGTAGTCTGGATAAATGTAATCCAGCAGTGACATTTTCTGATAAAACAGATCAAAATGATCCAGATTAAAGTAATCTTGATCACAAAATATAGGATTACAAAATCCAGATATTTTTTATCCAAATTACAAGCTTTAAAAAACCGGCCCAGAGCATTTGATATAAATCTTTATAATTTTTCAACAGTTTTCAAAATATAAAGAAGTTTCTGCAATGTGCTGTGTGTATTGTGTGATTTCCTCAAAAACAATGCAACATGTTATTATCAGAATGGACTAAGCACAAAATGCATACAAAGAAAACAGCGACACATCTTCAATTTTCGGTATTAAGCTTGATCTAAAAGCTCAACTTCTTTCAGGCTCACAATTAGAGGGCAGCATACTGCGAACAACAATGACAATTGATTTGTGTCCCTGTGTTAGGTTATGTACAGATCAAAAAATACACATTCAAACGTGGTATTATGCTGTGAGGTTGTGCTCAATGGCAACACAAACATGTTAACCAGATTAAAAGTGAACCTAAGGGACACACTGGCTGATTGTGCTACAGTTAGAATATTTAACGCTGCATTTAAGATAAACTGTTCCAGTTTACACCAACCTAACAGAAACTGGAATGGGTGATTTATGAGAAAATGTTATAGTGTTTGCACTCAGCATAATGCATTTAAATAAATACTTTACAATGCAGTGACTGCATGTGGTGAACACATCAGTCATACAACAGATCCCATTTGCAGTACATCCCTGCAGCTTTTCAGTACTCAAAATCTAGCTTCCCTACATGCACAGGGAACACATTTCAAAGGAACCTTTTATGAACACATAAAATATCAATCTAAAGTATCAAGTTAGATGGGACTTCCATGCTAATCAGGATTCCAAGACAATCAGGATTGTAGATCAGTCATAAATTGTGTTTAAAAGATTTACTGTATGCTCCCCTTTATGTGATGGGAGTCTAGGCTTAACCACTGTACAGTATAAAATAGTAAAATATATGAGTTGTATGATTGTTTAGGTAAGGAAGCACGAGCCACTGGTTCCATGCAAATTGGAGTTTCACCCCATAATAATGAATACTGTATGGCTGACATGCTGGTGTATGTCTCAATAATATCACCTCTGCAGTATGTTTTCTTGTAAATCCAAAACAAAGTACACTTACAAAAAAGTACATTTTTCTTGACATTAAAAAAAAAAAATGTCATCTTTCATTAGAAGGGTGTGTATACTAGCGCTAAAATAATGTTTACAAATTTTTCTCAACCGTGGTGCCTTGTCTTGGGGGGGAAAAAATTTATCCAAAAAGTACCGTTCCAGTCGTAAAGGCACAGAAAAGAAAAAGATGGCAACTCCCAAAAATCCAGGTCCACAATCAAGGTTTCAACAAAACAAAGTTTTTATTCTTACAAAAATTAGCTTACGCATTTTGACATGTGATTTTTCAGCCTGAGGAAATTAAACATTATCTAGCCTACATGTCCAACAGGCAACGCATCTTTACAATGCACAAACTTCAGTTTTCCGCCAAATACCTAAACACAGTTCTCAGAAACTGGCAAAAGCAAGCAGAAAAACCCGTTTTATGAAATATGCATGCTATTTGTTTCTGGAGAACAACCGTTGCAGTCAGAACAGTATCCCACTGATCAGGGATACTGTTCTACTTTCACCCACTTTATTCCCACTTCTGTAAACTAGTGTTCAGTATGTTGCTCCATAATACAAAACAATCTGCCAGTGTGTGACAACTGACTTAATTTGTTTTTAATTGTGAATAAATAGTTCCTACAGTGTGGCGTTCATTAATTGTGCAGTGCATATTGTACATTCTGTCATGTTTTCTGCTGCTCAGACCTCTTAACAAAAATACTTTATCAGATCAAGCATTGCAGATACCTTCTGCACCTGTATTTAAAAACTCACTCCAGTTTTACCAGTTTAACTGCACCATTTTGGAAATATGATAATTATAATTATCTGCAGACTGTAACTACACCTGCAACATACTGTACTACTGTATACTCCCTTGAGCCCACATTTATGGATAGTCTCCTTTAAATAAAACTACTGCCTGGTACAGTCAGGTCCTAAAACATAGACACAGGTGTGTATTCTGGAGAAGTGTGGTTCCATAAACAGAACTATTTCTTTAACACCATTAGGAATGGACAAGAAAGGGCTTTTGGTATGTTTTTGGTAGTTTGGTAGTCTGCATCCTACACCACTTTTTTGGAAAATGAATAAAAAACAACCAACTGGAAATGTTACAATCATTTTAACCAAATTACATAAAGCTTGGTGAATCTGTCTCATAGACGCAAAATATCAACACACTGAGTGTCATCATCCTTAGGCTAAAGTGTTTAAATCGTGCTCTTTTTTGGCAGAAAAGAAACCTTTATCCTTCCAAAACTATGCAAAAACCAAACGAACCAACCTAAAACGGTCATAACAATATACTGTAGCACCACACCCATCCAGTTAGTGGAGTGTGGCTTTTAAACTGACATACTATACAATGTACGCTTGGTCATGTGCACTAAACCAATATAACTTTACCTTAACAAAACGGTATTCTTTCACAAACTGTCACAGCGAGAATGTAAAATTCGAGAACTCATTTCAAATACGTATTTTTAGGAACACCTGTTGATACAGAAAATGACTGTAGTTGATGAAAGTAAAAGGTAGGCCTACATGTCCCTATAAAAACGTGTTGGTATGGTTTATGTTCCAATCTAATTTTCACGGATAGAAAGAAAGATATTTCCGTTTACCTGCTTTGGTATCTTTCTGTTGTACTACTGTGTAAAGAACTTTTAACTCAATTTACAAAAAAATTCGCCCAGATAAAACCTAGCTTCCCCACACTGTTACATTAAAGAAAATAATAATCATGAAATATATAAATATGAAATGTATACAATTCAAATTGTATTAGTTGCAAGTTGTGGCCGGGGTCTGTAGTGTCACTGCTCCTACCGCGCCTTCTCCTCATGACGGCTGTGCAGCGAACCTACCCTACCTCACCTGCTCTGTTTCATGAAGTTGAACACAGCCTACCTGGGCCTGTCCTGGAATCCAACTAAAAAACGTCATATAATGTAATATAAATACAGATTTTTCTGTCTGAGACATTTACTTCAGTTTATACAGTAAATAAAAGTATATTTATTTATTAATAGGAATGATGTGGAAACCTAAATGTACTGTGCGCTTTGAGACACTCAGTTCAGAAGAAAGTAAAGGAAAACCTATCTTCAACTTGGTACGAAGTTTTTGGCGTTGTTAAAAAAAAAAAAAAAAAGGTTAATTAAAATTATTAAACAACTGCAACTCACCTAACAAAAGCAATTTAAGCTCCCTGCGAGCATCCCTCTTGTCTCTGCGCAGCTGTCTATCAATTTCTTGATTTATCCTTTGACATTCCTTGTCTTCAGCAGACAGGCAGCACCCAGCCATGATAAATTAAAAAAAAAATGTAAATACAAATAAAAAATTGTTGAATTAAATCAAATTAAAGTGTATATAATAGAGCGTTTATGAAAACAAAAAGCCGTGGTAGAGAATGAAAGCAAGTTTCTGCCAGCTCCACTTCACTTCAAACTTCCAATTTGTAGTTCTGCCACAACTACAGTGAGAATCATTTGTCTCTGCAAATTGAACAATAAAATAAAAAAAAAACTGTATTTAGGAAAAACGCAATATCCCTTTATACAGATGAATCCTGGAGGAAAAGTCTGTTATGGTTAGTCCTATGGTTTGCGTGAGTGGGTGACGTTGATGCAGTGACAGGTTGTGTAGCTTGTTAAGCAAGCTGACGCACGAACCAGGGGAGTGAATGAAGTGGAGAGTGTTGGCAGATAACACAAAAGTGGATTTTTTTTTTTTTTTTCTGTTGGAGTTAGAGGCGGGGCGTCTTGTTTTCTTTCCACTTCTAGGGATGGGCTGTAAAGGGCAATGGCGCCTGTTTTTAAAGCAGTGTTCCCTTTCGAAGATGTCAATATACTTATGATTTCTTGTCTTGTTTATAAGTTTGTGTGTGAGTGTGTGTGTGTGTGTTTTGTAATGTTACCTGGCCGTAAAAACTAGGACAGCTCTCCAATTATTATTATTATTATTATTATTATTATTATTATTATTACCTTGTTCTCAATTTCTGTTGTATATATATATATATATATATATATATATATATATATATATATATATATATATATATATATATATAAAATGCCTTACATTTGATCAAATGCAGTCACGACAAGATAAAAAATGCAATATAGGTGTGTTGCTAGGAGGCAGTTTTCAAGCTATAATCTTAATGTCTAAAAAATTCTAACAAAACTAGTAAGAGACAAACAGCGCAATCAAACCCAAGCCTTACTAACCCTCCTCTACAATATGATAGGAAAGACCCATTTTAAAATGTTAATCAGGTCGGAATCATACTTCTCTACCCCCATAGTCACATATTGCAGGGGCTGAACCTATAGTAACATGACAAGACAGTGAATTGCAATATCCTCCCATTAAGAACAGAAGCTCTCTTCCATGGATTGTATAACCTGAAGGGGTGTCTGTTACTTTCCTTTGATCTGATTCCTCATAGTTACTGTACTTTTTATCATGCCACTCTGCATTTTGTCCTTTTAATAGCAAATTTTCAATAAGACAAATGTGCATTCAAATGTATTACAAGCAGAACATTATAGGCTACATGTGTTTACTGTACAGTGACGTTTCAAACACGTTTTATAATACAACTGCCAATCTTACAAAGGTACCTTTACTTAAATTGTTTGTTACTGTTTTGGATGGATTACTTTTCAAATATATGGAAGGTATGTGCTATAAAAAAACTGTAGTAAAAACTTTTATTTTGATTGTTATTGATTTTTTTTAGATATTCATTAAGTTCATCATTTTTATTAAATCATATTTTCTCTAGACTAACAGAGCCTTGTTAACCTCTAGAATTGTTATTATCTCAAATAACAATTATTTAGAATAACTTTCTTTCCCGTTTTAGTCTTACAATTGTAGTAACAGTTTATTAAAATGGTATCCTTTTTCTGCCTAATGCATGGTTTCAATAATCAATATTAACTGGCAAGTGTGGTTTTTACTTCTGCAGCTTTATAAAGACAAGGCACAGAAACCACAGACAGGCTATCTTGTGTTGCATTGGACAAGCCGGAAGGTACACCCTTTCAGTGACATCACACAAGGGTAAATATCCTGAAACTGTCACTTTTAAAAACCATAACTAGTTGTGTCTGGAGGAGATATGCATAATATTTACTCTTGCATATAGATATATTTGCTTATTCACTGTTCAGAAACCCAAGCCACAGTCTTGTTGGTTTAACAAATTAAACAATGCTTGTTTTAAAAAACATTATCCTCGATATTGTTTATGAATACATAGCTCTTTTACAAACTGCATGATTTATCTGTTCTGTGCCTCAATTTAATATAAATTCCGCACATAAAAGTACATGGTTTCAATACACCAGTTATTGAAAAAAATTCAAAACTTGCTTTAACCTTGAATAAGCATTCATTTAAAAAAATGTGCATAGCACACCTCTACAACATTTTATTAAACTAAAGCAGGTAAAAACAAAATGTCATGTATGGTGTATCATGATACATGACCAAAAGCAGTACATTGTTACATGTAGTCCACCAAATGGTTCTTCAGTGTAGAATACATGTAATTCATAGCTGGTATGACTACATCAGTGGCATGCCGTCAGGACCTTCAAGGTATTCTCTGCTGACCAGACAGTGCCAAGTAAACCGTCAGTCAAATGACATTACGTTGCCTCACTCACTTGCATACAGTGTGGTTGCAGTCCGGGAGGGTTGGGACGACTCTGCTACCCCAGTCCATTTGTCACGGCACGCCACTACATGTCCAGCTCATCATTAGAGAGGTACAAAGCTGGGAGACAGAGCACCACATAGGGCTAAATTCTCAAAGCTCTGTACTCCAAATCGTCATTAGGACTCTTTCTTTGGGGTTTATTCCTTTCAACAATCAACAATTTGGAGTAAACAGCTTTGTGTGTGTGTGTATACAAACTGCATGATTTATCTGTTCTGTGCCTCAATTTAATATAAATTCCGCACATAAAAGTACATGGTTTCAACACACCAGTTGTTGAAAAAAATTCAAAACTTGCTTTAACCTTGAATAAGCATTCATTTAAAAAAATGTGCATAGCACACCTCTACAACATTTTATTATTTTATTGAGCTAATATATATATATATATATATATATATATATATATATATATATATATATATTGTGATAAAGCTAGGGGTAGAGTCATTAACGGGAGGTATGTGAGGGCAAGTTTGCTGGCAAATTATGACCTCACATTACTGGAAGTAAGATGGCCGACCTGAGGGAAACTTCATTTCCCAGACCACCTCAAGGCAGGAAATGATGTCACAGAATTAAGGATGAATCATCATAAAAAGTTACAGCCCACAACAGGTTAGTGAAGGCGTAAGGAGACAGCTTTGCGCTGGGGGAGAGTGAGTAGAGAGAAAAGTAAGTGCCTGTTAAATACCTGTTTGCCTGTGATTACCAACCTTTGATTGTTTGACTACCCGACTTGTTGCCTGAACCTGGACTTTGCTGAGAACCCGTAACGTGTACCAAACCCTGCTTGTGTTTTGACCAGCCTTTGGATTGTGGAAAATAAATACATCAGGTGCCGCCCTGATTTATACCGTATTACTGTGTTGTGTAGAACTTTGTTTACGGATCTGCTACTGTTTATGTGAGCACGTTCGTACTTACCTCCGGACTTGCCACATATGGTGAAGAATGCGGGTAGCGCTCTGTAAAAATTCACAGTACCACATACGAGAACCAAGATGGCAGAATCCAAGATGGATGCAATTCTACAAGCCCTGCTACAGACAGTAGCAGCACAGCAAGAGTCACTGCGGGTACACCAGACAGAGAATGCACTGCTGATGCACCAGAAAGCAATGGCGGCACAGCAGCAAACTAATCGCTTACTCCAAGAGGGACAATCTCGGATGGAAAACGAGTTGCGAGAGGTAGCGGAGAAAGCTGAGGGTCAAACAACAATTACAGGCCAGAGGAACACAAACGGATATCTCCAAAAATGACCCCACAGGATGATGTGGAGGCATTTTTAACCACTTTTGAACGTACGGCCGAGCGGGAGAAGTGGCCCAAAGAAGAATGGGCCGGGTTGCTTGCACCATATCTTTCCGGTGACTCCCAAAAAGCATATTTTGACTTGGACTGAAAGTTGAAATTCTGCTTCGGCTGGGGGTTACTGATGCGGTACGAGTGCTTCGCTTCCACAAATGGATTTACAACTCTGAACAACCACCCAGGTCTCAAATGTTTGACCTGATCAACTTGGCCAGGAAATGCCTGCGGCCTGAGGAACGGACGACGGCAGAGATTGTGGAGCTGATAGTGCTTGATCAGTTCCAGTGGGGACTCCCTAAGGAAGTACGACGCTGGGTCGAGCAGAACGACGCAAAGATGGCAGATCAGCTGATGGCCTTGGTCGAAAGATACTTCACAGCGACATCAATTGACCAACCACAGGATCCCGGAACGTCTGCCTCCCGGCTCAACCGTCCCTACAGACCGGGTAAGCCTATTAAATTACCTGGGGGGGTAAAAGGACAATAGGCTACAGAGGGGCGAGAGAGTGCTGGGGACAGCCAGGAGGTGAAAACAGGGGCAGAGGAAGATGGAATCCCCCCCCCCCCATGGCACGTGCGACCTGTTTTAACCCTTTGTGGTCCATTTATTAATCGCGCGTCAGGCACGCCAGGTCTAATTAATTTTCACACGCGCAGTTAATTTTATACTCGCTGTTTAAAAGTATTTTTTTTCACAGTCAAACGGGTTTAAATGGCCCTGCATATCAACAAAGCACACACTAGGCATCTCCAGCCCCGCCCCACCCTTTTGTTTGCTATAGCGTTCAGCTATGTAAGAAATAAATAATAATAATAATAATAGTCGTACATACCGATCGATCATCTCCGGATCACTCGTTTTATCACCAAACTCCTCAATAATGCGATCCAAGTCATTATTTTATTACTATAACATCTGAAAAAAGCTCTGCAAATGTCCATGATAGTCTCAGTGCGCTGATGCACTCAGCCAGCTTGTTTACTATGAACGCCCCATTATCTGATACCTGATACCATGTTTGACTATTCATGAAATACGCCTTTTTTTTTTTTTTTTTCGACTTGTCTCGGCTCCTGTTGCTCCCGGCTCCTGTCGCTCCCACTCGGCAATTGAATGGTTTTCTCGGCTTTTTCCGGAGAAAAAACGACTAAACACCCGTTTTTTGCGTTGCTATAATGATGTCGGACCCAGTCCGACAAAGGACCTGTGAGGAATAATTGCAATGTCGGACCCAGTCCGACAATGGACCGGAAAGGGTTAAATGTTATAAACTGGGACATATAGCGGCTTATTGTCCGAAAAGGACGAGCCTATGGACTGCAATGTGGGAGAGAAAGAGGATGATGCTGTGTATTATGCGTGTCCTGTTGTAGTTACCGCTGTAAATAGTGGTAAATTGAATCATCCACATATATGTTCATTTGAAGTAGAGGGGAAAGAGGTCACAGCCCTGCTTGATTAGGGAAGTATGTTGACATTGGTAGCGGCAAACTTAGTGCCCACCTCCAAATTGGATAAAGGCCAAATGCTAAGCATCACATGTGTACATGGGGACACCCGCTCCAACCCGTCAGCTCTAGTCGCCCTTAAAACATCTGAGGGTGAACTGGAGTATGAAGTTGGGGTGGTGCCGGACTTGCCGTATGATGTGATTCTTGGCAGGTACTTTCCTAACTTTGGTAAGTTAGGATCAAATAACAATTCGGCCCCAGGAAAACAGATAAGCAAGCAGGAGGCAACCTCGTTCCCCGCCCTAAAAATGGCAGATATGTCAGCGAAAAGTACTTCCCCGGTATGTGTGGGTGAGTCTGGAACTGAAATGGAACTGGAAACCGAGGAGGGGGGAGATGCACCAGCTCCAGAAGAAGCCAGTACCAGTGGGGTACAGCTTCCGAATGACCCAGGTCTCACGGAGCGAGAATCTGGAGCTGGGGGACATTGAACCCCACCCTGGTAACTTCGGGACGGCTCAGATTCAGGACCTCACCCTACAAAATGCTCGAGCGAATATTAAGAAGGTGGATGGGAAAATTATGGAAGGGAATGAAGGAGAGATAGCCTATCCATATTTCGCTATAAAGAAGGGATTGCTTTACAGGGTGGACAAGATTGGTATAGAGGAAATAGAACAGTTGTTGGTCCCGAACAGATATCGGGCAACTGTCTTGAGCTTAGCTCATGGGCACATTTTGGGAGGGCACTTGGGGGAAAAGAAGACCCGAGACCGACTTTTTCAGAGGTTCTACTGGCCTGGGGTGCACAATGCAGTCAGCAAGCATTGTGGGGAATGCCCAGAATGTCAGTTGACTGCTCCGAAGCCGGCTTTTAGGAGCCCCTTAATTCCCCTCCCCATTATTGAAACCCCATTTGAACGAGTGGCTATGGATCTGGTAGGTCCCTTACCAAAATCAGCTAGGGGACACCAGTATATCCTGGTAGTAATGGACTACGCAACCCGTTACCCAGAAGCCATACCTCTGCGAACCATGGCCACTAAAGGCATTGCCAAAGAGTTGTGGTTGATGTTTAGCCGGGTAGGGCTGCCTAAAGAGATTTTGATGGATCACGGAACCCCCTTTATGTCCCGAGTACTCAAGGACTTGTGTACCCTTTTGAATATAAAACAACTAAGGATGTCGGTATACCACCCCCAGACCGACGTTTGGTGGAACGATTTAACCGCACTTTGAAATCTATGCTGAGCAAGGTAATAGATAAAGATGGAAAGAACTGGGAATGTATGTTACCTTATTTGATGTTTGCAGTCCGGGAGGTGCCCCAGGAGTCGTTAGGCTTTTCGCCATTTGAGCTACTATACGGTAGACACCCGAGAGGTATCTTAGATATAGCCCGAGAGACCTGGGAACATGAGAACACCCCCTTTCACAGCATAATAGAGCACGTAAACACCATGCAGGAGAGAATAGCCACAGTCACTCCCATAGTACGAGAGCACTTACGACGAGCACAAGAACAACAGAGACACAGTTATAACAAACAAGCCACGATAAGAGTTTTGCCGGAGGCCCGCCGCACGGCTATAAGGGAGGAAGTTAAAAAAATGTTGCGGGTGTTATTGAGGAGTCCTCTAGCAACTGGTCTAGCCCAATTGTCATGGTGACAAAGCCTGACGGCTCCTGGCGGTTCTGCAATGACTTCCGGAGGGTGAACGAAATATCGAAATTCGATGCTTACCCCATGCCCCGGATAGATGAGTTACTTGAGAGTATGCAGGGGTCTGGCCACTCATGCAAAGTCCCACACGAACCGCCAGTAGTAAGACACCAGTCCGAGGAAGCTGTGCACCTGCGCCACCGAGGTGGGCAACGGCCACTCCCGCACTTGGTCGGTAGCGATTCCATCGGCCCCAACGACGTGCCCCAGGAAGGTGGTCTCACGGTGCAGCAGGGACACTTGACCGGATTAAGTTTGAGCTGGGCTTACCGTACCCTGGAGAAGACGTTACTCATGGCTTGTTAAAAGGTGGGATCGTGCACCATGAGGTCGTCTAGGTAGACCACACAGGCAGTCTGGATCACACCTGCCAGGACTCTCTCCATCAGGCACTCGAAAGTGTATTAGAAATGTAACTGGATTCTTTAATGAAACTGTGTGTCTTGAGAAACAGGGCAAACTGCTGTGTCTTGAGAAGGGGGCCTCTGGCTTGCAGACATACTGAACTATGTGACCTACTGATTAGAGGACCGGTGCCTGAACTAGATTAGGCTGAGCAGACAGTTGAATTATGTACAAATAATTCACACATGCAACAACAATCTTTTGACACAAGGAAGACATAAACTAGCGATGTCCCAGTGGAAAAGGACATTAAAACATCAAAGGACTGAGTTTAAAAAAGGCAAGATATACAAATGATCGCATGAAAGTGGTTATTTAGCAGAGTGAAAAAGACTATAAATATCCAAGCAAATTTAAACATTTTGTGCTCCACATCGACTGCTAAACAAGGTGCTGTCACTCTGCTACGCAAAGCTGCAACTCCGGGACTCAAAAACTAAAAACTGACCCAAGACGGGACTCTGACTGAAACATACCCAAGACGAGGAAGCAAGCTGCAAGCGACCACAAGCAATGAGGCTGGAAGACTGCCATAAAACTTAGAGACTTATCAGAGAAACCAGTCTAGGTCTGCTGTACACCTAAAATCACAGTATCCAAAAGAAATTGTGCCCTGCTACCTGCGTAGCTAAAAGATTCAGCGAAGAGGACAGAGTGGACAGGCGCTGTTGTGGATCCTATACCGAGGACTGAAGACTTTGTTGCAGCTGTTTGTTGATTCTATCGAGAATTGAAAGCTTTCTTGCCAAGTTTGATCCAATGTAGGATTGAAGACTTTGTTGCAGAGAGGAGAGTTTTTGTACTGGACACTTCAACAGATTGAGTTTCCAATCCAGCAGACCAAAAGTCTAAGCTTCAAGTAACTGTTGAGTATAATGCGATGCAGTCCAGGGCCTTGTCTATCCTGGCGAGTGGGTAGGAGTCCTTGCGGGTGGCTGCGTTGAGGTGAGGGTAGTAAATGCAAAACTGGTAAGTTCTGTCCTTCTTTACCAGCAGAGCGGGGGCTGCCCAAGGACTGTTGGAGGGCTTGATGACCCCAGCTGCGAGCATCATTCGTTCAGCAATCTCCCTCTTAGCCAGTGGTAGACGACGGGGTCAATGTTGATGGGGTGTTGCACTTGTCCGGTGTGGCCACAGTCCTGTGGGCTGGTGGAGTAGATGTCCCGGAACTCTAGCAGGAGCCCCCGGAGTTGTTGCTGCTCGTTGACGACGAGGCCAGTGCCGTTGTCACAGTTCCGCTATCGCCCCTTGAAGGCTGGTGGTCCACCGATGGTGCTGGGGGCATGAGAGGTCACTGGATGGTTCTGCGATGGCACAGTGGACCCGGGCCCCTGGTGCCGACGATGCCATGTTTGGGTTTGTTGTACCTCAGGTGGTGAATCTGACCTTGGGCCCAAGGGAAGGCTGTGACGACCAACCCACAGGATCGAGGTGGCAAGGTCCAGGCGAGCCCCAGTCTTGGTGACCAGGTCCAGTCCCAGGATATACCAGTCCCCAATGTCAGCGAGCCAGAACTCATTATCCAGTAGGCGGTCCCCGAGGTGGACTTGTTTGCCGTGGATGGGGGCGACTTGAGCAGTCACCGTCTTTATCCGGGCCGTGGTGGCGCGCCAGGCCTCCGGGTCGCCCCCCCTGTCGCTGGGGAGTGTGCCAGGGTGGATGAGGCTGATGGACCTTGTGTCGATGAGTGCCGGGAGCGTGAGCCCGCTGAGTTTGCACAGGGTATACAGGCTCCTCCCCTGACTGAGGTGTTCGACGAACTCAGGGGAAGCTGGAGCGGAGGGTGCGGGAATGCAAGTCGGCTGTTCATCCTTTAGACCAACTCGCTTGTGTTTCCCCTATGGCCACTAGGTTTACCAGTTGTTGGGAATAAAGGCAATAAAGACCACACCATACTGTCACCAGACAGATGGGCTGGTAGAGCATTTTAATAGGACATTAAAGCGCATGCTGTGCAAGTTTGTGGCAGATACCGGTTCGCACTGGGACCAGTGGATTCCATATCTACTCTTTGCTTACAGCGAAGTTCCTCAGGCATCCACTGGATTTTCCCCCTTCGAGTTGTTGTATGGCAGGCAAGTGAGAGGGCCTTTGGACATTTTGAAGGAAGAGTGGGAGTCCAGAGCACCTGAACACCTGAACATAGCGCCTGAACATAGCATCCTATGTCCTGAAAATGAGAGACCAGTTGGAGCAGATGTGCACCCTGGCAAGAGAGAATATGACTGAAGCACAGAGATACCAGAAAACCTGGTATGACAAGACAGCACAATCTCATTCTTTTAAACCAGGATGGAAAGTTTTACTCGTATTCCCAACTAAAGAGAAAAAAAGCCCAGTGACTAATGAGATTTTAATGGCAGAACACAGGAAATCAAGGCAGATGTTCCATATTAACCTGCTAAAAGAGTGGTATCCAAGACAGGAGGAAGTGAGCCACCAGATGTGCATCAGAGTAGTTGAGGAAGAAGAGGAGGAAGAACAATTATACTTCACTCAAAAAGGTGAGACAGGGAGCTGGGACTTAAGTCATTTGACACAAGAACAACAAGGGGAGATAATGACTTGTCTCAGTCCTGAAGTGTTTCAGGAGAAGCCTGGAATTACAAACCTGGTGCACCATCAAATCCAGCAAAAGGAGAACAGTTCAATTTGTCAGTGGCCCTACCAAGTTCCACAATGATTGCTATGAGAACTGAAAGCCGAGGTGGAGTTAATGATATCATTGGGGATGATCGAAGAATCTAACAGTGAGTGCAGCAGTCCCATAGTGCTGGATCCAAAAAAAGATGGCAGTTTGAGGTTCTGTATTGACTTCACAAAGATGAACTCCATTTCCAAGTTTGATCCATACCCTATGCCCCGGATCGATGAGATGGTGGAAAAGCTGAGAAAGGCGCAGTACCTAAGTACTCTGGACTTGTGTAAGGGGTACTGGCAGGTACCACTGGCATCTGAATCGAAGGAAACTACAGCTTTACGGACCCCTATGGGACATTTTCAATTCTGTGATGCCTTTTGGATTACAAGTGCTAAAGGGAGCTGAGAACTTTGTGGCGGCTTACCTGGATGTCATTGTGATATATAGCCAGAGCTGGGAAGATCACCTAGGCTACTTGAAGTGGGTCATTCAGAGATTACAACAAGCAGGGTTGTCAGTTAACCCCCAGAAATGTGCTTTAGCAAAACAGGAGACCAAGTACTTGGGCTATCATCTGGTGAACGGAGAGCTTACCAGTTTGGTTTGTTAATGGTGTTTGTTAGATCGGTGTGGTGCCTGGGCAGCTCCATGTTTGTGCGAGCTCTGAGTTGCAGTGAGGCGCCATGTTTATGCAGGGCATATGATTCCTTGGTTTTACCGTAAGTCCTGATTATAAGCGCAAGTGAAATTTGATATTATTATTATTATTATTTATTTCTTAGCAGACGCCCTTATCCAGGGCGACTTACAATTGTTACAACATATCACATTATACATTATTTCACATTTTTACAGATATCACATTATTTTTACATACAATTACCCATTTATACAGTTGGGTTATTACTGGAGCAATCTAGGTAAAGTACCTTGCTCAAGGGTACAGCAGCAGTGTCCCCCACTGGGGATTGAACCCACAACCCTCCGGTCAAGAGTCCAGAGCCCTAACCACTACTCCACACTGCTGCCCACTGCTGATATTAACGTTCTGTATTGCTGCATGGCAGACGGTGTCATTTATAAATTAAAGGGGTGTTTTAACTTGTATTAGGTGGGATTTTAAGCCAAAACCTAGTGATTTTATATAATTACTGTGCTGTATTTATATAGGAGTTTGGGGATTGTATTTAAATGTTTGTAAATGTTATTGTTCTGATTTTTGGTTTCGTCTAAGGGGAGGAGTAATCTCAGCCCCAGTATAAAGGGGAGGCTGTAGCAGAAAGCTGAGAGAAGGGTTGAGAGAGAGATGGGTGCTTGTTTGGCCAACGTGCCCTTTTGTTTGTAGTGTTTTGTTAAAATCTTTTTGTTTGTTTGGTCATTTAATAAAATACACTGAGCACCGTAGCGCTGCAGTTTCACCATCCGCCATTCATTGTTTGGTTTCTGTTACTTCCTGGTCCGTTACGTCACCTCACACGCCACTCAACAGCACTCTGTCACATATGGTGTCCTGCGTGGGACAAACAACTCCTCCCGGACCAGGAACAGCAAAGGGCGTTTTGTTTTTGTTAGTTTTTTTCGAAAAGTGTTTTTTGTGTTTGAAAAAATATATATATAATAAAACAAATAAATAATGGAAGGCTGGAGCTGGAGAAACGGCTGCGGGGAACTGGAGGACCTCCTCGGTGGTCTGGAGGACCAAGGCTGGTGCCTTGCTGCGGGGTCTACGGGCACACAGTAGCAATCTGCCCCTTCCAGGTCGAGGAGGAGGAACCGGCCCAGGAGAGGAAGGCAGGGAGAATGAGCAGGAAGAGAAGGGGAGAGATAAACTGCAGCAGCAACCGCAGCAACAGCAGGAGGAGGTCGGGGATGATGGCTGGGAGGTTTATATTATGAACCTCGTGGCGGAGTTATGCCCTGGCTATGGGGCATATGGACACACGTTGGCCATATGCCCCACGCAATACGAAGAGGGGGAGCGCGAGCATCAAGCGCCCAGAAGGGGGGAGAGTGAGCATCCAGCGCCCAGAAGGGGGGAGCGTGAGCATCCAGCGCCAGAAGGGGGGAGCGCAAGCATCCAGCGCCCAGAAGGGGGAAGCGCAAGCATCCAGCGCCCAGAGGGGGGGAGCCCGTGCATCCAGCGCCTAGAAGGGGGGAGCCCGTGCATCCAGCACCCAGGGGCGGAGGCCCACAGGTCCAGAACCTAGGCCTCCAGCAGCAGAATACCTGCTGCCTCTGCCTCCGCCACCTCCACCGCTTCCACCAGCAGGAGCAGAGCAGCGGGAGCTGCCTCTGTCTCCGTCACCTCCACCGCCAGGTACAGAGCAGCGGGAGCTGCCTCTGCCTCCGCCACCTCCACCGCCAGAAGCAGAGCAGCAGGGGCTGCCTCTGCCTCCGCCACCTCCAACAGCAGAGGGTGAATACCTGCTGGTTCCGTTGCAACCACCGTGGCAGGACTGCTTGCCCCTCCCACCTCCACCAGCAGATGGTGAATACCTTCTGGTTCCATCTCCACCTCCACCAGCAGAGGGTGAATACCTGCTGGTTCCACCTCCACCGCCCAAGGATGCCTGCTTCGCTCCGCCCAAGGATGCCTGCCTCGCACCGCCCAAAAGATCCTGCCTCGCACCGCCCAAGGATGCCTTCCATGCATTGTCTGGGGTTGCCTGCTGCTCTGCATTGCCTTTGGCTGCCTGTTGGTCCGCATCGCCTGGGGCTGCCTGTTGGTCCGCATCGCCTGGGGAGCCACCAGTTACAGGGTACGAGGAAGAAGTGGAGCTCCCATCCCGTCAGGAGACCAGCTCCCCCAGCTGCACTTTCGTGGCAGGAGAAACTGTGGTCGGAGCCCCACGGAGGGGAGCTGCCGGCCATGAAGAAGGGGGGGAGGTCTGGAGACCACCTCCAAAATTTCCTTGGCCGGAGGAGCCGGCCAGAGGAGCCAGCCTGTGTGCGGTCTACCGGGACGCTACAGCTATTGGGGTGGGAGGAGGACATCTCACCGTGGCCGCCCCTGGAGGCACCTTCCTTCCCGTTTCTGGGCCGGGACTGTGAACCGGGACTTTGAGGATTAAGGGGGGAGGTGGCCTTTTAAGGCCATGTGTGCTGCGCACAAGGGGGGGGGGGGCATGTGTGGCGGAGTGTCCCACCCCTTTGTTTATTTATTTATATTATGATTTATGTTTATATTACGGTGAAGCGCCGCTTATTTTGTTATTGTTTTTGCATTTTAGAAACTCTGTGAGCATGCATGACTGATCAGCTACTGATTATTTAACTAGCTGACAGTCACGCATCCTTACTAAACTCGTGCATACTGTGGCCGAGGGGTAATAAGATAATTAACAGCTAGTTAACCCCTCAGCTAGAATATAAAAGCCTCCAGCACGCTTATTTGTTTATTTCTATTTGTTTGGCCAATGTGCCCTTTTGTTTGTAGTGTTTTGTTTAAATCTTTTTGTTTGTTTGTTCATTTAATAAAATACACTGAGCGCCGTAGCGCTGCAGTTTCACCATTCATTGTCTGGTTTCTGTTTCTTCCTGGTCCATGACGTCACCTCACACGCCACTCAACAGCACTCGGTCACAGTGCTGCATGAATGTCCAGAATGTATATTTTTTCTGTTTTCCTGCATTTAGGAGTTTCTCTTTTGTTTTGTAAAAAGTTTATTTTGTGTTTATTTTCATTGCAAATGGTGTTTTGTTTTGACACTGTTGGTTCAGTTTCTGGAACTTGAAAATAAAAAGGAAAAAAATAAGGATTGCAAACTTAAACTTCTGTTGTCTGTATGCTTCCCTGGAATACCATCTTTGACCACTTGGCAAATGCTATCATGGTTAATTGTAACATCGGACACCTTACATTTCAAGCCTTGCCGTGTATATCAGTTCTTAAAATAGGAAATCTATGGGGATTGGTAGAGGACAGGTGTAAGTTGTTTGTATCAAAGTCTGGTCAAATTAGCTCAAACCATCTGTGTGTGTAATGGAGAGAAAGGTAAAAAATGTCCCCGGTCTCTCCTAATCTAACTGAAAGCCTTCATTCAACACATTGCTAGTTCATATTTCAATCTGGACAAAACTGCCTGGACTGGTCACTAAAGCAATGCGAAACTTCTTTAACGCTATACCACACAATTATTCCATCACTATAAATATTCAAAAGAATTATTATTTCCATATCTTTTAATCAATCAAAATGCTCACTGACAAGTCAATCCTGCCCCATGAGAACAATAAATGAGTGAGAAACGTCTTACAAACGTCCACACAATTAAAGTATGAAAACTCATAATTATTATTTTTATTGCGTAGACGAGAGATTTTTCAAGACGTTTTGCATTGTTGTAGTGCAGTTTTGTCTTGGTGCTGCTTTCACCCTCCCTTTCTAGATCTGTGTGCTTCATTAGCCTGCTCTTTCATGACATGTTGCAAAAATGTCATCAACTTGGGCAACTTTTTCAAATTAGGTTGCTTTTAAGGTGGTCCAGATGTAAAGTACCCTTAATTTATGTTTAAAACAGGTGGAAAATCCGACAGAAAAGGCTGTCCAAAAGCACGAAGTTTCGGAAAACATTTCTGAACAAATTCTGAACACCGACAGTTTAATGAGTAGAGGCTAAAGCGACATGTTTTGTAATAGACTCATATCTCTTATGGGAAACAGTTAAAGGCAATGCGATTTACATACTTGTATTAACTATTGAAATTACGTCACCCACATCCTGGTTCATTGCAGCTGTAATTTATATAATAATAAGCATTGCCCCAAGATAATTTGCATCATCTTGTACTTGCACTGAACTGCTCCATACTTTGCCGTATTCTACTACTGCTCTTAATTATAACTATTTTCTGTATCTTGTACTTGATTTTACTCTTAAAGGTATCCACATTCACATTTTTTGTTATTGCTCTTATTTGAAATTGTTGTTATCCATTTATTGTACTTACTACGTGCTCTTAATTAAAAACTGTATATTGTCCAATGGAAAACATAGATTCATTATTGGTAGGGGTCTACTTAAATTGCGGTAAATTTGCGTATTTTGCGGAATAAAATTAGGATTTCGCAGACATTTCACAGACCTGTTTAAACATTAAATAAACCTAAGTAGACAGTATTTCAGAACACTATAAAGCCTAAATATAGTGGTACTTGCTTCCTTTCTAAAACAGAGTGCTGTCATTTGTTAAAGGCAAGCATGCAGCATCACCCTGCAGTTGACTTGCCCATACATTGAGACTGCACGTTCTGCATCCACTGAATTGGTTGGAAGTTAAGGCAAGGCTTTGCCAAGTTATACAGATGTGGAAATCGATTAGAAACAGCCCCAAAACTCGTTTACCCAAGGGCATCTGCCATACTTTAATAAAGGCAACGTATGCAGCACGTTCTTTGTCATATTATTTGTCCCATCCAATAATTTATTTTATTAGTGCCGAGTCAAAACATAGAGAACGTGGCTATTCTGGTCCAAAATTCCAACTGCGAAAAAGTAAGCAGCAGGCTGAAGCGAGGTGGCTGTGCTGGTTCGTTTTAGTAGCTTTAACTTGCAGACTGGAATACTTTTTGTCTGGGTGGCTTTCTAGTTTGGTTTCTGAAAGCTGTTTATTTTAAGTTCTGATCAGCAGCCTCTGTAGTAGCCTTTTGTTAATGTGTGATTCTGAAGCTAAATAGCGATCGATCGTATTTTCTCCAAAGACACTTTATGATATGCAAAACACCTCAGTCTGCATGTACAGTTTCTTTGGGAAATATCTTGAAACGATCATCAGCCGAAATATACTTTGCTTTTTTTGTCGTCCATTTCTGGTATTTTACCTCCAATGCTGAAAACTAGACTTTAGCAATCTAAATCAAAACAATACAGCACCAACTTTGCCCCACCCCCTACTGCGCAGTAGGTCACATAAAAGCAGTAAAGACGCACTGTTTGTCATTTGAATAGTAAACAAGAACGTTAACTGCTTTGGAGAATTTTTTTTGTAAATTATTTTTTTGTAAGTTATTTGTGGACATTTTTTGTTTGTTTGTTTTTTACTTAAGTGCAATGCACACAGGACGGCAAAGGAATCAAAAAGGGCTTTCTACAGACGGAAGACACGTAGTTTGCATCGCTTGAGTTGTGCAGTAGTTCATTTAAACGAGGTTTATATTTTTTTCCCCTCTCCGTACTTGTTTGTATGCAGTGGCCCCTAAGAGGTGAATTCTGCGGTGATCCCTCAATTTAACGTTTTCCGCCAAATCCGCGAAATCGTGATTTAGGTAAACCCCTAATTATTGGTCATGTAAAACATGCTTAATCCAAACAGATTTTTCAAACAGTTATGATTCTACGATATATGAGGAAAAAGGGATGTATATTAAAAAATACTTTGTTTTCAGACTTTGTTAAAATCTGAATCGGAATTTGAGTCTCAGACAGCAGTGCAGTGTGAGTTCTGAGCTTTGCCTGTTCCACAGACCCAGCTCGTACGTAAAATAAAAAAATTCAGTTTTTTAAAGTCGAATTTTCTCGCATGGCCCTAGGGCTCTCCGTAGCTGCGCGTGCACTTGAAGTGAAAGAAAGCAAGGAGGCGTTCCGAAGAAACCCAAAGGGTGGGTGTGGCAAAGTGGTTAGTAGTGTGCAGGTGTAGAGGTGAGGACTTCACGGACCAAACAGTTCTTTTAATTGTTGTCACTGTTTGGCACCGTCAAATAATAATGCTGGCAACTACACAGCAATGTGTAATAGCACAGCTAAGCAAAACAGGGTTTCAGTCCAGAAATAATAATACAATAATACAAGCATGGCTCCGCGTCCTTTCTCGCGGTGCTCCAGTGCAGGTGGTGGATACACAATTATTGGTGACAAGTGCAGTATTCGGAATCCGGGTTTAATGCTGGCTGGAACAGCGACAGCTCCCGGTTGTTAGCCGTCTACTAAGTACAAATAAACAGTGGTTAACCAAACAAATACAAACATTCATGGTTTTGTTTTTACTCCTTCCTGGTCCTTTCATAAAGCCATAACAAAGGAACAGATTGCATCGTCACATCCCCTAAAATCCCTTTAGTCACGCCCCCTCCGATAGCTAGTTCAATCACATCTCCTCCAATCCATGACTGACACATCACTTACCGTACTAGGGCGATGACTTCTATTATTGTGACTCCACA
Organism: Acipenser ruthenus; assembly: GCF_902713425.1. NCBI lineage: Eukaryota > Metazoa > Chordata > Actinopteri > Acipenseriformes > Acipenseridae > Acipenser > Acipenser ruthenus. The sequence goes on along the minus strand of NC_081190.1, from coordinate 43,001,758 downwards.
CCCTTCCTGGATGGCCGGCTTCCGACTGACCCTGGAATGAACTGCTGATTCATTCGCTCACTGTCACAGAGGGCAATGCAGAAATTCCCCAGAACGCAGGATATTTCACAACACCGGACATGTTTATATGGCATAAGGAGGTGTTGGGTTTAAAAAAATACTGTAGCGATCCGTGCACTGTAATTCCTGCTGTGTGTGCTTATGTGCTGTGTGTGTCTATGTCATTCCCCCTGTTGTAATCCCCCACTCTGCATTTCCCACTGTTGGTTTGTTTACCCCTGTCTGTGTCTGTGTAATCCTAGCCTGCGTGTGGTGCCGTTTGTGTCTCCCCTGTCATTGGTTGTTGTTTGTCTGTGCCCATTGGTCCTAGTGTACAGCTGAAGGCCAATGGGATGTGTGTAAGCTCTGGTACCCTATCTGCAGAAGGGGCGGAGCTAAATGTATAAGAATGGGCTGGACCCGGCAATTGTGTGTGTGTAACCTGAGTAGCTGACAGAGCTGTGGACTCTGCTGGATAAAAGCACTGAAAGAAAAGCAAGCATCTTCTCCTGTTTTCTGCCTCCTGCAAGAACGCTACACTGGCGTCAGAAGCGGGATTTCAGATGGAACCCCTGAGCATCAAGCAGGAGTGGTTAGGAGACAGAGATGAAAGGCGCACGGGAACAGCTGAACTTTGTGAGGGAGCTCGTCTGGATGGAGGAACAAGCCAGGAACAGCAAGGGGAGACAAATCTTGGCCAGCGTTGAAGGACGACGCCCACCGGCGGCAGCGCGCATGGGGCCCCGGCTGGGTCCCGCAGAGCACCGCGCCAGATACCCAGGCCCAGGAGAGACCACAGGCCACCCAAATTGACAGCGGCAACAGTGCAGTGGGATGATGGAACACGAAGGCAACATCTGTCGGAGGTGAGATAGTGGCCCTTGTGACCCAGAGCAGGACTGCAGTTAATATATATATATATATATATATATATATATATATATATATATATATATATATATATAAATATTGTAACACGGCAGGGAGGGGGTTAATATCCTCCCTGCCAAAAACATAATTGTTTAATTGTTTTATTAGTTGATTGTGACCTTCAGGGCTGCTGCTGTGTGGAGGGCCCGGTTGATGGTGTTTTTCAACTGTATTATTAAAGTTAACTGTGTGTTCCTTTTGTTTGTTAAACTGTGTGTTTTTGTTTTAGCCGGTAAACAGTGTAGCTGTCCGGCTCATTAGAAAAAGTTCCTGACGTGGGTAGTCAGAACTCCAAAACGGAGCTAGGTGTTTTGTTTGTTTTGTTTATTTGTATAATTAAAAGTGCGCATCAGCGCATCATTCAAATTCTGTGTGTTGAGTCGTGACTTAGAAGGGAAAAGAACCCAAGCGAGCCTGTGTGGCGAGTCTCTGGGTCACTATATACAGACGTGCTCAAATTTGTTGGTACCCTTACAGCTCATTGAAATAATGCTTCAATCCTCCTGAAAAGTGATGAAATTAAAAGCTATTTTATCATGTATACTTGCATGCCTTTGGTATGTCATAGAATAAAGCAAATAAGCTGTGAAAAGAGAATTATTGCTTATTCTACAAAGATATTCTAAAATGGCCTGGACACATTTGTTGGTACCCCTTAGAAAAGATAATAAATAATTGGATTATAGTGATATTTCAAACTAATTAGTTTCTTTAATTAGTATCACACATGTCTCCAATCTTGTAATCAGTCATTCAGCCTATTTAAATGGAGAAAAGTAGTCACTGTGCTGTTTGGTATCATTGTGTGCACCACACTGAACATGGACCAGAGAAAGCAAAGGAGAGAGTTGTCTGAGGAGATCAGAAAGAAAATAATAGACAAGCATGGTAAAGGTAAAGGCTACAAGACCATCTCCAAGCAGCTTGATGTTCCTGTGACAACAGTTGCAAATATTATTAAGAAGTTTAAGGTCCATGGAACTGTAGCAAACGGCCGCAAGAGGAAAATTGACCCAAGATTGAACAGAAGGATAGTGCAAATGGTAGAAAAAGAACCAAGGATAACTGCCAAAGAGATACAAGCTGAACTCCAAGGTGAAGGTACGTCAGTTTCTGATCGCACCATCCGTCGCTTTTTGAACGAAAGTGGGCTCCATGGAAGAAGACCCAGGAGGACTCCACTTTTGACAGAAAAACATAAAAAAAGCCAGACTGGAATTTGCTAAATGCATATTGACAAGCCACAATCCTTCTGGGAGAATGTCCTTTGGACAGATGAGTCAAAACTGGAGCTTTTTGGCAAGTCACATCAGCTCTATGTTCACAGACAAAAAAATGAAGCTTTCAAAGAAAAGAACACCATACCTACAGTGAAACATGGAGGAGGCTCTGTTATGTTTTGGGGCTGCTTTGCTGCGCCTGGCACAGGGTGCCTTGAATCTGTGCAGCGCACAATTAAATCTCAAGACTATCAAGGCATTCTGGAGCGAAACGTACTGCCCAGTGTCAGAAAGCTCTGTCTCAGTCACAGGTCATGGGTCCTCCAACAGGATAATGACCCAAAACACACAGCTAAAAGCACCCAAGAATGGATAAGAACAAAACATTGGACTATTCTGAAGTGGCCTTCTATGAGTCCTGATCTGAATCCTATCGAACATCTATGGAAAGAGCTGAAACTTGCAGTCTGGAGAAGGCACCCATCAAACCTGAGACAGCTGGAGCAGTTTGCTCAGGAAGAGTGGGCCAAACTACCTGTTAACAGGTGCAGAAGTCTCATTGAGAGCTACAGAAAATGTTTGATTGCAGTGATTGCCTCTAAAGGTTGTGCAACAAAATATTAGGTTAGCGGTCCCATCATTTTTGTCCATGACATTTTCATTTGTTTTATTATTTACAATATTATGTTGAATAAAAAATCAAAAGCAAAGTCTGATTTCTATTAAATATGGAATAAACAATGGTGGATGCCAATTACTTTTGTCAGTTTCAAGTTATTTCAGAGAAAATTGTGCATTCTTCGTTTTTTGTGGAGGGGTACCAACAAATTTGAGCACGTCTGTATATATATATATATATATATATATATATATATATATATATATATATATATATATATATATAAATATATATATATATATATATATATATACAGTGCCTTGCAAAATTATTCAGACCCCTGACCAATTCTCTCATATTACTGAAATGCAAATGGTACATTGAAATTTCGTTCTGTTTGATATTTTATTTTAAAACACTGAAACTCAAAATCAATTATTGTAAGGTGACACTGGTTTTATGTTGGGAAATATTTTTAATAAAAATAAAAAACTGAAATATCTTGCTTGCATAAGTATTCAGCCCCTGCGCTGTGGAAGCTCCCAGTTTACACCGACTAAAGAAATTGCCCTAATGAGGACACAATTACCTTACCATTGGCCTCCACCTGTGAACCATTAAAGTTGCTGTCACATTTTCTGGATAAAAACCCCACTGTTGAAGGATCATTGGTCAGGCTGTGAATCTGAAGGAAAATGAAGACCAAAGAGCATTCTACAGAAGTAATACAAATGCATAGATTCGGGAAAGGGTACAAAATAATATCCAAGTGTTTGGATATCCCAGTGAGCACAGTTGGATCAATAACACTATGTAACACAATTTTTGTTCCTGGGTAGTAAGTGTTATTTCCTAATTGCTTATGCCTCAAAAGTATAGAAAATGGCTATTATTCCCCACAAACTTTGCTTTTGTGACCAGGACAGTGATATTTTGAAATGTACCTATTTCCAATGAGAAAACGGGCGAATTTGTGTCTTTTCGTTCACATAAAGTCAGAATAAAACAACATATGAATCCAAATTAACATGTATTTATACTAAAGTAATACAAAAATGACTACAAAAGATTTAGAAGTGAGTAGTTTTTCGAGATTTACGATTATACTGTAAATCACTTTCACGAATCAGCCCCCAAATGTAGTCTCCCATCATGTTCTCATTATACTGTCCTTGTTAGCGGCGTTCAAAGTCCAGTATATCCTGGTGGAAGCGCTCGCCTTGCTCCTCCGAGTACGCTCCCATGTTCTCCTTGAATTTATCAAGATGAGCATCAAGGATATGGACTTTGAGGGACATCCTACAGCCCATTGTGCCGTGGTTCTTCACCAGAGTCTCAACCAGCTCCACATAGTTTTCAGCCTTGTGATTGCCCAGGAAGCCCCAAACCACTGCGACAAAGCTGTTCCAAGCCGCTTTCTCCTTACTAGTGAGCTTCTTGGGGAATTCATTGCACTCCAGGATCTTCTTTATCTGTGGTCCGACAAAGACATCGGCTTTGACCTTTGCCTCAGACAGCTTAGGGAAGAAGTCTTGAAGGTACTTGAAGGCTGCCGACTCCTTATCTAGAGCTCTGACAAATTGTTTCATAAGGCCCAATTTGATGTGCAGTGGTGGCATCAGCACCTTCCGGGGGTCCACCAGTGGCTCCCACTTGACGTTGTTCCTCCCCACAGAGAACTCGGTCCGCTGTGGCCAGTGCCGCCTGTGGTAGTGCGCCTTGGTGTCCCTGCTGTCCCTGCTGTTTGATGTGTATCCACTTAGGCAGCTGGAACTAAACTGAACTGGTGGGCTTAAGGCCCCTGTATTTATACTACTATTTATATTACTGGAAAGTTCTAGAAAGTTCTAGAAGTTACTCCAAGTTTACTCAGCACTGAATCTATCTGGAATGTTCTGGAAAATAGGTAAATTTCAAAATATCACTGTCCTGGTCACAAAAGCAAAGTTTGTGGGGAATAATAGCCATTTTCTATACTATTGAGGCATAAGCAATTAGGAAATAACACTTACTACCCAGGAACCAAAAAAAAAAAAATTGTTACACGGTGTTATAAATATTAGAATTATTTATAAGACTGTACAGCCATTTTTTACATTGAAAGGTAGAAACAGTTGGTGTGTTGTTTATGTTTAAATATCAGGTCCTTCAAGAGATCCTTCAAGAAGCTGCTTGATGAGATTCTGGAATCAATAAGCTACTAACAACCAAACGAGCAAGATGGGCCAAATGGCCTCTCGTTTGTAAACTTTCTTATGTTCTTATGTTCTTATTTAATAATATATGTTACAAAAGCATAAATAAGTGCTACATATGTATTTAAAATTAAAGTAATATAAACAATGTATTTATTTATCTGCTTTGCTTATTTTTTTCTTTCTCACAATTAACAGTACAAGCACAGCTGTTTCTTATCTGATGAGATCAAATGGGGTTGGTCCACACAAAAAAAAAAGATTATTCAGAATGTAGTCTAAAATTAAGTTGTCCTTAACTGTCAGCAGATAGTCTCTTAAAAAAAAAAAAAAAAATAAAAAAAAAACATTTTGCACTGATACAGTTCTTAAATTAATGACAAATATAAAAAAATACTTTTATTTCTCCATATTTTACAATTAAACAAGAACCCCGGTCAAATGCATATGAGTGTCAATCTTGTGTAAGAATCCCCATATTAACCAGTGCTGAGGAAAGAAGTAGGCAGGTTCACCATTTTCTTGAGCCGGATTTGCTGAATGCAAATGTGAGCGTTTGTGTGATTTGTCATTTTATTGGATGCTGATTGGATACAGGACATTGTATAGTATAACCAGTACAAAAATCACAGCAGAAACACTCACCCTCAAACTCCTTCTACAAACAAAATATTTTGCTCCCTTTTATACATGTGGCCACTCCCCAATTAGAATCAGTTACCTAATTGGGGAATGGCCACAGCTGTGATTGCTGGCAGGGACAGATTTAACCCCATCCCTGCCAACCTTACATTCCAATACACACTATTTACAGCAGCAGGGCTTCTGCCCTGCCACATACCCCCCTTGTGCAACGCACACATGGCCGCAATCCGCGGGGCACTCCGGCAGTGGCAACGCAGACAGTGGCAATGAGGGCAGTAGCAACACAGGGGTGGCAGCGCTGGTCAGTCTGGCAATGGCAGATGCGTGAGGCACTCCAGCAGTGGCGACGCTGACAGTGGCTGAGCCCTCAGGACGGGAACGTGCGGCTGGCTTTCGCCGTGCTCCCCTCAGCAGCAGGTGTAGCAGTTGCCCTGCTGACTCTGGAGCCGGGGGAAGCTCCTTCCCTTCCGTCTCTGTAGACGAGTGGCTCCTCCCCCTTTGGCACTTGAGACATCAGAGTCTCCTCCCCTTTTGGATCTCGGGATGGCAGCGGCTCCCTTGCTGGCACTCGGGCAGGCAGCACCTCCCTCTCTGGCACTCAGGCAGGCAGCACCTCCCTCTCTAGCACTCGGGCAGGCAGCACCTCCCTCTCTGGCAATCGGGCAGGCAGCACCTCCCTCTCTGGCACTCGGGCAGGCACCACCTCCCTCTCTGGCACTCGGGCAGGCACCACCTCCCTCTGGCACTCAGGCAGACAGCACCTCCCTCTCTGGCACTCGGGCAGGCAGCACCTCCCTCTCTGGCACTCGGGCAGGCAGCACCTCCCTCTCCGGCACTCGGGCAAGCAGCACCTCCCTCTCTGGCACTCGGGCAGGCAGCACCTCCCTCTCTGGCACTCGGGCAGGCACCACCTCCCTCTGGCACTCGGGCAGGCAGCACCTCCCTCTCCGGCACTCGGGCAGGCAGCACCTCCCTCTCTGGCACTCGGGCAGGCAGCACCTCCCTCTCTGGCACTCGGGCAGGCAGCACCTCCCTCTCTGGCACTCGGGCAGGCAGCACCTCCCTCTCTAGCACTGGAGATGCACCGGCTCCTTTCCTCGCCTCCGGGAACGGCCTTTCCTCCCCTTCTTTCATTTTGGGGCAGGCAGTCTTCTCCAGCCTTCTGGCAGCTTTTCCTTTTCTTCTTGGAGGGGGCAACATACCACCATGTGCCTGAACTCCCTGCACGCAAGACACCAACCTTGATCCTCGATGCCACCGAGGAGATCCTCCAGTCTGCCATCCCACTGGGTTTGGGAGGCGTTGTGGTTCCAGCAAATCCTATGATCCATTTATATATATATATATATATATATATATATATATATATATATATATATATATATATACAGTGCCTTGCAAAAGTATTCAGACCCCTGACCAATTTTTTGATATTACTGAATTACAAATGGTACATTGAAATTTCGTTCTGTTTGATATTTTATTTTAAAACACTGAAACGCAAAATCTATTATTGTAAGGTGACATTGGTTTTATGTTGGGAAATATTTTTAAGAAAAATAAAAAAACATAAATATCTTGCTTGCATAAGTATTCAACCCCCCACACATTAATATTTGGTAGAGCCACCTTCCGCTGCAATAACAGCTTTAAGTCTTTTGGGGTAAGTATGTACCAGCTTTGCACTCAGTGTCGGAGTGATTTTGGCCCATTCTTCTTGGCAGATTTGCTCCAGGTTGTTCAGGTTGGTTGGATGACGCTAGTGGACCGCAATTTTCAAATAGTGCCACAGATTCTCAATGGGATTGAGATCAGGACTTTGACTGGGCCACTGTAGGACATTCACCTTTTTGTTCTTGAGCCACTCCAATGTTGCTTTGGCCTTGTGCATGGGATCATTGTCCTGCTGAAAGGTGAATTTCCTCCCAAGCTTCAGTTTTTTAGCCGACTGAAGCAGGTTCTTTTGCAGTATTTCCCTGTATTTTGCTCCATCCATTCTTCCTTCAATTTTAACAAGATGCCTAGTCCCTGCTGATGAGAAGCATCCCAACAGCATTATGCTGCCACCACCATACTTCACTGTAGGGATGGTGTGTCTTGAGGCATGGGCAGTGTTAGGTTTGCGCCACACATAACGCTTTGAGTTTTGGACAAAAAGCTCTATCTTGGTCTCATCTGACCACAAAACCTTTTCCCACATCGCAGCTGGGTCACTCTCATGCTTTCTGGCAAACTCCAGACGTGCTTTCAGATGGTACTTTTTGAGTAACGGCTTCTTTCTTGCCACCCTCCCATACAGGCCAGTGTTATGCAGAGTTCTTGATATGGTTGACTGGTGCACCATTACTCGACTCCCAGCCACTGAACTCTGTAGCTCTTTCAAAGTGATTGTTGGCCTCTCACAAGTTTCCGTCTTGTTTGAGCGCTGAGTTTTGAGGGACGGCCTTTTCTTGGCAGTGCCTGGGTGGTGTGATGCAGCTTCCACTTCCTGATTACACCATGTAACAAATTTTTTTCCTCAGCACTGGTTAATATGGGGATTCTTACACAAGATTGACACTCATATGCATTTGACTGGGGTTCTTGTTTAATTGTAAAATATGGAGAAATAAAAGTATTTTTTTATTTTTGTCACTAATTTAAGAACTGTATCAGTGCAAAATGTTTTTTTTTTTTTTTTTTTTTTTTTTTTTAAGAGACTATCTGCTGACAGTTAAGGACAACTTAATTTTAGACTACATTCTGAATAATCTTTTTTTTTTGTGTGGACCAACCCCATTTGATCTCATCAGATAAGAAACAGCTGTGCTTGTACTGTTAATTGTGAGAAAGAAAAAAATAAGCAAAGCAGATAAATAAATACATTGTTTATATTACTTTAATTTTAAATACATATGTAGCACTTATTTATGCTTTTGTAACATATATTATTAAATAAGAACATAAGAACATAAGAAAGTTTACAAACGAGAGGCCATTTGGCCCATCTTGCTCGTTTGGTTGTTAGTAGCTTATTGATTCCAGAATCTCATCAAGCAGCTTCTTGAAGGATCTCTTGAAGGACCTGATATTTAAACATAAACAACACACCAACTGTTTCTACCTTTCAATGTAAAAAATGGCTGTACAGTCTTATAAATAATTCTAATATTTATAACACCGTGTAACAATTTTTTTTTTTTTGGTTCCTGGGTAGTAAGTGTTATTTCCTAATTGCTTATGCCTCAATAGTATAGAAAATGGCTATTATTCCCCACAAACTTTGCTTTTGTGACCAGGACAGTGATATTTTGAAATTTACCTATTTTCCAGAACATTCCAGATAGATTCAGTGCTGAGTAAACTTGGAGTAACTTCTAGAACTTTCTAGAACTTTCCAGTAATATAAATAGTAGTATAAATACAGGGGCCTTAAGCCCACCAGTTCAGTTTAGTTCCAGCTGCCTAAGTGGATACACATCAAACTTTTACCAAGTTTCCCTGCTATCTTTGTCTTTGGGACAGCAGGGACAGCAGGGACACCAAGGCGCACTACCACAGGCGGCACTGGCCACAGCGGACCGAGTTCTCTGTGGGGAGGAACAACGTCAAGTGGGAGCCACTGGTGGACCCCCGGAAGGTGCTGATGCCACCACTGCACATCAAATTGGGCCTTATGAAACAATTTGTCAGAGCTCTAGATAAGGAGTCGGCAGCCTTCAAGTACCTTCAAGACTTCTTCCCTAAGCTGTCTGAGGCAAAGGTCAAAGCCGATGTCTTTGTCGGACCACAGATAAAGAAGATCCTGGAGTGCAATGAATTCCCCAAGAAGCTCACTAGTAAGGAGAAAGCGGCTTGGAACAGCTTTGTCGCAGTGGTTTGGGGCTTCCTGGGCAATCACAAGGCTGAAAACTATGTGGAGCTGGTTGAGACTCTGGTGAAGAACCACGGCACAATGGGCTGTAGGATGTCCCTCGAAGTCCATATCCTTGATGCTCATCTTGATAAATTCAAGGAGAACATGGGAGCGTACTCGGAGGAGCAAGGCGAGCGCTTCCACCAGGATATACTGGACTTTGAACGCCGCTAACAAGGACAGTATAATGAGAACATGATGGGAGACTACATTTGGGGGCTGATTCGTGAAAGTGATTTACAGTATAATCGTAAATCTCGAAAAACTACTCACTTCTAAATCTTTTGTAGTCATTTTTGTATTACTTTAGTATAAATACATGTTAATTTGGATTCATATGTTGTTTTTTTCTGACTTTATGTGAACGAAAAGACACAAATTCGCCCGTTTTCTCATTGGAAATAGGTACATTTCAAAATATCACTGTCCTGGTCACAAAAGCAAAGTTTGTGGGGAATAATAGCCATTTTCTATACTTTTGAGGCATAAGCAATTAGGAAATAACACTTACTACCTAGGAACAAAAATTGTGTTACATAGTGAATTATTCCATAATATTAGAAAGCATTTAAGAAGAAAGACAAACTGTAATACTTTTTGCCCCTCTAATGGGACAGATCTAATTAAAAAAACTGGAAGTTAAATCTTAATGCAAGTATTCCATGAGGAAATATGTAACACAAAATCCACTGAATATACTAAAGAGAAATAAATGTGTGGTTACTATGGCATCAAAAGCCTATAAAGCCCTCCAATGTTTGTTTTCAAACACACTTTCCCTTGAAAAAAGTTAAACATACCGAACCATTGGGAAGTTCGCTCTTTGAGCAAAAACGTATATATGAAATCTGTCCACTGTAATTTCTTATGTACCACTTTGTAAGGTTATAGATAAACAGAGATAGAGAATATATATAGAACTGGCAAAAAAGTACATTTTCCTCTCAAAACATAATTATAGAACATTATTCAAAATGTAAATGGGCTATAAGACATACAATACAATAGCATTTATAATTGCACTGTACCTACAACCAGGTTTAAAAAATAAAAGTTTTGCTTCAGAAGCAAATAAAACCCCAACCCTCCTGATTGCACAACCGAGATAAACACACACACACACACACATTTTAAGTTCACAATATTTTGCCTAAATGAGGAATTGTGCTGCAATTTTTCCACAGCATCCACTCCCCCACCCACACTTTTTTTGTTTTAAATAAAATCATAATATTTACTACAATCTCTGTGACCACACAATAAATTAGTATTATGCAATTGTTTGTTTTCTTTTTTTCTTCACAGATAATACAGTCCCTCTTCCACATTCTCTTCAGTTTCCCACAGTCTAGCCAAAGCCCCTAGACCAGATTGTACTCTTATATTTTCAATATAAACTCCCTCGCTGCTTGAGCATCTCGCCGAGGGCCTGACAGGGAAATAAAACTGATAAAATGTAAAGGAATACTCAAATTATTGTGTGAAATACCTATTTCCTACAGTATTTAAAACCATTACAAACATATTTCCTGTTGCGTGCTTGCTAGCACCATGGCTATCAATGGCTGGGTTTACATGCACATGAAAATCGACTCTACAGTCATGACTGTGTGATGTTGTCAAGCGAATACACCGTGAAACAACAAAAGGACGTCCTTTTGGCAGCGTGACTTTAAGGGCAGGGTCAATCGCTTTCTCATGATAAAAATAGCTGTAAAAACTCACGTAAACCGGAGCAGGAATCGTGCTTGTGGCTCACGAGGTTTCAGCAGTCGAGACTCCGTTCTTCTGACTTAATCTCACGCAATCTCCAGCAGAAAGGCCGTACAAAACACACACCCCTTCCCCAACACACACACACACACACACACACACTGTACATTTATGGATGACTTTAATACTAGAAACGCTGCGGTTATACTCATACCTACAACTGCCAACGGCAGTCATTATCATGGTACATTTTAAACATCATCAGTATTAAAATGTAAGACAAACTATCGGATACAACTCAAAAGTTTTGTTCAAGCACATCATATGAAACATCTGAAAAGCCGAAACGTTAAATGAACAATTACACATAAAATGGTTATTTTCTAACTTACCAGATATAAAGCACTACTTAAAAAATGAAAAAAAAATGTAATAAACATTTGAAAAGAAACTAGTGTGTAAACAGGTGTAACAGGTTTATGTACATACAAAACTAAAAATAAAAGTAGTTTTTAATTTAAAACGAAAGTAACATATGATTTCTCTTGCGTGTGTGTCACTCGCAGCTCAGAATCCAGGTTGAGTTGCTGCATCCTGCAGCTTTGCAGTTTTTTGATCGAAATGTTTCTGCTGAAGTGCTGTGGCTAGCTTCAAGATGAAATCTCTCCTACTGATATTTTCGCTGGTGCATTCCTTGTATACATGTACACATACACACACACACACAAATATAAATTCTAAGTAATTGTGTATGTCCATGCGTGCGTGCATGGGTGCGTCAGAGATGGAGTCTCGAGACCCGGTCTCAGTCTCGAGGCCGATCTCGAGGCCACATTTTAAGGTCTTGGTCTTGGTCTCCGGCTGTCTGGTCTTGGTCTGGGTCTCGGCACGTTGGGTCTTGGTCTTGATAGCAGGCAGCACGCAGATTGGTCTCATTCATAAACATTCTCAAGATTGTTGTATTCCTCTTTTATCATATATCCTTTTTTGTCCTTCAAAATTCACTCACTTTTATACATTGACAGGTATTAAATACAAAATAATGTAGCCATTATACTCTAGAGCAGCATTCAAATTACTAAATTTAACGCATCAGACTTTGAGCTGCTACAGCATCTCTCAGCCTCTCCCATGAAGCAAACTTTCCTCCTGCCACCAAATACATATCCTGTAATATATTAGTTACCTTAACAAAAGTGTGTCAATAACACAAATGCCTACAAATATGATTATCTGTACATACCTGTCAAGTCTTCCGTTTTGACCAGGACTGTTTTCAAGACCAATCTTCCGCCTGGGACTCATTTAATCTAGGAATTCCCTGGTTTGTATATTAGAATATGAATACATTATTTTTCTCTTATTTATTTCAAACATATAACAACCAGAAAAGCAACTTTATTTATTTGCATTCCATCATGGTTAGGTTGTATAATTTTGGAATTATGTATGTTTTTGTCGAGCCAAAAAAGAAAATATGTCTGTGCACCTGCATTTTGTGCTTTGCTACGATTTTTGCTTCAGTTTTTGAAACTATACAGCGCTTTGAGGTGCCATATAAAGTAAAAGTTATTTATTATTATTATTATTATTGCCCTCCCCCCATATACACACAATTGCAAATATATGTATATTTACGTGTGTAAAAGTAAAACTTTTTTTGTTTGTTTGCTCGCTTCCATTGTCGTGCTTTTTTTTCATAAGCATACGTTTTATATTTTTGGGGGAATGGAAATAGAGCTACTGACAGTTTCCATAACAAATTCAGACCTCACAAGTTTCTCTTCTCAAAGAGCTAAAATGGCAACAAAGCAGCCGTCGTCATTCAGTTTGCCTACATCACTTCTGAAATTGATGAACATAATAATAAATGGAAGGCAAAGTGCAAGCATTGTAACACAAAGGTAAGACAATTGTTTTACATGTGTATAGCTGTTATATCCAGCGAAACCGTCTTCAGCCAGTGGGGCCTGATCATAACACCACTTCGAGCGAAACTGTCACCACAGCTTCTCTCATCTCTGGTGTTTCTGAGATGCAACAAACACTTGTGATTGTATCACGAGTGTCCAGCTCAGTTTGGAAGGATCCTAGCGTCTCTCGGCTTCCACGTGTCCCTGCAATACACTTAATCTCTTCTGAGTCAGTACAGGGGTTGCAGCAGTGAGCTAGGTTGAATAATTGTCAATTTCCTAATTGGGGTATAAAAGGTTGTAAAATAATTGCAGATTCAAGTTTCAAGTTGAAAATTCTCTTAAGATGTTTCCAATTATATGTAAATATTTCATGTAAATGTTTTTATACACCTTTTCAGGGTGTGTAGTGTGTAAGTGAATTGATTGTAACTGGAAAAAGTCAATGGAGCACATTTTTCAGTTGATGCAATTTTTGTGTTTATTTGGTTTATCAAAAGAAAAATAGCTTTCAAAAAATAAATAGTTGTTATTATCATTGTTGTTGTTCTTCTAGCAAAAATTAATTTAGTTTGGTTGGTCACAACAAAAATGTATTGGTCTTGGTCTTGGTCTCGGTCTCGGTACGTTTGGTCTCGGTCTTGGTCTTGGTCTCTGTACGTTTGGTGTCGGTCTTGGTCTCGGTCTCTGTACGTTTGGTCTCGGTCTTGGTCTCGGTACGTTTGGTCTCGGTCTCAGTACGTTTGGTCTTGGTCTTGGTTTCGGTCTCGGTACGTTTGGTCTCGGTCTTGGTCTCAGTCTCTGTACGTTTGGTCTCGGTCTTGGTACGTTTGGTCTCGGTACATTTGGTCTCGGTCTCTCTACGTTTGGTCTCGTTCTTGGTCTCAGTCTTGGTACGTTTGGTCTTGGTCTCTGTACGTTTGTCCTCGGTCTTGGTACATTTGGTCTCGGTACATTTGGTCTCAGTCTCGGTATGTTTGGTCTTGGTACGTTTGGTCTCGGTCTCTGTACGTTTGGTCTCGGTACGTTTGGTCTCGGTCTCGGTATGTTTGGTCTCGGTACGTTTGGTCTCGGTCTCTGTATGTTTGGTCTCGGTCTTGGTACGTTTGGTCTCGGTACGTTTGGTCTCGGTCTCTGTATGTTTGATCTCGGTCTTGGTACGTTTGGTCTCGGTACATTTGGTCTCGGTCTCTCTACGTTTGGTCTCGTTCTTGGTCTCAGTCTTGGTACGTTTGGTCTCGGTCTCTGTACGTTTGTCCTCGGTCTTGGTACGTTTGGTCTCGGTACATTTGGTCTCAGTCTCGGTATGTTTGGTCTTGGTACGTTTGGTCTCGGTCTTGGTACGTTTGGTCTCGGTCTTGGTACGTTTGGTCTCAGTACATTTGGTCTCAGTCTCGGTATGTTTGGTCTCGTTACGTTTGGTCTCGGTCTCTGTACGTTTGGTCTCGGTCTCTATACGTTTGGTCTCGGTACATTTGGTCTCAGTCTCGGTATGTTTGGTCTTGGTACGTTTGGTCTCGGTCTTGGTACGTTTGGTCTCGGTCTTGGTACGTTTGGTCTCAGTACATTTGGTCTCAGTCTCGGTATGTTTGGTCTCGTTACGTTTGGTCTCAGTCTTGGTACGTTTGGTCTCGGTCTCTGTACGTTTGGTCTCGTTCTTGGTCTCAGTCTTGGTACGTTTGGTCTCAGTCTCGGTACATTTGGTCTCGGTACGTTTGGTCTCGGTCTCGGTATGTTTGGTCTCGGTACGTTTGGTCTCGGTCTCTGTATGTTTGGTCTCGGTCTTGGTACGTTTGGTCTCGGTACATTTGGTCTCAGTCTCTGTACGTTTGGTCTTGGTCTTGGTCTCAGTCTCGGTACGTTTGGTCTCGGTACGTTTGGTCTCGGTCTTGGGCTTGCTCTCGGTACGTTTGGTCTCGGTCTTGGTCTCAGTACGTTTGGTCTCGGTCTTGGTCTCGGTCTCGGTACGTTTGGTCTCGGTCTCGGTATGTTTGGTCTTGGTCTTGGTCTCAGTCTCGGTACGTTTGGTCTCGGTCTTGGTCTTCACTTCATCCCTGGGGTGCGTGTGTGCGTATTGGAAAGTTAACCAGACAAACAAGTAGCTAATGTGCAGCGTAATTCAGTAATCTATGTGTAACCCCCTTCAGCAAAGCAGGTTATTTGTATAGCTATGGTAGAGTGACTGAGCTCTTTAGGACCGCAGGGAATCTGTGCCTCTGCCTGTGATGACGCCTGGGCAGGATGTGCGTCTCAGTTTGAGCTGAGCAGAGCGAGAGGGAAGGAGGAGACCCGAGACTGAAAACAGACGCCTGGCAGCTGATCGGGAGAAAATAAACGGAAAGACCCAATACAGACGGTGGAGCGACGCTTTCACTGTCAAAACTATTACAGTTTAAATAAATCTGTAAATACCTAGTATCCAATCGCTGGATGCATCTACAAATGAAAAAGAAAACACCAGTTGAATAAAACGACACTGCTCACATTGCACGCCGACTGACACAGGGGACAGTCACGTTGACTGCAGACTAGACGGCCGACCCTGCAGCTTGGCCTACGCTCGCCACAAAAGAGAAAAACAGATCTCAGGTCAGTTTGAATTTCAGGATATTCCTCTGTGAATAGTGAGAAAATATAGTTGGAAGTGTATTGTGAATTTGAGGAAAATTACGTTTGATTGGAATGAATAATTGGCAGCTAAAAACAAAAAAGAAGGAACGACAGTTTAATAACGTAAAATACATTCAACCTGCAAGTCAATGACATTCACAAACCTCGTGGAAAATAAGAGTACTCCAACGAAATTAAACACAGAACTAGTTCTGCACAACAGGAACATTGACTGTAAAAAATACAACAAACAATACATGTGCACAGTGGGAGGGATATAGATTGAATAGCACCCTTTTCTTTAGTTTATAATGTTTGTTGCCCGTTAAGCTGAACTGCATTTATTTAGCAATATAATCTATATTACTATAATAAACCCAATCATTGTTGTTATAGTATACTATTGTTGTGTAATTTGTGTGTATATATATGCTAAGCTGTGTATAATTGTTAATACTATTACTACAGTAATACTCCCCTGTATAGTTAAATGATATTCTGAGTTAAATATAGGAAAAAAGGTTTTGGGGTAATTATAATATTGAAGTGAAGTATTGACTGTGTTGCTGCACAATACCTCTTCAGAAATACAGCTGGAGAGTTAAGGTGGGGGAACCTATATTCCCCTGGAGGCACCACGTGTTCAAGCTGCATTGTTACACAAAAACCCAGGCCGCCGAGACCTCTACAACACCAGAGAGGACAGCGGGTAAGGGGCTCCTGTTTACCATCACACCTGCTGCATGTTATACGATACAAAAAATAATCCCTTACATAATGGAGGCCCCGCTGGGATGCTAATTGCTAAGCAAGCGGTAATTGTGCGACCATTTAGTTTGACCAGCATTGCTGTTGTTGTTTCTGAGCCATCGAAATGGACAAAATTAAGTTACTGGCATGGTGCGCTGCCAAAGGTGTTGCTCCACCACGTGCTTTCTGGGTAGGCAATCTCCCTGAGAACATTACCACACAAAAATTATTAGAAGTACTCCGCGCTAATGATGATTTGGGAAGAGTAAAGTGTTTGGGAAGATATTACAACCTGAATGATGATCAGTGGTTCGCATTGTGTTGCAGTGACAAAGATCTGGTTGAGGTGGACCTGACAGAGACCATGGATACAGATAGTGATGGTCCCCCTTTGACGTTGCAGCAAGTACTTTTAATGCCTGACCCCCAAACTCCAACTCCAGATTTCAAAAAGAAGCTGCAAATGTTTTTGGAGACTGAAGGAAAGACACTGAACGATCTGCAAGAAGTAGCTGGAGTTCAAGCAGCCTCATCAACGAGCGCTACAGATGACTTACTATCTACTATTGGGAAAGCACTTGAAAAAGCTCTGAAGCCATCTTCAGAAGGCACTTCCTACAAACGGCTTAGAGTGTTCTCTGGCATCAAGCCCACCCCTAGCCAGGAGGATGACTATGACACCTGGATGGACCAAGCAGCACATATGATCCAAGAATGGCAGTGTGGAGAAGGAGAAAAGCGTAAAAGGCTAGTGGAAAGTCTGAGAGGCCCTGCTCTTGATGTTGTCAGACCACTGCGTGTGGCAAACCCGGATGCATCGGCTCAAGAATACCTCAGTACACTTGAGCACATGTTTGGAAGCACAGAGAGCAGAGAGGACTTATATTTATGATTTCGCACTACCATGCAGAAGCAGGGAGAAAAACTGTCTATATTCTTGGCCCGGTTGGAGAAGTTGTTACAGAAAGTATATGTGAAGGGAGGCATAGAAGCCAGTGCATTAGGAAAAGCATGCTTAAATCAGCTAAAAGGAGCCATATACTCTGACATGTGCCTAGGCTTAAAGAACGGCAGAATAATCCTCCCACTTTTTCTGTTCTGATAAAAGAGATCAGAGAGGAAGAGGAGTGAGAGAGCCTCAAGCAAAACCCCCCCACAGCACCCATTAGAGTGCATCATGCTAACACACCTGATGTCACACCAGCCCCTAATGCAGAAATGGATAGCCTAAAAGAGCAGCTACAGGAGATTAGGAAACAAATATCATCCTTGACTGTGCAGCAGCAGCATCACTATCAGGATGCCCGGCCACGCCAAGATGTCCGCGCAAGGGGTCGTCAGCCATTCTACAAGAGGGAGAATTCAGCTGAAGGAACTGGACAAGGTGGAACAAACCTCCACTCTGCTGGAAGGCAGCCACTTCCAACTACTATCAGAGCTCCATTCAGATTCTTTTGCTACCGTTGTGGATTGGATGGTCATAGGATAAAGGAGTGTGTCAACACTGGAAATGCTACTTTGGTTGCTGAACGTCTTGAAGCCATGTATGGGAATCATTTGGGAAACTACGATGGGACCCAGTACAGGAGTGCCCTGGGCCCCTATCTTCAAAAGCGCACTCCGATTCAATGGAGCTATGTAACCTGGAAAGTAACACTGTGGGAAATACACCAACAAATCCATGGCCTGCTGGTCTGTGTGGCCCTAAGACAGAAGTAACTGTGCGAATAGAAGGTCGCCCATGCTGTGCCATTCTTGACACTGGATCACAGGTTACGATAATCTTTGAGCATTACTACAGGGAGCACCTCAGTCACCTACCATTGCACCCACTTACTGGTCTTGCTATCTGGGGCCTTGGGGAGGGACAGTATCCATATCTGGGATATATCAATGTATTCCTGGAATTCCCTGAAGATGTTGTGGGTGGACATTAGAAACCTTAGCCCTGGTTTGTCCTTCTACTGGTTCCCCTAACCATATCCCTTGCCTAATAGGGACAAATGCTGCCATATTTGGGATACTGGCTTGTGTGTGTCGCGGCCGAGCAGGAGATAATTACGCCAGGAAACTAAAGATGCTTACATCAAGAAAGAGAGAGAACTCTTGCAGACAGCTAGAGGGCCAATAGGAACCATTCAGACCCTGGGTTGTTTGCCAGTGACCATACCCCCTGGTACCGTACAGATGGTTGAGGGAAAAGCCCAAGTCTCAGATGATGGGAAAAATCAGCTGATTCTCATCGAAGCTCCTGAAGATGACCGACTGCCGAACGGTCTTTTTATTAGAAGGGGAGTAGCTCAAACGTCACACAAGACGACTGCCACAGTCCAGGTCCCCGTTTGTAATGCCTCAGCGCATCCTGTCACAATACCGGTGGGCACACTGATAGCACATGTGTACCAGGCCGCCACCGTGACTCACTCCATTCCAACTAAGCAGCGAACACCAAGTTTTGATATGGCTAAGCTGAATTTTGGAATTTCCCCTTTGCCTTCCAGTTGGAAAGAATGGCTGCAAACTAAATTAGCTCAGAGAGCTGATGTTTTCTCAACTTGTGATTGGGACGTGGGATGTGTGCGTGGAGTAGAACATCATATTCGCTTGAGAGATGACACCCCGTTCAGAGAGCGATCAAGACGACTTGCACCTGCCGATGTGGAAGACATCCGAAAACATCTTCAAGATTTGCAGAGGATTGGCATCATTCGAGAGTCTAGAAGCCCTTACGCATCGCCCATTGTAGTAGCTCGGAAAAAAAATGGTGATGTAAGAATGTGCTGATTATCGCACATTAAATAAGAGAACCATACCTGATCAATATACTATGCCTCGGGTGGAAGAAGCTCTGGACTGTTTGTCAGGAAGCTGCTAGTTTTCTGTTCTTGATCTACGGAGCGGATATTATCAAATTCCGATGAGCCCTGAAGACATGGAGAAAACCGCGTTCATTTGTCCCCTGGGATTCTATGAGTTCCAGCGCATGCCACAGGGGATATGTGGAACACCAGCAACGTTCCAACAACTAATGGAGCGGACAGTTGGAGATATGAATCTCCTGGAAGTCTTGGATTATTTGGATGACCTCATAGTTTTTGGAAGGACACTTGAGGAGCATGAAGAACGTCTCCTCAAAGTGTTGGATCGCTTGCAGGAACGAGGCTTAAAGCTATCATAGGATAAATGCCAATTCTGCTAAACCAGCGTCAACTATGTAGGTCACATAGTGTCTCAGCAAGGCATTGCAACCGACCCTGCTAAAATCGAGGCTCTCACTACGTGGCCGAGGCCGACCAATTTGAAGGAATTGCAGAGTTTTTTAGGATTCTGTGGGTACTACAGGCGTTTTGTACTGGGCTACTCCTCCATTTGTAGGCCCCTCCATGATCTGACAAAAGGCTATCCACCTACAAGGAAGGATAAGAAGTCTTAAAACTCCAAGGAGACATACTACAAAACTAATGAGCCTTTTGCTGCCAGGTGGACAGAAAGTTGCGAGCATGCTTTCCGCACACTGATTGAAAAATTGACCAATGCCCCGGTCCTAGCATTTGCTGATTCCACAAAGCCATATCTCCTGCATGTAGATGCCTGTTTGGAGGGACTCGGAGCCGTCCTATATCAAAAATATCCTGACAGTTTGAGGCCAGTAGCATACGCTAGCAGAAGCCTATCTGCATCAGAAAGAAACTATCCAGTCCACAAACTGGAATTTCTGGCACTGCGGTGGGCAGTTGTCGATAGATTCCATGACTACCTGTATGGAGCCAAGTTCACTGTAAGAACTGACAACAACCCCCTAACCTATATCTTGAAGTCGGCGCGATTGGATGCAACTGGACACAGGTGGCTTGCTTCATTAGCTGTTTATGATTTCCAAATCATGTACCGTGCCGGACGTCATAACATCGATTCAGATGCCCTGTCAAGAAGGCCTCACCCCAACAGACATGCTGATGATGAGTGGGTTGAGATATCTGCCCCTGGGATCCGAGCCATGTGTAAGATGGTAACAATGCAATCAGAGAATGCCACAGTAAACCATCTTAGGGCTGTAGATACCCTGGGAGCACCCCCTGCTGCAATCCCAGATGCCTATGCTTACTCGTCAGAGCTGCAAGTAACATTGCTTCCCAGACTAAGTCATGGGGATCTGCAGAGAGCTCAAAGGACAGACCCCTGCCTCAAGGGAGTGCTGCTTGCAAAGAAACTGGATAAGCCTGTTCAATGGGTCATCCTGACACCAAACTGTTTTTGAGGGAGTGGAACAAGCTCGTGCTCAGGGGAGGAGTCCTCTACAGAGTAGTCAAGGATCCACCTCGCAGCTCCAACAACTAGTGTTACCCCAGGAGTATAGAGAAACTGTTCTGAAAGCCCTGCATGATGACAGTGGACACCTTGGTGTGGACAAGGTTTTGGACCAGGTGAGAAAACGGTTCTACTGGCTCCATCAAAGCAAAGATGTGGAGACACACTGCAAAAACCGTCTTCGTTGTATAGCCCGGAAGACGCTGCCCAAGAGATCTGCCCCACTGGTCAACATACGGAGCCAAAGGCCCATGGAACTAGTGTGCATGGACTTTTTATCTCTGGAGTCAGATAGCAAAGGTCTCTGCAACATCCTGGTCATAACGGACCATTTCACACGCTATGCTCAAGCCTTCCCCACTAGAGATCAAAGAGCTTGTACCGTGGCCAAAGTACTCTGGGAGAAGTATTTGGTACATTACGTCTGGCCGGCCCGGATACATTCAGATCAGGGGCGTGATTTCGAGAGCCGAGTGATCAAAGAACTGCTACAGATGTTGGGAGTGAAAAAATCACGAACCTCTCCTTATCACCCTGAAGGTGACCCACAGCCCGAAAGATTTAACAGGACCTTACTAAACATGTTAGGTACACTGGAGAAGTGCAAGAAAATCCAATGGAGCCAGCATGTTTCGCACCTAGTGCATGCTTACAATTGTACCAAAAATGAGGCCACTGGATTTCCACCCTACCTTCTTATGTTTGGGAGAGAGGCTCGCCTACCAGTGGACATTTGTTTTGGTGTTTCACCTAATGGAGCTGGTACAGAAACTTACCTTCAGTATGTCAAAAAACTGAAACAAGAACTGCAAGATGCCTACCGCTTAGCCCTCGAGAACAAAGCCAGATATGATCTCAGGGTCCGGGATCAAGAGTTGTTTCCTGGAGATCGGGTGCTGATAAGAAGTCTAGGCGTGCCTGGAAAAAATAAACTGGGAGACAGGTGGAATGCTGAACCATTTGTGGTTACTGGAAAACTGCCAAACATACCTGTTTATTGTCTCAAGAAGGAGATGGGTCGGAGACTGATAAAAGTGCTTCACAGAAACCACTTACTACCTATTGGGCAGTTAGTGACCGTTCCTTCTGTAACTGGACCCAGTACATCTGTGTCCAGACCTAGGACTAGGGGTCTGTTGGATCAAGCCCAGAAAACTAGCCAAGAAGAACATCCGCTCGAACAGTTAAATTCAAGTTCTGATTCAGAATCAGAGGAAGGTGAGGTCACTCAAATCTTTGATTATTCTGGGAGTGACAAATTACAGAGCCCAGAACCCTCTACTGAAACTGAGAATATTGTGGAGAACGATGCAGACTTACCCATGGAGGCAGACGTACCACCTGAAGAAGAGGATATTAGTGTGCGTGCAGATAGTGAACCTGAAAGTGTGTTGGATCCTGTTGAAGTAGATCCAGCACCGGATACAGAATCTGAAGAGGGGAGAATTCCCTCAGTTTCAGAGCCAAAGACCTTAGAGCCAAGACGAAGTGGTCATGAAGTGAAGCCGATTGTCCGCCTTACTTATGATTCACCAGGTACTTCTAGGGATGAACCGCTACATGTCGTTCGAAAACACACAGGGCATTTCCTACTGGATCATGACCAGACCAGATCGGTACCGATCGTATATAGAAGTTAATCTGATGGGGGCATCAGACATTTTAAAGAGGGGAGAATGTAACCCCCTTCAGCAAAGCAGGTTATTTGTATAGCTATGGTAGAGTGACTGAGTTCTTTAGGACCACAGGGAATCTGTGCCTCTGCCTGTGATGACGCCTGGGCAGGATGTGCGTCTCAATTTGAGCTGAGCAGAGCGAGAGGGAAGGAGGAGACCCGAGACTGAAAACAGACGCCTGGCAGCTGATCGGGAGAAAATAAACGGAAAGACCCAATACAGACGGTGGAGCGACGCTTTCACTGTCAAAACTATTACAGTTTAAATAAATCTGTAAATACCTAGTATCCAATCGCTGGATGCATCTACAAATGAAAAAGAAAACACCAGTTTGAATAAAACGACACTGCTCACGTTGCACGCCGCCTGACACAGGGGACAGTCACGTTGACTGCAGACTAGACGGCCGACCCTGCAGCTTGGCCCATGCTCGCCACAAAAGAGAAAAACAGATCTCAGGTCAGTTTGAATTTCAGGATATTCCTCTGTGAATAGTGAGAAAATATATTTGGAAGTGTATTGTGAATTTGAGGAAAATTACGTTTGATTGGAATGAATAATTGGCAGCTAAAAACAAAAAAGAAGGAACGACAGTTTAATAACGTAAAATACATTCAACCTGCAAGTCAATGACATTCACAAACCTCGTGGAAAATAAGAGTACTCCAACGAAATTAAACACAGAACCAGTTCTGCACAACAGGAACGTTGACTGTAAAAAATACAACAAACAATACATGTGCACAGTGGGGGGGATATAGATTGAATAGCACCCTTTTCTTTAGTTTATAATGTTTGTTGCCCGTTAAGCTGAACTGCATTTATTTAGCAATATAATCTATATTACTATAATAAACCCAATCATTGTTGTTATAGTATACTATTGTTGTGTAATTTGTGTGTATATATATGCTAAGCTGTGTATAATTGTTAATACTATTACTACAGTAATACTCCCCTGTATAGTTAAATGATATTCTGAGTTAAATATAGGAAAAAAGGTTTTGGGGTAATTATAATATTGAAGTGAAGTATTGACTGTGTTGCTGCACAATACCTCTTCAGAAATACAGCTGGAGAGTTAAGGTGGGGGAACCTATATTCCCCTGGAGGCACCACGTGTTCAAGCTGCATTGTTACACAAAAACCCAGGCCGCCGAGACCTCTACAACACCAGAGAGGACAGCGGGTAAGGGGCTCCTGTTTACCATCACACCTGCTGCATGTTATACGATACAAAAAATAATCCCTTACATATGAATTGAGTAATCTGCATTGGTATGGCCGATTTTTCTCCCTAAAGCTGAACTGCATAGCAACGTATTTCCTGAAAAGTACGGCAAACAGGTCATGAGGAAAACTGGCATGACTTGTGCACGTAAATGCCGCCAATGTTAACATACATACATAACATAATGTTACCCTATCCTTCACACTTTTCTACTGAGAAATCCCTATCCTTCACACTTTTCTACTGAGAAAACCCTACTTTTCACACTTTTCTACTGAGAAAACCCTGTCCTTCACACTTCCATTGAGATAACCCTGTCCTTCACACTTTAAAATGTGACCTTCAGTGTCCTTCATTTTAGTAGCACTGCATTGTTACCTTTAAAATGCATTGGTTTGAAAATAGTTCACGCCTTTTGCACACAAGTATTGCAAAAAACCTTTCATTTTCTGATGAGTGACAGAAGACAGGTGTACTTTCAGCTGTCCAGAACTGGTTGTGCAGGTTTTTAAACTTATCATGCTGGTTTTCACTATAGGACTTAACAGTCTGAGGTTTCCTGTAAACTGCACAGTACAAGGTTTTCATACACCAATAAGGTAACCAGTAAGAAATTATAAAATGTGTCACCAACAAATCAGAATGTTTTTCAGAAAACAAGCACATTTAATTAATAATTATAACAAAACTACAAATACTGTATATCTATGTGAAGAGATCAAATATCATACAAACGTCATGGTGAAATCTATTTGTGACTATGTTGTATGATTATTTGTACATGTTGTATGAACAGATACTGTAATGCTTCAGACTGCCCTTAGCCACTTACTTGAAGTCATGGCAATTACGTTCTCTGCTGAATTGTAATCAGTAAATGGCAGTGTCTTAGTAGGAGTTTTTGAAAGAGCACATATAAAATTTGTACGTCAAGATTATGCTTATCGTTTCCTATTATCAATCAATCAATCAATACTTTATTTATATAGCGCCTTTCATACAAAAAGCATATCAAAGCGCTGTACAGGACAAAACAGAAGAAAATTTAAATACAATTCATATGTATAAAAATTTAAGTAAAACAAAGTTTAGAATTCAGATTAAAAAAGCTAATATAAAAAAAGTATGTTTTCAATTTTGACTTCAGCTGATTCATCAGCTGATTTAACACTTCTGATATGAGGTGGCAGTGTATTTCACAATCTGGGAGCATTGTGACCAAAAGCTCTCTCTCCCTTCCTTTTTGTGTACACTTATGGGAGGCACAGAAGGCCTGCATCAGCTGATCTTAAATCACGAGAAGGTATATATGTGACTAAAAGGTCCTTTATATAATCTGGTGCCATACCTTTAAGTAAGAAGTAATATGTTTTAATTAATGTAAATGGTGACACTATCAGGAGAAGGATTATATGGTCTCTTTTTTTTTCGTTCTGCTGAAGCCTAGCAGCTGCATTCTGTATAAGACGCAGGTGATTTATAGCGTGACCCGGAAGCCCAGCGAATAAAGCATTGCAATAGTCAAGTTGGGAAGACACAAAAGCATGAATTAGTTTCTCAGCATCAGACAAGAGAGAAAATAAGACCCCTAGATTTCTCACTTCCTTTTTTTATGTTTCTGGTCAAATTGCCCAGATCTATTTTTAGAGATTTTGTTGCTTCTAGTTGCTGCTGAGAACCTAATAACAGAGCCTCTGTCTTATCAGAGTTTAACTGTAAAAAATGTTGGACCATCCACCTATTCACATCAGTAAAGCATTCAGCTAAGGCTGCTACAGCCAGGGTATCATTAGGTTTTACAGGTATGTAGAGCTGTGTGTCATCAGCATAGCAGAGCAGTGAAAGTTAACACAATGTTTACGGATTATCTCACCCAGAGTGAGGGAGGGAGTGAAGGAGCAATGGATGAAGGGAGAGAGGCAGGAAACAAGCAAGTGAGTGAGCTAATGACCTACCATCATATTCAGGAAAGTAATCAGCTAGATGAGAATACATGATCTTCTCTTCAAGGAGGTCCTTCTTGTTCAAGAAGAGAATGACTGATGAATTTTGAAACCAAGGATATGTGATTATCGTCCTAAATAGTGCTTTGCTCTTTTCCATTCGGTTCTGTAACAAAACAAACAGGAAAGAAGATTGCAGTCCACAAATCATTGTAATAAATTACACAACAAAGTAAATGCGTGTTTGTCTAAAGAATGCATTCAATTTAGTAATGCATGGTCAGTTTTAAATTAGTAAGACAACACAGACTGTATAAAAGTGTTATTTTTTTACTGGAAGTGGGTGCTTTTGTAAACAAAAAAAAGCATTCCTGAGGGCATAATGTAAGGAAATAGCATGTCATGTGACCTGTATCACTGATATGGACAGTGGTTATAACACTTAGGTTTTACTGCAGCTTGACTCAGTAAAATCTATATCAATTATGAAGACCGTAGGCCCTATGGACTTTGTTCATTTAGATTTTATAATGGTTGTTTTGTCGTACGTTTTTTCGTACCAAGTGATGCATTATCTGTATAACTGCAAAACGTATTACCTTCAGAGCGAATTAATGCAATTATAATCTTATAAAATTATAAATCAAAAGTACCTTTTGTAGCACTAAAGGTTGTCTATATTATTATTATTTATTTCTTAGCAGACACCCTTATCCAGGGCGACTCACAATTGTTACAAGATATCATTTACATACAATTACCCATTTATACAGTTGGGTTTTTACTGGAGCAATCTAGGTAAAGTACCTTGCTGAAGGGTACAACAGCGGTTTCCCCCACCTGGGATTGAACCCACAACCCTCCGGTCAAGAGTCCAGAGCCCTAACCACTTCTCCACACTGCTGTTTTATAAAGTAAATCGCAATACTTGTTACAAAAGCTCAATAAATGTGACCCACAAGTGCAATACCAGTGGAATGGAACTAGTTTTAACCTTCAAGCTGCAATGAAAAGGATCAGGATTTTTTCAGAAAGGCACCGAACATTTTTGTAAAATAATGTCAGGGTATATTGATCAGAATATATACACATATATATATATATATATATATATATATATATATATATATATATATATATATACAGTGCCTTGCGAAAGTATTCGGCCCCCTTGAACTTTGCGACCTTTTGCCACATTTCAGGCTTCTAACATAAAGATATGAAACTGTAATTTTTTGTGAAGAATCAACAACAAGTGGGACACAATCATGAAGTGGAACGAAATTTATTGGATATTTCAAACTTTTTTAACAAATAAAAAACTGAAAAATTGGGCGTGCAAAATTATTCAGCCCCTTTACTTTCAGTGCAGCAAACTCTCTCCAGAAGTTCAGTGAGGCTCTCTGAATGATCCAATGTTGACCTAAATGAATAATGATGATAAATAGAATCCACCTGTGTGTAATCAAGTCTCCGTATAAATGCACCTGCACTGTGATAGTCTCAGAGGTCCGTTTAAAGCGCAGAGAGCATCATGAAGAACAAGGAACACACCAGGCAGGTCCGAGATACTGTTGTGGAGAAGTTTAAAGCCGGATTTGGATACAAAAAGATTTCCCAAGCTTTAAACATCCCAAGGAGCACTGTGCAAGCGATAATATTGAAATGGAAGGAGTATCAGACCACTACAAATCTACCAAGACCTGGCCGTCCCTCTAAACTTTCAGCTCATACAAGGAGAAGACTGATCAGAGATGCAGCCAAGAGGCCCATGATCACTCTGGATGAACTGCAGAGATCTACAGCTGAGGTGGGAGACTCTGTCCATAGGACAACAATCAGTCGTATACTGCACAAATCTGGCCTTTATGGAAGAGTGGCAAGAAGAAAGCCATTTCTTAAAGATATCCATAAAAAGTGTCGTTTACAGTTTGCCACAAGCCACCTGGGAGACACACCAAACATGTGGAAGAAGGTGCTCTGGTCAGATGAAACCAAAATCGAACTTTTTGGCAACAATGCATGTTTGGCGTAAAAGCAACACAGCTCATCACCCTGAACACACCATCCCCACTGTCAAACATGGTGGTGGCAGCATCATGGTTTGGGCCTGCTTTTCTTCAGCAGGGACAGGGAAGATGGTTAAAATTGATGGGAAGATGGATGGAGCCAAATACAGGACCATTCTGGAAGAAAACCTGATGGAGTCTGCAAAAGACCTGAGACTGGGACGGAGATTTGTCTTCCAACAAGACAATGATCCAAAACATAAAGCAAAATCTACAATGGAATGGTTCACAAATAAACATATCCAGGTGTTAGAATGGCCAAGTCAAAGTCCAGACCTGAATCCAATCGAGAATCTGTGGAAAGAACTGAAAACTGCTGTTCACAAATGCTCTCCATCCAACCTCACTGAGCTCGAGCTGTTTTGCAAGGAGGAATGGGCAAAAATTTCAGTCTCTCGATGTGCAAAACTGATAGAGACATACCCCAAGCGACTTACAGCTGTAATTGCAGCAAAAGGTGGCGCTACAAAGTATTAACTTAAGGGGGCTGAATAATTTTGCACGCCCAATTTTTCAGTTTTTTATTTGTTAAAAAAGTTTGAAATATCCAATAAATTTCGTTCCACTTCATGATTGTGTCCCACTTGTTGTTGATTCTTCACAAAAAATTACAGTTTCATATCTTTATGTTTGAAGCCTGAAATGTTGTGTGTGTGTGTGAAAATAACACAGTATTTGAGCTGCATTGAATGAATGGAAACTTAGCTTGCCACCTCTACACAGACATTTTCCAGATAAAGCTCAGTAGAACTTAGCTGAGAAAATCATAGAATATAGATCTACTGTCTCTAGTCTATAAATTCAAAAACTTAAAAGTGACATAGCAATATGGCAGTCAGATTAGGTCAGAGTTCAATGCCAAGGTCACCAACACATTTAGTGTACAGTGTACATATAAATGATTAATTTGTCTTGTACCAATAATCAAATTGGACCTAGAGAACCATAGAATATCTCAAAGCATTAGGTCTTTATCATCCTGAAACCAAAAACTCACTTTACCCCAATATGGCACCATCTTAGGTTGAAGGTAAAATTGAACAGTAGAGTTAGATTGAGATTTAGAATTTCCACAGTGAAAAACGCCTTCAGGTTTATGAGATTTTAGCAGTTCAAATACTGTTCCATGTAACCAGCTGCAGACAATGCTCTTGTTATACACGACCCATAATATCAATATCCAGGTGAGGATAGACATAGACATTCCTATATACAAAAGGTGACATCTTTCTCCTGACAGTGTCACCATTCACATTACTTTCAGTACAGGCACAGCAGCTGCAATTAGCTCAGGGTCCATTTAGCTACACTATGTGGTAGTACATGAAGGGAGTTTCCCAAGGCACATGTGACATTTGTTATTTATTAACCAAAACCCCTTATTAACTACCCCTGCACTTGGAATGCTAAATCTATACATAACATCAAGTTACAGGGTGCTGCATATTTCACTTAGCATTCCACTGATCCCTTAGATGCAGACTTGTGAACATGCTTCAACATTTTAGGCTCACTGTTGTCTGCATTGCTCATCTTAGCAGAAGCTCAGACAAACAGGCCAGTTTGCATAACCTTGTGATCTTTGTTCCCAGAACAATTCAGGAAGCTACAGTAAGCAAACATGTCTCCTGCACCAACTCTGCTTTTTTCTACCTGACCATGTAGATAATCTACAGCAAACATGCTGTATAGGCATGCATACATACTTCCATTAAATTACTTCTAAGGGGACAAAAACGATACAAGCATTCTATTTCAATACTTTATATTCATTACAGGCTGTGCTACAGTAACTGAAATTCATAGTGTATTCTCCACCGAACATACTCTTGTTAGTCTTTGCAGGTGAACTGTAATTCTAAGAGCTGCTTGCAAATAATTTATTCACTAAGTCCATCTTTTAAGGAGTTCATTCATAAAGGTAGAAACCTAGTATATTCAAACCCAGTTTTAATACACTTGCAATTGTTTCAAAATGAAATGCTAGACAAAGAGGAGAAGGAGATGTGATACCTTTTATTGAACTAATTAAATAGAAATGAATCACAAGCTTTCAAGACCTCAAAAGGTCTCTTAAACATCAATCTCTCTTTCCTACTTTCACCTGAAGAAGAGACCTCTGAGGTCTTGAAAGCTTGTGATTATTTTTTGTTTAGTTAGTCCAATAAAAAGTATCACATCTCCTTCTCTTTATCTATCATCTCCGGACTAATACGGCTACCATTTCCTCTATCAATGAAAATTAAATGCAAAATATTCTGCATACAACTTATGATATCATCTGTTGATGCAGCTACAATATGCAGATTCAGGCTGTATTATTTGTTTTATTTTTTTATTTTTATTTTTATATCTGCCTTGTTTGAAACATTTCGCTTGGCATAAAACAAGATGATAAACACCACAATACTTTAAACATGACTTTTTAAGTTTTTCTTTCAATTATTCTTAAGATTAAAAAAAAATGTTGGGCTACAGTCAAACATAAAACATATATTTGTAAATACCAAACAGAACAAAAAAGAATTCACCAGTTTAACCGGTTGCAATGCAATCCCTAATGTTTACTGAGCACCTCACAAGAGAGTTTGTTTTAACCAAACGAAAACAGTACAGTAGCACGACAATAGACTTCCTGATTACCATCGGTACACAAACTTAATGACATCATGAATAGTATATTGTTAATGGGCATGTCTTTACCATGGATACGGCAGGGATGAGGTGGAATTTCAATTGCAGTACATCAGGTGGGCTACACAGCTTTCTTAGCTCCTGAGTCGGGAGAGTCTTACTGCCAGGTTGTTTTGTTCACTGCCTTTTGCTCTTAGAAAACAATGAAAATCTGTGTAGCTGTTATCAGACCTGCACTGCTCTAAACTAATGTGAAGATTTTCTCAGTACCTTTGTGGAAGAGCTCTGCCTGTAAATAGTGTGAGTGTTTTTGTGTGTTTTGGTGTTGGCAGGGATGGGGTTAATGCCTGTACCTGCCAAAAACGTGAGAATGTGGCTGTTCCTAATGGAATAATTGGTGTTAATTAGGAACAGCCACATCCTATAAAAAGAAAATTAGAGTACCAGGGAGCTGGGAACAGAGAGGTTTGCTGCTAGGGGAAGAGAAACAAACGTTCCTGTATTTTTATTTAAAAACCCACCATGATAGTGAGAGACTTGGGCGAGGGATTTTCTGTTTTTTTTTTGTTTTTTTTCACAACACTGTTTCGAGCTGCACAGTGCTTAATTTGTGCCGGGTCTTGCCAGGGCTCAGCCCCGGAGCCTCTGGGCGCGCAGAGTCATATTCCAGGTACCTCTAGTTAAAAATCTCATAAAATGCTTTATTTTTAAATTCTCAACACATCTGTATGAAGTCTGCAAGTTATTGCATGTGCGCTAAAGAGAGACAGTCTGCTGCCACACTATGTAACACAATTTTTGTTCCTGGGTAGTAAGTGTTATTTCCTAATTGCTTATGCCTCAAAAGTATAGAAAATGGCTATTATTCCCCACAAACTTTGCTTTTGTGACCAGGACAGTGATATTTTGAAATGTACCTATTTCCAATGAGAAAACGGGCAAATTTGTGTCTTTTCGTTCACATAAAGTCAGAATAAAGCAACATATGAATCCAAATTAACATGTATTTATACTAAAGTAATACAAAAATGACTACAAAAGATTTAGAAGGGAGTAGTTTTTCGAGATTTACGATTATACTGTAAATCACTTTCACGAATCAGCCCCCAAATGTAGTCTCCCATCATGTTCTCGTTATACTGTCTTTAGCGTAGCGGCGTTCAAAGTCCAGTATATCCTAGTGGAAGCGCTTACCTTGCTCCTACGAGTACTCTCCCATGTTCTCCTTGAATTTATCAAGATGAGCATCAAGGATATGGACTTTGAGGGACATCCTACAGCCCATTGTGCCGTAGTTCTTCACCAGAGTCTCAACCAGCTCCACATAGTTTTCGGCCTTGTGATTGCCCAGGAAGCCCCGAACCACTGCGACAAAGCTGTTCCAAGCCGCTTTCTCCTTACTAGTGAGCTTCTTGGGGAATTCATTGCACTCCAGGATCTTCTTTATCTGTGGTCCGACGAAGACACCGGCTTTGACCTTTGCCTCAGACAGCTTAGGGAAGAAGTCTTGAAGGTACTTGAAGGCTGCCGACTCCTTATCTAGAGCTCTGACAAATTGTTTCGTAAGGCCCAATTTGATGTGCAGTGGTGGCATCAGCACCTTCCGGGGGTCCACCAGTGGCTCCCACTTGACGTTGTTCCTCCCCACAGAGAACTCGGTCCGCTGTGGCCAGTCCCGCCTGTGGTAGTGCGCCTTGGTGTCCCTGCTATCCCAAAGGCAAAGATAGCAGGGAAACTTGGTAAAACCATCAGGAATGCCACCATTTTGAAGTCTCAAAATGTGTCTGCCGGATGCTTGCAGCCTCTTGATGCCATCTCAGAAAAATGCAGATATATATCCACTTAGGCAGCTGGAACTAAACTGAACTGGTGGGCTTAAGGCCCCTGTATTTATACTACTATTTATATTACTGGAAAGTTCTAGAAAGCTCTAGAAGTTACTCCAAGTTTACTCAGCACTGAATCTATCTGGAATGTTCTGGAAAATAGGTAAATTTCAAAATATCACTGTCCTGGTCACAAAAGCAAAGTTTGTGGGGAATAATAGCCATTTTCTATACTTTTGAGGCATAAGCAATTAGGAAATAACACTTACTACCCAGGAACCAAAAAAAAAATAACAATTGTTACACGGTGAAAATACTACAGATAAAATAACACTTGACAGATTACAGTACTCTAAAGTACAGGATTAAATGCAGTAAAATAGGGGGCAGATAAGAGCAAGTAAAGCGCATTTAAGGAAGAGTGATAAGTGTCCAGGGGGAAAAAAGAGGAGTTCTACAGGTGCTGTCTGAAGAGGCGAGTCTTGAGGAGGCGCCGGAAGGTGGTCAGGGACTGGGCAGTCCCGACATCAGTAGGAAGGTCATTCCACCACTGCGGGGCGAGGGTGGAGAAGGAGCGGGCTCTGGAGGCAGGGGAGCGTAAAGGAGGTAGAGCCAGTCTTCTAGTGCAGGAGGAGCGGAGAGGTCGAGTGGGGATGTAGGGAGAGATGAGGGTCTGGAGGTAGCTGGGTGCAGTCTGGTCAAGGCATCTGTAGGCTAGTACAAGAGTCTTGAACTGGATGCGAGCGGTGATCGGGAGCCAGTGGAGTGAGCGGAGCAGTGGAGTTGCATGGGAGAAGCGAGGCAGAGAGAACACCAGGCGAGCAGCAGGCGAGCAGCAGTAGTGTTGCAGTAGTCTAGGCGGGAGAGTACCAAGGCCTGGACCAGGAGCTGGGTGGCGTAGTTGGTGAGGAAGGGTCGGATTCTTCGTATGTTGCTCAGGAAGAATCGGCAAGTGCGTGCCAGAGTGAAGATGTGCTGGGAATAAGAGAGGCAGGGGTCCAGGGTGACTCCGAGGTTCTTAGCTGAGGAGGACGGAGAGAGTGTGGTAGATTCCAGAGGAACAAAGATAGAGAGATCAGAGGAGGGGGAGGAGGAGGAAGGAAAGAAAAGGAGATCAGATTTAGAGAGGTTGAGTTTGAGGTGATGTGAGTGCATCCAGGAGGAAATAGCAGACAGACAGGTAGAGATACCGGAGGGGATGGTGGAGTCAGAGGTGGGGAAGGAGAGGAAAATCTGAGCATCATCAGCATAGAAATGGTATGAGAAACCATAGGATGCGATGAGGGGGCCCAGGGAGTGGGTGTAGAGAGAGAACAGGAGAGGACCCAAGACTGACCCTTGGGGGACTCCAGTTAAGAGAGGGCGAGGTGTGGAGGTAGCTCCACGCCAGGTTACCTGGTAAGTGCGGTTGGAGAGGTGAGGGGAGAACCAGGCCAGAGCAGTGCCAGAGATTCCCAGGTCAGCGAGAGAGGATAGTAGAATACAGTGATCGACAGTGTCAAAGGCAGCAGAGAGGTCGAGGAGAATTAGGACAGAGGACAGAAAGGCAGCTCGGGCAGAGTTTAGTGAGTTGGTGCCAGACAGGAGGGCAGTTTCAGTGGAGTGAGCAGAGCGGAAGCCAGATTGGAGAGGGTTGAGCAGAGAGTGGTTGGACAGGAGCAGCGGCAGAGAGAGGGCAGAGGACGAGGGCGAGAGGACAGAACAGGGATGTGAGAGACAGTCATAGCAGGACAAGTGAGACAAATAGGTACAGTGGGAGCGGTGGGGTGGAGGGTACCGACCTGACTAGTAGATGGCATCTTCCAGAGCGCTGTTAGGTTCGGATCTATTTGAACAGCGTCTCGGCGCAGGCCTCCCCTCGCTGGACTCCCACAGCTAGACTCCCGGCTCTTTTGTTGAGGCTCTTCTGTTTGCTGGCGCTTCGTGCTGGGGCGGAAATAGCCTGCCTCATTAATATAACAACCGGGTGGAAAAAAAACTAAACTGTGTGGAACCAAATCAAATAGCAAATCAACTTCTATTCAATTTAACCACACTCACCTGGTACTAATCACACACTACCTCACCTAATTCAAACACCACCTTACAATGTTACTGTTTGTAGCCTACTTTAAATTAAGAATAAAAATAAATAAACTAATCAATCAATAAATAAACAAATCAATGTACAGGGCACCTCACCCTGTTACATATCCCTCCCCTTGTGCAACGCACACTTGTCCCTAATGGCCACCTCCCCCCTCAGTCTCAAAGTCCCGGAAGAGGGGGAAGCAAGGTTTCTGGGGGTGGCCATGCTGGAATGTCCTCCACCCCCCACTTCTTTGTGGTTAACAGCTCCCTCTTCTGGGGCTTCAGCCACATTATCTCCTGCCGCGAAATTGCGGCTGGGGGAGCTGGTCTCCTGACCTCCCCCCCTTCTTCGTGGCCGGCAGCTCCCCTCCGTGGGGCTCGACCTGAAAAAAGAAACAAGGACCAGGGGTCACAAATGGAGATTAGATAAAGGGGCATTCAGAACAGAAAATAGGAGGTACTTTTTTATCCAAAGAATTGTGAGGGTCTGGAACCAACTCCCCAGTAATGTTGTTGAAGCTGACACCCTGGGATCCTTCAAGAAGCTGCTTGATGAGATTCTGGGATCAATAAGTTACTAACAACCAAACGAGCAAGATGAGCCGAATGGCCTCCTCTCATTTGTAAACTTTCTTTTGTTCTTATGGTCTTTGTGACAGGGTGGCTGAGTCGTGACATCAGGTCAGAAGGAAGGGAAACACTCCGACACCAGGCAGTACTGCAGTTCAAGGCGCTTGCCGTTTTATTTAAATACAAAAAATAAATCAAAGGTTTAAACAAAAAGAAACTTGCTCACAGAACGAAAATAAAAAACAAAACAATTCTCAAACACAACGTATAAATACAAGTCAGGCTGGGCAGTCGCTGTCACTGTACCTGTATATTTTAAAGTTCGTTTTCTCTCTCTCTCTCTCTCTCTCTCTCTCTCTCTCTCTCTCTCTCTCTCTCGCTCCTCATACACCCACCTTGAGTGCAGCGAGCTGCAGGCTTTTATGCAGGTGACCATCTCCCGATTAGCAACAAATTAAATCACTTAATTAATTTAGGATGGCCACCTTCTGCACGAGGTTTTTATAATAGTGGATGGGGCTTCCCATCCACACTACCAAACAGTATGAAATAAAAAAAATTCGGCTACACCGTCACTAAACAAAACAATAACACAACCCACGGAGGTTCGCCATCATGTATACTTTAACAAATATAATAATAATAATAATAATAATAATAATAATAATAATAATAATAATAATACGACTGCAACAACTAAAATAAACAAATGCAAAACAATACACTGCACAGGGGCGGAGGGGTACCCCGTTCTAAAAATAAATAAACAAATCAATGTACAGGTCACCTCGCCGTTACCGTTATTTATAAAACTGAAACGATAGCAATACATTTTTAACTTTTCAATAACAGTCGGTTTATTATCAGATGCGCAAAAGCAACTGAACAATGTAGATAGAAAACGTTTTAGTGAAGCGCACAGCACAATAAGTTATAAAAAAAAGTCTAATTTATTTTTGTTTTTTATTTGACAAAATGGTATTCCTTTACCTTGAATCTAAGGCTGTTCACAATCAACACAGATAATGTGCTTCTCCACGTCATCTTTCTGCACAGGGAACTTGCCTTTTTCAATGAATATAATTTAATTAATAGAGAATAAAACATACTAAGATAACAACTACCTAGCCTAAGTTTAATTAATCGTTTTTGTAATCTACCAGCGGTTTCTGTTGCATACACATCGCTGATAATAGTGCAGACCGTGGAAACCAATGTTCGTGTTGGGGTGCGTATTTTTTTTTACTCAATGTTGTCCTTCTGGATGTCCTCTGAATGACGTTTTTTTTTTTTTTTTTTAAAAACCATTTAAATGGAAAACCGTAACAAAACATGTATAGAGGCTTTTTTTAAAAAATGTATTTATCATTTGTCCTGCGGTTGTCTTTAATTAATTGTTCTGCACGTACTACTACTTTGTCTATCATGTAGAATACATGCATGTAAACATCTAACACTAGTACGTACAATACTCTTTCAAATAAACATGTTATGGTTTTGAACATAGGGTTCTTAGGGTGGTATTACTGTCATTGCTTGTGCCCCAGCACCACTTTCTTTACAAATAAAGCACTGGCACTGTGGTTTAGTCCCATATTTCTCAATTCTTGTGAAATCTTGTATTGTAACACTTGAAATGTATTTGCTTACGATTGTAAGTCGCCCTAAGGGCGTCTGCTAAGAAATAAATAATAATAATAATCTTTTGGTAGATTTTATCGTTTCGGACAGTACGACCTCGTGATCCATTCTCAAAACAAATCCACACCACTCCTCTGTGCGCCTGTGTCCACTGAATTTGATGTCACGTTCCACAGTGCAGCTTCTACTTTGAACAGTAGTGTGAACACACCCGAGCCACGCTGAGTGGGCTCGGCTTGGTTCCGGCTTGGCTTGGCTCGGCTCGGGTGTGATAGTATGCTGTGTCTTTATTTGAACCTGCTTTCCCTGACAGGCCTAAAAAAGTTCTGTACTTCAGCCTGTTTTCCAATTGGGCTGACTGGATAGGTTTGTTTGGGAACCCCTAATTAATAACACAGTCCCGTATTCACAATAGGGTTCTTGTACAAACATTCATATATTGCTGATCTTCTTTTAACAAACATAGTTCATGGCACCCTTCTTTTCATCTCTTACGCTTTTCACGTTGAGCATTTTAATTTATACACCACAACATTAACATCTTTCAGTATTGGCTTATTAAGAACTGATACTTGGTTTGGTTTTGGTGGTAGCATTGTTTGATGTTCGTTTTAGAATACAGTAAGAGTTCTTACTTTGAGGTAGACACACGTTGTGTTGTCTTGTAAACAGCTGCGGCGGTCTTGTGTGAAAACACAAGAACCTTCTTTCCTTTCGGTTCCACGCTTGCTATAATATTTTTCTTTTCTGCTGCCTTAAGTGTAACCACACTTGCTCTTGGTAACATATTGTAGTCTTAGCTTCTTACTACTTCTTTGCTTTATCTGCACGTAGGTCTATTACTTTATACCTCCCAAGTATTGCGCTAACTGGGTACATTTTACCAACACCTGTTTAAGCATACACAATACTTTTAAATCTCTACAATATACCTATCTAGTACCAGTCCATACATAGGATTACCGTTCTCCCTAGGACCACACTTCACTTCTCCATGCTTCACCATACTACTTTACTTCCTATACTGGCAGACTTTATCTTCCCAGCATTCCCGTCAGGTATGATCTGCGCTCACATAGATTTTTAGGATTTGTAGTTTCTGGATTTGTAGTATATTTTACTTTGCATACAACAGCGATTCAAACCAAGTATTAATTATTTATAATATTTATCAATTATTTAAAAGGCACTTTCTTTTTATACCATTATTACTCCTTTGTTTATACCTAAACAAACATTCTTTTTATATTTTACACAGTGGCATGGCAGTTCATACGATTGTAATACAGCCATAGAGTTCCCCTAACACTCTCTAGTGCTGCAGTTTACCGAGAAACTGCCTTTTCTGCCACAATATAGCAATATATATATATAGGTTAGTTTATTTCTATTATGGGAGATTTGTTTTGACGCTCTGTTACATCTTTGTTTCTTTGTGCTTGCCATTTATAATATATTTTTTGTGATAAAATTTTATTTGAAAATAAGAAACACAATAAAGTAATTAAAAAAAAAAAAAAACATTCCTATTTCCTCCCCATATCATACCCCCCTCCCTGTCCCTCCCCCTCTCCCAGGTGGCAAACAGTAAGCACAGCTTTTGGAAGCACAGCAAACAGTATCCCAACAAATGTCTACATTTGCAGAAGTTATGTCCCTATTCCAAATGGTTTATAAGAGGTTTATGGTTTATATAGGCTCTTAATAGGTGAGTATAAAGTGTGTAGACCAACCCCTTTGTTTTACCCCCCGTGTTCAGCATATCATGTAAAGCATGAGATGGTAACTCTGTCCCCCAGGGAACACCATAGGCACGCATTGCAGAGTGAAGACTTAAATAGAAGAAGAAAGAAGTACCTGGTAAATTATACTGCAATTGCAGGACTAGGAATGAGCGAAGGTAGTTATTTTTAATAACATCCGCCACAGTATGAACACCCCTATCACTCCACTGAAGGAAAACAAAGGGGTGGCTGCCTGACAAGTGAGCAGTATTGTGAAAAATAGGTGAGTGATAATACCATTTTGTTCGAAGTTTAGTGTGCTTTTCTACCAATCGTGATCAAATAAGAGATTATAGGACCAAAACGTAATTTGCATTGTTTAAGGGGAATATCAGAATAAACCAAATCTTGAAGTCTATGTGGAGACACTAAATTTTCTTCTAGCTGTCTCCATAAAACAGGAGTGTCAGCATCAAACCACAATGTAATCGGTCGCGGCACAATGACCAAAAATAAAATTTGAAATTTAGTAGAGACAATCCTGCTCAGGATTTCTCATGATGTAATGTATAGAATTTGAGACCTGGCCGCTTTCCTCTCCACACGAACTTAGAGATTACCGAATGCAATTTATCCCAGTATCCGACAGGAGGAGGGAGTGGAAGCATCGAACTGACAAAATTGATGGATATATGGGCTTGGAACGAGTTAGGCAGCTGCATCCATTTGTTTAAGTCCCCCTCAACCTGTCTGAAAATCGTATTAAAGTTAGTGAGTACAGTCGAGTGTAAAGATGGGTGAATTTCCACACCAGGATATTTAAACTATCTGCATGTTTGCAGTCAAAACTATATCAGTCATTGCAGTATTTAGCGGCAATAGGGCAGACCAATCAATTTTATATCCCGAGAGAGCACTGAAATCATTAAAAAGAGCAAGTAAGTGAGGGAGCGATTGGGAGATGTTTTTAATAAATAATAACACATCATCAGCATAAAGCGAGATGCGATGCTACGTATTCTTGATACTGATAGGAGTAACAGTAGCAGATTGGCGGACGGCTTGTGCGAGCGGCTCAAGTGAAGTGAACAACAACAGGGAGAGAGGGCAGCCCTGGAAATGGCAAACTGTGGAGAGCATCTGGTACCTGTGAGCACCATCGCCGTGGGATTTGCATATAAAATTATCATTTTGATAAACTCTGCCCCCAATCCCATGTATTCTAGAACCGACCAGAGATGGTTCCATTCTAGATGGTCAAAATCTTTTTCCGCGTCTAGTGAAAGAACCGCACACAGGGCTTCAACTCATGGCCGTATGTATAACACAAAGGAGGTGGAGAACATTATCTGTCGCCAACTGAGTCTTAATAAATCCTGTTTGATCATGGATTAATTTAGTCATGTATGTTTCAATTCTACGAGAGAGCACCTTGGCATAAATTTAACGTCTGTGTTTATCAACGATAGAGGGCGATAACTAGCACAGAGCGAGGGGTACTTTTCTTTCTTTGGCAATAAAGTAGCAGTATTAACCTCTCTGTGAATAGAACCCCTCTCTATAGCCGCCTGAACCATCTGCAGCAGCAAGGGTCCTGTGACAGAGTAAAGTGATCCCGTCCTGTAATTCACCCTCCCAGACGCTAGATGGCTGTGGCCTAATCCCGGGTGCCCCACACAAACATGACGTGACGAGGGCGGAAGCTCTGTTTTGAACGGACGCCATCTTTGTGTGGGGCAGTGGTTGGTATGTGCACAGCTTCACCTGTGACTGACAGGCGACTTTAAACACAATCACTAGGATTGGTGTGCCGTTAATCAGAGGGTGGGGCTGGGCGCATAAAAGGGGAACCAACCAGAGAGCTTGAAGTTAGTGTGTGGGGACTGAGAGAGAGACAGCAGCGACAACAACAATGTTTATTTGGATATTCAGAGTTTGCTTTTGTTCCAGCAGAGGATTAACTGCTTTTATATTCGTGGACTTTTAACAACACCAAGGACTAAAAGGACTGCCTGGGTAAAACCAACCCGAAGGAGAAGGCTTACAGAGCAGGACGTCGGTGTTTGTTTATTTTCTGTTTCTGTATTATTTTTGTTTTGAACTGTGTACTACTCACTACGTGAGGTTACTAACTGCTGCAGTTGCTGTCACTATTGTCAAGTCTGTAAGTAAATAAATCTTCCACATTGTTGGATAAACTGAACTCTTGAGCATACGTTGTTTTGTTCACCATCCTGTCACACGTGGTGTTAGGGGTAGGATTAGACAAACCACTCGGAAAATGGAACCAACCACAATGTGGAAAATGTTCACCGAACAAGCAAAACAGAGGGAAGAGCGGGAGACTAACCGAGCGGAACAGCTGGCGTCCTTTTTCGAGCGGCTGGTGGATAAACTAACCTCGTCATCATCCGCTACGGAATCAGTGGTCGCCAAGGCAATGAACCAACCCAAGCTACAGAAGATGACCCCGGACGATGATCCTGAGGCGGTTTTAGTAACTTTTGAACGTGTTGCCACAGCTGCAGGCTGGCCAAAAGAATGTTGGGCCATGAAGCTAGCACCGTGCCTCACAGGGGAGGCACAGGCAGCTTACAGAGCTATGGCCACTGAAGATGTCCTGAACTACGAAGCCGTCAAAAGTTGTATATTATTACGCCTCGGGATCACGTCAGAGACCTACTGTTGCCGATTCCGGGACTACCGACTACCGGCGGGGGTATGACCCCGGGTAGACCTCCTGGACCAATGTACGAGAGGGACACCAGCACAATCACCAATGTCGAGAGGGACACCAGCACAATCATACAGCACATCGTCATAGAGCAGTTCACCTCCATCTTACCCCGAGGGAATCGCGAGTGGGTGAAGCGTAATAAGCCACAAACCATAGAGGAGGCGATGAAGTTCGCGGAGGCCTTCGACGATGCAGAGCTCGGGGAGACCTCCCAGCCTCACCGCCCGGGTCATCCAGAACACCTAGACCGCATGGACCCCAACCCCAACCCAAAAGCCACAGCATCCAGCAAACCTATGGGACAGAACCGAGCTCCAAAACAGTGGAAGCCTCGGTTGGCACCCATGTGGGCTAGAGAAAACCCCCCCAACCCACAGGTGAAGCACCAGCGGGACAGCTCCCCACCTTCTAAGCCCCTCCAGACACAGCCTTCTGCCTCTATATGTTTCAGATATCTGCAGCCAGGCCATATTGCAAGAGATTGTCTGGTCATGGAGGTGGCTAGCGCCACGAGAGCCTGGGCCCCGGCAGCAGGTAAGAGTAAAAGGGGAGACTGGAGGGGACCTTACCGCCTTCGAGTGCAGGTTGAGCATGTGTTAGTGGACTCAGGTTGTGCGCAGACTCTGATTCAACAGGATATATTATGGGGGGTGAACTGGGGGTCACAAGGGACAGTGGCAATCTCCTGCATACATGGGGATACCTGAGTTCATCCCACCACTAAAGTTAAGATCACGGTAGGTGATCACACGGCGCACGTTAAAGTGGCTGTGGCCAAGAGTCTGCCATGTCCAGTGGTGCTGGGGTGAGACTTACCGTTCTTTGCACGGTAGGGACGGCAGGGACATCCAGCCCCACCCACCTAAGTAAAAAGGAAGATATAATTGGCATGCGGACCTGTTTAATCCCCGGTTTCGACCCAGAAAGATGCGTGACGAACGCAGGGCTAAACGCCAGAAGAGTACTCAAAGATGTTGGGGAAAGGGATTTGATGGGTTCGTAAACCAGTGTAACAAGCGGGTTGGTAAGGGCGTGATCACGCAGTGTGACCTGGGGGGTGAGGTTACTAGTGACGCAGACCAGATAGAGAATGCTCCTCCTCGCAGTGTGCCTGAACTGTGGACCCGGGATATGGACCTTGTGTGGGAGCAACAGAATGATCCTACACTGAGCTACGCTCGGGAGCAGGTCAGATCCATTGAGGGGAAGGTTATTGAAGGTACGAGACCTGAAACCTTTCCGTACTTTATCATATCCAGGCGCTTACTATATAGAGTAACCCGGGCCGCCGGGACGGGACAGCCCGTAACAGTTATTGGTTCTTGAGCCTTATCGTAATGAGGTCATGAGATTAGTTCACGACCTCCCCTTTGCGGGACACTTAGGGGTCGAAAAGACTCAGGAACGAATTCTGGCCCGGTTTTGTTGGCCTGGGCTATATGGGCATGTGCGGAAATATGTATCAGCATGCCCAGATTGCCAATTAGTTGCTCTGAAATCAGTTCGACCCGCCCTGTTGGTCCCACTGCCGGTGGTTGGCATACCGTTTGAACACATTGGTGTAGACATAGTAGGGCCGCTAAAGAACGCAGGTCACGGATACCGATATATTTTAGTGGTGGTAGATTATGCAACTCGGTATCCCGAAGCATTGCCTATGCGCTCCATGCATTCCAAAACAATAGCAGATGAATTGGCCAAATTGTTTGCAAGTGTGGGAATCCCGAAGGAAATACTGACTGATCAGGGCACCTCCTTTATGTCTGATTGTATAAGTCAGCTGTGTAAATTATTAAAAATACGTTCGATTCTGACCTCAGTTTATCATCCACAGACGGATGGGCTAGTCGAACAATTTAATCAGACCTTGAAGAAGATGTTGCACCGTTTTGTTAATCAAGAACAGCGGAATTGGGTTAAATTACTTCCTTATCTCCTCTTTGCAGTTCGAGAGGTACCGCAGTCCTCAACGGGGTTTTCCCCATTTGAGTTACTGTATGGGAGAAGTCTGCGAGGTATTCTCGATCTGATTAGACAGAGGTGGGAAGAACCAAATTTAACTTCCAAAAATGTAGACAATTACGTGCTACACCTTTGTGATCGCCTGGAATTGGTCAATCAAGTGGCCAGCTCAAGAACGCCAGGAAAGACACTTTAACAAAAATGCCTTAATGCTGACCTTTCGACCAGGTGATAAGGTGTTGTTATTACTCCCCTCAAATGAGGTGAAACTGTTTGCAAAATGTCAGGGTCCATTTGAGATAATTAGATCAATTGGAACGGTCAATTATGAGATCAGGCAGCCGGGGTGCTGCAAACCAACCCAAATATACCATGTAAATCTACTCAAACCGTGGATAGAAAGGGAAGTTCACTTTATAACCTCAGAGGTAGCCGAGGAGGACTTTGGACCCTGTGTTGAGCCTGAGCGAACAGAAGCACCCTCATTAGGTGAGCAATTAACCCCTGATCAGCAGAGGGAGATGAATCAGGTGTTGGAAAAATTCTCTGATGTGTTTTCTAAGGTGCCTGGAAGGACTCACATAATTGAACATGCTATTCTCTCTCCGCCAGGTATCAGGGTGTGGGATAGGGTGTGCCGAATCCCTATGAACCAGAGGGACGCCAACAAAGAGGAGGTGGCGAACATGCTCAAGCTCGGGGTCATTGAACCATCCCACAGTAATTGGTGCAGCCCAATCGTGCCGGTCAAGAAACCTGACAGCACACTGCGGCTTTGCATCGATTTCAGGAGGGTCAATACTATCTCGAAGTTTGATGCATATCTCATGCCTCGGGTGGATTGATTGGGGCAAGCACGATATATCACTGTCCTGGACTTGACGAAAGGATATTGGCAGATCCCGCTGACCAAGGAATCCCGGGAGAAAACGGCATTCGCCACTCCTGATGGTCTTTTCCAATTCCGCACAATGCCGTTCGGAATTCATGGTGCCCCGGCCACTTTTCAAAGATTGATGGACAGAGTGTTATTACCTCATCAAGAATACGCGGCAGCGTATATTGATGATGTGGTTATTTATAGTTCATCCTGGAAAGAACACCTTGCTAAAGTTTCTGCCATCCTACAATCTCTGAGAGAAGCCGGGCTCACCACAAACATTGCAAAGTGCGCATTTGGAAAAGACGAAACCAAATATTTAGGGTTTATAATGGGTAATGGGCAAGTGAAACCGGTGATTTCGAATGTCCAGGCTTTGCTGGAAGCACTGGTTCCC
Organism: Acipenser ruthenus; assembly: GCF_902713425.1. Taxonomy (NCBI): domain Eukaryota; kingdom Metazoa; phylum Chordata; class Actinopteri; order Acipenseriformes; family Acipenseridae; genus Acipenser; species Acipenser ruthenus. The sequence continues at coordinate 42,957,561 of NC_081190.1, read as the reverse complement.
ACGACTAAAGCCCAAGTGAGGTCATTATTGGGGTTAGCCAGTTATTACCGCTGATTTATTAAGAACTTTGCTAACCATGGCTGTCCCCCTTACTGACCTCACTAAGAAAAATTCTCCTAATAGAGTCAAATCGAATGCTGAGTGCCAAGCAGCCCTACAGTCTATAAAAGCGAGTCTCAGTCAACCCCAGCACTACGTGCCCCGGATTTCAGGCAGGAATTCATCCTCCAGACTGACGCCTCGGAGGTTGGTCTGGGGGCGGTCTTGTCACAAGAAGTAGACGGAATAGAACACCCGGTCCTGTTCATTAGCAGAAAACTCTTACCACCTGAGACCAGATACTCAGTAATCGAGAAGGAGTGCTTGGCTGCCAAGTGGGCAATGGAATCGTTAAAATACTACCTCTTGGGACGTTGCTTTACTCTGGTCACAGACCACGCCCCATTGAGATGGTTAGATACAATGAGGGACTCCAATGCTAGGATAACACGGTGGTACCTAATATTCCAGCCCTTTCACTTTCAAGTGAAACATTGGTCAGGTAAGCTACATCAAAATATCGATTATTTCTCACAGCTGGGCAGGAATTGGGGGCTAGGCAGGTCCGAGTGTACCTTCTGCTCCACTCTGAGGGAGGGGGTATGTGACAGAGTAAAGTGATTCCATCCTGTAATTCACCCTCCCAGACGCTAGATGGCTGTGGCCTAATCCCGGGTGCCCATACAAACATGAAGTGACGAGGGCGGAAGCTCTGTTTTGAATGGACGCCATCTTTGTGTGGGGCAGTGGTTGGTATGTGCACAGATTCCCCTGTGACTGACAGGCGAGTTTAAACACAATCACTAGGATTGGTGTGCCGTTAATCAGAGGGTGGGGCTGGGCACATAAAAGGGGAACCAACCAGAGAGCTCGAAGTTAGTGTGTGGGGACTGAGAGAGAGACAGTAGCGACAACAACAGCGTTTATTTGGATATTCACAGTTTGCTTTTGTTCCAGCAGAGGATTAACTGCTTTTATATTCATGGCCTTTTAACAACACCAAGGACTAAAAGGACTGCCTGGGTAAGACCAACCCGAAGGAGAAGGCTTACAGAGCAGGACGTCGGTGTTTATTTATTTTCTGTTTCTGTATTATTTTTGTTTTGAACTGTGTACTACTCACTACGTGAGGTTACTAACTGCTGCAATTGCTGTCTCTATTGATGAGTCTGTAAGTAAATAAATCTTCCACATTGTTGGATAAACTGAACTCTTGAGCGGACGCTGTTTTGTTCACCATCCTGTCACAGGTCCCAATTGATTCCAGAAAGTAAGAAAAAACTGGGGGTATGCCATCAAAACCAGGAGTTTTGCCCTTCCTCATATCCTGTACTGCCTCTCTCATCTCCTCCAGAGAGATTGGAGCTCCCAATGCAGCTGATTCATCATCCGAGAGGCAAGGCAATTGAAGGCGCCGAAGAAAATTATCACATTTGTCACTATCATATGGAATATGAGAACTATATAATTTAGAACAGAAGAAGCATATTTATCAAGAGTGGATCAGACACTATATCACCTTCCGTGATCTTGATAACTGAAATGTCTGCGAAACGTTCGTTATTACGAAGCCTTAAAGTGTATCTTGCAGGTCAAACACACCAATACGTTTCTGAATAGATTACATCAATAGAAATAAAACAGTTTTTATGCGGTTAAAACATATAAATAAACAACAGAGATATGATGGATTTTGTGTGGTGTATGGCCACATCCACTCAAAAATCGTGCTGCCAGGAATAAAACCGGAAGTTACATCTGAATAGGTAAACACACATGGCGACTGCCGCTAAAAACATAGAAGATGAAGATGAAGATGAGGACCCAATTAATTTGAGGGAACAGGGGCCACAACCCTACATTTTTTAACTGCTGGTAAGGCAGCGGGATCCCACTTATCAACAGAGGCAGCGACTAAATGAGGCTTGACAAGAAATAGAGTTGTGGACCCTGCAAAACCTGTGGCGGATCGGCAACACTGAGTGTAATTCTCAAAATTGTAATGTGTTTGATTACCAATAATATACGCTTCAGTATCTATACTCTGTACATAGTTTATATTATATAATACACATTTTGTCATATTTTGTCTGTGATCGAAGGCCACAGACTATCACAGAACAGCAGACCACTGACAGTGACACTTTTCAACTACGATAAATTACAAACATTACAATAATGTACAGTAGACATAAGGATTGATAAGATGGCATTATATAAAGCAGATAAGACAACTTCAACAATTAATATGGAAAAATAAACGTTTCTTCACTCACCATTAGTACGTCAGTGGTACACATTTTCTGATGCAGTAAAGATCGGATAGTTGTTTGTAATCCAGAAATATAGGTTTATATTCCAATATGGTAATGCCATAACAACTATTTACATGTTTTGTATCCTGATGATGCACACACAATAATTAAAGTCTATATAATTTTAAAAGTGAGTGACGATATTATGACCGTAAGTTTCTATCAAAAATTGTAATGTAACTGAAATTCTGTAACTTACTTACTCGTTAGGTAAGCAAGGAAATTAAGAAACAGACAACCCACAGCGCACAAAACTATTTCCTCTGGGTGGTAGGGAAGCAGTTGTTTTGTCTCCGTCTCTGTTGTTTTAGGTGACACAAGTTTTTCAGCAGCGTGATAATTGCTGGATGAATCATGTTTTCTGATAACCTTGATCTTAAAAATTGCATCATAACTTCTTCGTAATCCTTTTAATACTTGAGCCCATCAATTCACTCTTGTCCACATGGTCACTGCAGCTAGTTTTTACTGTATACTTAGGGCTTCTGTTTTTCGGGTTTTATTGTGTTTTTTGGTGCTTATTTTTAGCTATTTTGGAGTTTTATGTAAATCGGTTTTTTTTCGGGGCTTTTGTTTTTGATACACTGTATGAAATTAGTGTTTTCAGTTACTTTCCAAAATGCTTGAGCATTTCTTTTTCTGTCAAAATATGTATAGTAGTAACTCGACAGTACTTGCACACTTAAGTTGTACCTTCTTTCCTTTGCTGTCTTCCATAACGAAATCCCTATGGTCATGGGAACATTCTTCTGGAGTTTTTGTTTGTAAGCATTTTTGTACATTTCACCACAATTCCATTTTAAACCCTCTGTATCTTAACTGTAATACATCTTTAAATCCCGCTAACAAGCCTCCATTCTGATTGTAATCTCGTTTTAAATCTCACAAGCGGATTCTCCAAAGGAAATGTAGGAATATGCTTTCACTCAGTAGTTGGGGCAGGTTTAAAGTATTGAGAACGAATCAATGATAGATGCAAGTCAGGAAGGCGGGACATTGCCCAGCAGCACTTGAAATGTATTTATTATTATTTTTGTAGTAGGTTTTATTTTTTAATGGGAAAAGGGTAAAGTCAACGTGAATTGATTAACCATTTCTACAGTTTTTCCGGTGCTTTCCGGTGTTTATTGGCTATCCACCGATTTCATTTTTTTTGTATCGGGGGTGTTTTATCTGGTTTTATTAGTTAAAACCAAAAATCAGAAGCTATATATAATTTACTCAATACGCACTTTCGAAACAGCCTTGACTTGACAAGGCGAGTTGTATTTTTCCAATCTTATTTTCATTTAAAAAAAAAAAAAAAAAGTGCCTTATATTTGGGCTAATTATATATATATGACCATATATATATGGTGGTTTTCTATAAAACCTCAATGTTGTATTTATTAAAAAAATAAACACATCTGGCGTGCACTGAAGGTACCGAACCTGACTTCAAACTGACTCATTGCTTGCTTCTAAATCGCATACTACATTCAAGCAAGTCGCCCTCCGGATAATCACTGTCGAGAAAGTGCGCGCAACAAACGACATAATTCTTTTGTTGAACGGATTTCACGAGGTATGACACAGGCCCGGTTTTTGGGATGGAACCGCATAACAGTCTCGCATTTTGATTGGTCCATGTCTGTCACATGAATATGTCGTCACACGAGTGGAAAAGCGTGCAGGCATTTTTAACATTGTGATCAGATAGAGAGAGTGATCTGCTTTCCACAACCTTACCATTAAAATATAATATGGTATTACACTGTACTGATATTACAAACTATGAGGAATTACTTTATATAAATTATCATGTTATGCACGAATGTAAGAATTGGCTTTCTGTGGTGGTGTACTTTTTTCTTTCAAGTAGCATATATCTATAATCGTTTTTGCGATATATTTTAATATAAAACATATACGCTATTGCAGTTTTGTTACAGGATACATTAGTTTATCTCTAATGTAATCACAGTTTTACATATAGACTGCCCCTGTTTTCATTTACGGCGCAAATTCTGGGCCGCTTTACTTTTCAGATAATGTCCCAAATTCTGGGCCGATTTGGTTTGCAGATAACGTCCCAAATTCTGGGCCGCTTTGGTTTTTAGATAACGTCCCAAATTCTGGGCCGCTTTGGTTTTTAGGTAACGTCCCAAATTCTGGGCCGCTTTGATAACATCCCAATTTCTGGGCTGCTCTGGTTTTCAGATAAGGTTCCGAATTCTGCATTTTCGAATTCAGTCCAGTTTTTGAGATATTCTGCTTAGCTGACAGCCGAGTTTCTAAGTCATGCATGCACAGTTTACCATAAACTGGACCGTTAATTCATTTAAGAGTACATGAATCAAAGTTAATGTATTTTTTACTCTCCTCAGAAAACATTTAGGAACATGGTATACCAAAAAAAAAAAAAGGTAATCTCATTTGCTTATGTAATGTCCATCAATATATAGTGAGGCATAGGGGTTTATCAGAACTTCTGGGTTTAAGAGACCAGTGCCCTTCAACAACTTCAAATAAATCCTATTGTATTGTATTAGTCAGCATTTCCCTTATCTATTCCTGATCATTTATACTGTAGGTCAGGGGTTCAACCTTTTTTTGAAAGTGTACCCCTTCTATCTGGAGGTTTCAGCTCGAGTACCCCTTTACAATTTTCGCTCAACTGAACGGTACCTCAGTTACAATAAAATGGAGAATAATCTGATGCCCCCCCCCCCGTTTATTTAATAAATGTGGGTGACAAACTGCTGGTTTAGGACAGAACAACAAACAGTAAGCTTAATTCTTAAAACTTTTAACTACAAGTATTTGGATGCACAGAATTAAAAAGACAAGTATTGGGTTAGGAGCACACCTATTTTTTTGTAACTTTGACGGCCTTTTGTAAAAGTTTGAAGGCCTTTTGATACCCAGCATACACTGCAATACCCAGCAAAGTTATACACTGATATTCTGATAGCACAGCAATTCAAATGAAGTTTGTAATTGGTTGTGTTCCTCAAATACACAATAAAAAGTGATATTTATAGGGTATACAGTTATACAGCGTTACAGTGGTTTCGGACATCTAAGAACAGGTACTGCGAGCATCTGGATTCATACTCAGAGGTACTCTGTAGCCTCCTGGGACATTCACAGCTTGTTTGACACCCTCTTGTAGTTGCCCGTTTCTGCATATAAAGCAAAATGCTGTTTGTCAATCTCTCTTTTTTCTTATAAATCAGTCTTTGCAAGAATCATTCCAAAAACACTTGAATCAGTTAGGCACTACCAGTCTGACACTACAGGCCTTTAAATTGCAGTACCAATTTGCAAGTTGCTAAGTGGTTGCGTTCCTCAAATTTTCACTCCAAAGTGATATCTTAAAGAATAGGGTATATAGTGCTTTTCTTCGCCTCCCCTCGCTTTTGGTGCAAAACTGTGCTCCGATACACTCAGGCTGATACTGTGATCACAAAACACTTGGAATGGACTTAAATTGGTGCTTCTGTACTCTTTTTAGATGCACAACAATCTTAGCTAAAGAAAATGGGTTCCTTCGAGTTTGTAAGACCCACGACCGCCATTAGCTGAGCCTTACCCCGATGGTGTTTTTATAATGGGATTTGCCATAGGGAAGGGGGTGGTCTCTTATCGTACCCGTATCTCCACGACCCCTGGGCCAACAAACTCAGAAGGACATTCTTTGCGTGCACAAGAGTCTTAGCTAAAGAAAGACATCAGCCACGGGTTCAAACGCCACCCCACCGCCAGATGGTGGGCATTGCCCCAAAGGGGTTTTATAATGGGATTTCCCATAGACATTTTTCAGGGTGCTGTATCTCGGGTTCCGGGGGTCCCCAAGACTTGAAAATCGGTATGGAGGTCCAACTCGGGGCCCCTGTCGATCCCTCCAAGTGACGTGTCCCCAGCTAGAAAGGACACCAGTTTAGACTTTTTTTTGCCAACCTGGAGCTCAAAAGCTATTGGAAATGCAACCTTGACATGCCATCATGCTGAAAATGTGAAAATTTGTTGAAAATGTAGCATTTGAAAATGGGTGGCTCCCTGTGAAAGAGGGCCCCCAGACATGACCCTAGGAAGTTCAACCCGGTTTCTAGGCCCCGGGGTCATGGAGATATGACCCCGAAAAGGGTAGTTTTTGGACATTTTTGACAGGGCGTATCTCGGGTTCTGTGGGGGTTAGGAACTTGATTTTTTTTTTGCGTTGGGGCCCCATGGGGCCCCGCACAAGGAGTCACCATTTTCATGGTTCAAATGCCAGGACGGCTTGGCAAAGTGAATTTTTTCGTCATGACATGAGTTTTTGGGTGAACCACCACACCATTTTAGGGGGTGGTTTGGGGTGCTCCCCTGAGTCTATATCACTTTGAATGGTGGTTCTACGTGCTCGGGTTCAAGAGATATGCCTGAAAATGTGTTTTATAACACTGCCATAGACATGAATGGGGCTGAATACCCAAAAATATATTTTGCAAAGAATTGCTACGGTGGGTGTGTGCGTGCAGGGGTTGCATGGTGGTGTGTGCGTGCAGGGGTTGCATGGTGGTGTGTGCGTGCAGGGGTTGCATGGTGGGTGTATGCGTGCAGGGGTTGCATGGTGGGTGTATGCGTGCAGGGGTTGCATGGTGGTGTGTGCGTGCAGGGGTTGCATGGTGGTGGGTGTATGCGTGCAGGGGTTGCATGGTGGTGTGTGCGTGCAGGGGTTGCATGGTGGTGTGTGCGTGCAGGGGTTGCATGGTGGGTGTATGCGTGCAGGGGTTGCATGGTGGGTGTATGCGTGCAGGGGTTGCATGGTGGGTGTATGCGTGCAGGGGTTGCATGGTGGTGTGTGCGTGCCAGGGTTGCATGGTGGTACACGTGTGTGGAGGGGAATTGGAGTTCAGGTTTTGCGCACAAGAGTGGCGGGAAAAAGACTGGGAAGGGTAGGGTAAAAGAAAAATTACTACAATCATTTATTTTCACTTTCAACTCCCAGTCTCCTTTCCCTCACTTTATGATTTTATTTGGTGATTATTTAATTATTGTCAAAATAAACGGCCTTCATCTACTCACAGTTGCAGTCTCATTTCTGTCCAAAAAGAACCTGAAACACTACAATATACTGATGGACGTTACATAAGAAGACGAGATGTCCTTTTTTCGGAATACCATGTTCCTTCCTAAAAATGTGTTTTAATATTAGCCTTACTAAAGGAAAACGACTGCTTAAATTAATTTTCATGTATCTATTTCAGTGCAATGTAGTTTCTTCATGTAATAAGAAATACGTTTTTTAACATTTACATTTTTGTTTTTTTCATTAAAAAAAAAAAAAAAAAGATTTCTGGGGAGAGTAAAAAATACATGAACTTTGATTAATGTACTAAGGGTTACTCTCAAATGAATTCACGATCCAGTTTATGGTAAACTGTGCATGCATGACTTAGAAACTCGGCTGTCAGCTGATTCCCCAAAACTGGGCTGAATTCGGAAACGCAAAGCGGCCCAGAATTTGGGATGTTATCTAAAAACCAAGGCTGCCCAGAATTTGGGACGTTATCTAAAAACCAAAGCGTCCCAGAATTTGGGACGTTATCTAAAAACCAAAGCGGCCCAGAATTTGGGACGTTATCTAAAAACCAAAGCGGCCCAGAATTTGGGACATTATCTGAAAAGCAAAGCGGCCCAGAATTTGGGATGTAAATGAAAACAGGGGCAGTCTATATGTGAAACTGTGATTACATTAGAGATAAACTAATGTATCCTGCAACAAAACTGCAATAGCGTATATGTTTTATATTAAAATATATTGCAAAAACGATTATAGATATATGCTACTTGAAAGAAAAAAGTACACCACCACAGAAAGCCAATTCTTACATTCGTGCATAACATGATCATTTATATAAAGTTATTCCTCATAGTTTGTAATATCAGTACAGTGTAATACCATATTATATTTTAATGGTAAGGTTGTGGAAAGTAGATCACTCTCTCTATCTGATCACAATGTTAAAAATGCCTGCACGCTTTTCCACTCGTGTGACGACATATTCATGTGACAGACATGGACCAATCAAAACGCGAGACTGTTATGCGGTTCCATCCCAAAAACCGGGCCTGTGTCATACCTCGATTTCACGGTGAAGTCTCCTCTTTTGACTTGTACAAACCGCACCCTGGAGCGAAATACAGCACTCTTTTTTTCCCTGGAAAGGCATGAACCCGATGCCGTGATATGTTGGAGTTCGTGCAACCACCACACATTATTATTATTATTATTATTATTATTATTTATCACACAAACCTGTAGGCCACACACAGGCCGAGAACGGTTTCTCTTTTGATACGTCCCGCGTGACGTTCTATAAAAGGGTCGTGTTTTTGGTAGGCGTGTTCCATGATCCACATTAATCACATTTTAGTGGCTATAATTTATTTATTTTTTTTAATAATAATGCTAATATTCTTAATAAACACTGCTGCATCCATTTTAGTGATAATAATAATTAAAAAAAAAACAAAAAAAAAAAACAACCCTGCAAGATACACTTTAAAGCTAGGAGGTGTCTCGCTCTGCTACCATGAAAATAATAATTCTGCCTAGCCCTATGAATAAGAAACTCAGCACACCGTCTGAGTAACAGATTGAGATCTTTCCTAGTAATATCCAATTCGAGTGCAATGCTTTCAGAAAAATACCTCTATAGAGCATGCTCTAAAAGACCTAATTTGGCTTCCAGCTCTTTCATTTTGCTCAAATGGTATTTATTGAGATTACCGGCAAAAAATGCAGCAGAGTCGCTAATAACGCCCTTTATTGCATCCCATAAAACACGAGGATCATTCACTGAATCACGATTACAATCAAGAAACTCATCCAGTTTAGATTGGAATGAAATATGAATTGATTCGTTCTGTAATAAAGTAGTATTTAAACGCCATCGTGTGGCTCGATTCGGAATGTCATCGAGTACTAGCCTACAGTACATAGTATTGTGATCTGACAAAGTCATCGGTTGAATATCATCAATGTTATGCACTTTGGAAAAGAGAGACTTTGATACAAAAATGAAATTGATCCTAGAGAAGGATTTATGTCTCGCTGAAAGAAAGTGAATTCCTTAACTGATGGATTGAAAACCCACCAAGCATCAACTAACCTAACATTATGTGAAGCAGTGTGGAGGATGCCAAAGTCTGCGTACTTCCCTGCTGCACGCTCGATCTATCATGAGCCGAGTTCATCACAGCATTCACATTAGCACCAATAATTAAACTAGTCAGACTGCTCTAATAGTATAAGAAGTGGATTTAAAAAAAGTCTGGATCAAACGTCGCTGGGGCGTAACCTGAGACAAAAGCGATTCGTTTTACCCAAAAATGCAGGCTAAATAACTTATTCGTCCCTCCCTGTCTACCCCTGTACCCATGACAGAGATCGGGAAACTACGGCGCAATAAAATCAGTGAGCCCCTTGTTTTAGTATCTGCAGAAGATGATGCGGCCACGTGGAAGTGTCTGTTATTAAATTTAAGAACATCTTGTTGTTTAGGTGAGACTCCTGCACCATGGCAACATCTATTTTTTTTCTAGGAAAGAGATCAAGGCAGCAAACCCGTTTGTTGGGAAAATTAAGCCCCGCACATTCCAACACAACACCTTTATATCAGTCATGGGTATCAAAAACAAATTAAAAAAAAAAAAAATGTCATGAAAGATCCTATCAAACAGGAATAGGTAAATCAGGTTATACCAAAAAAACACAGCAGTGGTTTCATCGAGACTTTGTCTGGTGCTTGATGTTTTCCTCAGTTGTATTAATTTCTAGGTTGTCTAAATCTGTTTAATTTACCTCAGTATGGCGAGATGTTGACACTTTCTTTTTTTTCAACTATAGAACTTTTGTAGTTAATCTCAGGGATTGCTGTCAAATTGACTAACTTGAGTGGTTTTGTTTACCCAGGCATACAGTTGCAGTTGGCGTGTTGATTTTGTTTACTTTGATGAGGCCGCTTCAGAGAAAGAAGTTCTGCACTGTTGTGTTATCACCAGCTATGTAATGGTTGGGAAGGTCTCAGCCAATCAGAATCTAGTATTTTTGCCAATTGTTTCCACCTATTTAATAATAGCCAATATGCTGACTAAACTGCAATGAATCTTACCAGGCGTTCCTGGGACAGACTCTTGTGCATCAACCCCAATGCTATCACTATCAATAGCTCCTTCTATTGAGGCAAGCAAATTGGGCAGAAACGATGTAATTAGGCTATATACCATGGGGCAAAGGATGGTCAGACACTCCGCTCAATTGCTGTTGGCATTGCTTGACAAAGTAACGTTTCTGATCTGACCGCCAGCCATGACTTCTGTGGTATGAATACAATAAATATTACACATTAATATACTTGGATGATTTGATTTCATATCTGATTACATTTACAGCTTTGATCAATTCTTGCTTTGATTAATGGTTTTTGTTTATTAAATTATGCGGATAAATACGTTTTGTATATACCCCGCAAAATTATTAGGCTAATTAAAATGTATATTTTTTATTGTTATTTGTTACTTTGCAGAAAAAATGCTTAATCACATAAATCCTTTGAACTACAATGAACTGGAATCAGTTGGTTTGTGAGCACACCCCGCACTTGAGGTTTGGAGATAGTCTTGATCCTCTGCTGCATACTAAACCTGAGGATCAGCTGATCCCCAACTCATTTGTTCGTTGCAATTGGAAGTAACTGGAGATGAACCTCAGGAAAGTACCGTACTAGCTAGTCTGCAACTTAGTATGCTTGATGCGTACTAACTCTGAATGTTCATTGCAATTGACCCAGCATGTACTCAAAAATGACAATGAACATACTTTGACATCCACAGGTTTTACAGCAAGACAAAAAAAGCAGGACAACACATTTTGTGGAAAACCAACTAAATGAAAGAAGTATATGCAACACCAGAGTGGAGAGATCAACAACCTGAAACCTGCGTACACACCCCAGTAGAATACTTTGAGGCTTTAGTTGATGATAGTCTATTCACTCACATAGTACAGCAGTCCAATCTTTATGCATGCCAGATGCCAGAATGACATCACTTGTCAACTCCAGTTAGATGCCAAGGAACTAGAACAGTTCTTAGGTGTTACTTTCTACATGTCCCTTACAGGTCAAGGGTCAAGGAAATACTGGAACACAAAATGCTACATACCCCAGGTAGCTGATGTTATGTCACTTCATCGATGGAGAACATCAAGAGAAACCTCCACTTCACTGACAATTCTAAGATACCAGAAGGCAACACTGACTGTCTTCTCAAACTGCGGGAAATGCCTGAAACTTGAACAAGATCCAGATGAAAATGCGTCTTTCGGTCCATGCGCAAATTGTTCCTTCAAGGGACGAAGTAGCCTAAAGCAATATAACCCTAAGAAGCCAAAGAAGTGGGGTTACAAAATCTGTTTTCTTACTGGGTCTAGCGGCATAGCCTATGATTGTATGCTGGACCAGTAGACCATCCAGCCCATTTGCCAGACGTCAATGCCAGTGGAAATGTAGTGCTTTGACTTTTTGCAACCCTGAGCTGGAAATAGAACTCACAAAAATGGGCATCCAGAGTTTGGGTACAGTCAGGCTGAATCGAATCCCAAACAATAGAATGCCAACAGATTTGCACCTAAAAAAAGGATGGGGATCATTTGTAGAGAAGCCTGCAACTATAGATGATGTTGATTTGAAACTTGTGAACTGGCAAATTAACAGGTCTGTGCACTTGATGAGCATGTCTATGGGAGCAGATCCAGAAACACATGTTCTAAATATGGTTTAAAAATACATGTATATATATTGATAATAAAAAAAAACATATAAAAAAATATGTGGCCAGATTCATGTTTCTGGGGCCTAAATCAGTAAACATTAAACACAAAAAATGTTCTGTTGTATTTTTTACAGTGCGTACCATAGAGGGTTAAAAAAGGGTTATATTTCTGACACATTAATATTCTGACATTGTGCACCGTGTGCGTTTGTTTCTATAGGTTTCATAATCAAATGCTTATTTGTTTTGTATTTATGTAGAACTGCAAACTGTTAAAAAACCCTTTGTATTCTGGGGACCAAATGTCCCAAGACCACAAACATGTTGCCCTACTTTTCAGTCTTGGCCACTTGCTGCGCTCCCACCCCTGATAGAAGCGCATGTGTGAAAATACCTTTTCCTTATGTATACATTTTTTCTACCTAAAAAAAAAAAAAAAAGTGTGTTGTGTACTGTAGTAAAAATGAAGTAATGTGAATACCCCCATTTTCTTTATTTATTTAATTGACCAGTATTTATTTTTTCTTGACAAGGTCCTGTCCATCTAAACGGTACTGTTCAATTTACTGCAGGTCATTTACACATTTACAAAAAATGTAAACATGGCAACCTTTATTGTATTGCAGTGTTATGTGAGAAGCATATATCGGATTAATTTGTTTTATTTATTTTTGTTTTTCCCCAATCCCCAATTTTGTCTTTGTCACTCATTTAGCCTTGCCTTGTTTTCTACCCTTGCTTCAGTTATTAGGAGACAATGTGGTAAGCAGTTGTCTGTCAGTCGAATGGTAACTGTAACTTGCTTCTAGTCATCAAAGTTACTGTTTTTCTCAAAATTTAAATGTGTTCAGCTAACGTTCACATACTAGCACGTGAATCTGTAGCTTCCCTTGTGCTTGTTTTCATGCCTTGACAAACCTTTACCTGCACATGCAGTGCTCCAGTGCTGATCTTGTATGAACACAATTGTAATCCACAGGATTGTCTTTTTGTGACTTATTTGTTTCCTGGCTGCCCCACTAAAAGAATTTGAAAATACTGTCAATTTGCAAAAAAAACAATGGCTTTATAGAATATTCCGTCTTGAAATTGTTTACCAAGTAAATTATATTGCTAAGTATACACTGTTATAGAATTGTTTTTGTATAAAATCTATTTAATATATTATACATTAAGTTGATCCTGCATTATGATCTTATAAGGCACACCAAAATGTTACCAAAATTTGAAAAT